>NC_134502.1:6972431-7342431 GCF_040206685.1 Ascaphus truei
AGGGATTTGTAGGGAATATATACACTCACTCCATCCCTGACACCAGAATAGGAACTCAAATTAAAAAAAAAACCACCAAATAGCAGGAATAGTATGTATTCACATATATTTATATAATATATAGTGTACACGCTCCGTCTCGCCAGCTTTTTCCGTCAGTGTAGTGACATCACTATGCCCCGACGACCGTTTCGTGCGGCTCCCCCTGTGAAGAAGTGTGTGAGCCGCGCGAAACGGTCGTCGGATCAAAGTGCCGTCACTACACTAACGGTCACAGCTGGCGAGACGGAGCGTGCACACACAGCTATTCCTGCTATTTGGTGTGTTTTTTTTTTTTGTTACCAGGCACTCTCAACACTGCTGCCTTCACCCACTCGGCAGTCAGGTTGTATACTTCCTGCTCATTGTAGCCTAAGGGATGTGTCAGATTACAGCCTTGATTACTTACTGTGTATACACTATATATTCACTAAGTCCTGATCTACACCAAACCTGGGCATATACTATACCACAGCCTGCCTGACTATTAGGATCTTGACTAGTATCTAGTTGAAAAATTGTACTGTTTATCACCAACATCTGTTTTGTCATTTCCTATCTTTAGCCGGATTAGATTAATTATAAGCCGGTGTTTTACTGCACGTTACTATAGCGAGGCATCTAGCGGAGTAACTATATTCTGGTGGATACATCACTGCAGCTTCTTTGAGGCTGCGCGTTCAGTACTATACCAGCACTCAGCTCCACTATACCTCCGTTTCGCCACTAAGGGAACTTTTTATTTATTTACTATAGTTGTCATTTTATGATTTTCGTCGGGTTTTATTTTGTATTAAAATTCACATAATTGTTTGCCCTGTTACATTTGGCTTTGTGGGACCTATTAATTGGTCTGCTTCAAATTTGGATCTTGTGGTATATCAGCTATTTAACTGCTACTTTATGTATACAATATATTACATCATTACTTGAGTGCAACATTAAGGGACTTTTAGTGACCCTTTGTGGCCACTTTGTTGTGTTCTACAAATAGCAGAGCAACCGGCTTCGATTTCAAGCCTGAAAATCCTGTCTGTCAGCGTCTAGTCCCGATGTTTGCGCCCAAGTTCTCAGAAACGATCGTAGCGGACGCGGCTGGAATTTCATGTCGATTTGAGTTCCAGGAGATTTTGAGTTATTCGCGGTCAGGAGGGCCAAGTTCTCAGAAGAGAACGCAGCGGTGGCGTGTGGAACTTTATGCCGATTTGAGTTCCAGGAGATTCTGGGCTAAGTCCTGGTCAGGGTAAAACTCTCCCATAGAGTTCCCTTCACCTAGGAAAGTCTAGTTTTCAACCCCAGTGCCAAAGTAAGTGTGTGTTTTTGTCTGTATTTTGTGTATCATTGTGTGCAAGCGAATTTATGCAAATAAATTACAATTTATTTTATTACCTTGTTTTGCTCAAAGTATGATCCCGTTAAAAAATGTGTAAATAACCTGGTCTCCCGTGACAATGTTTAATTACTAAAGTATCGTTTGAACATGGGATTTTGGGTTCTACACTTTAAAAAAAAAAAAAAAAAATTTAAAGTCCCATAGTGGGAAAGGTGATGTCATGATAGTATCATGAGATATTATGTATTTGAATCCATCTGGTGCTTCAGGGGTTTATGAGCTACAGCTTGAGTTAAAAAATACAATATATTGGATTTGTAACAGGTCAGGACTTTTCATGGTTTGGTGCTGAGCTTCAAAGGGAACTTAATTGGATTTGGATTTTAAAAGTACAAAGAAATTGTTTCTGGCCTATTAACCCCTTAGCCAGGCCTGTTGTTAAAACGGATTGGAATCTAGAGATAAGAACATATGTTTGACAGAGATGGGTTCTCTAACATAAACATAAAGTTTTCAAAGCATCCATGGAAGAGTTTTATAGATTATCAGGGGGTTGTGACTATCCTTTACCATATCAAAGATGTGAAATATGGAATCACGGACTTGACATCAAAGCTGCCGTATAAACGATTGATATTTGCATTAGTGACAGGGGGATGAAAGCGATAAGACCAGATATGGGAGGTCTAGCAGGTACTAACAGTCAGATATCCATTTGTAGCTCAAATTTAGGGATAAGATGGTCATGCTTATTACTGTTGCGTTCGCCATAATCATCTAAATCTATTGATGTAGTTCACGTGTGTAAGTATTACAGAAGGAAAGTTATGAGTACATTTATATACTGAGGGATTAGTTTAAACATCGTTTTGTTGGAGTTTTTTTTTAACTCTGTCATAAAACTCCTAGAAGTTCGATACAGAAGCATGTAAGTCTTTCCCCATCTTTATGTAAAATACCTTACAGAATGATCCCAATAACACGTAGAATAACCTAGAGATAACAGTGGCCAATACAGTTTCACATCATTGTCGTACACTCAATGACAAATAGATAGATTTCATATGCCAAACATTTATTATGGCACTGTGTCTTGTGGAGAGACCAAGACACTCAGAGGAAATGTAGGAAAATTAAGTCTATCCCTGATACAACAAGGTGACCCGGTACCAAGTACAGAAGTTACTGGGTCACATACTCTGACATACTCTGTCCCTCCCACATAGAGGCATTAACAGAAAGGACTTCTGACCAATGGATATTTTGTGATGACAACTTAATGTGAATGTTCTCCCAGGTCCATCTCTCTGTTTGCAGTCACAGCTGTCCTCCCGGTTTCAGGAAGGCAGCTATAATAAGGGAGCCTCTCTGCTGCTTCCAATGTATTCCTTATCCACCGGGAGAGATCTCCAACGAGACAGGTGAGAAGGTTGCAAAAGATCAACAGTTTTCAAGATGATCTGATGACACTGGATAATGTAATGTCTTTCTTTTTCTCCAGGCTCAATTGAGGGCTCCGGGTGTCCATGGAATAAGTGGGCAACATCCAAAATTACATGTGTCTCCCAAAAGCCATTTAGTTCCTTTCATATGAGGAGTCATTGTGTGCATCTTTGGCATCCACCAGTGTCACCTTTTCCATGATTCCTGTAGCTATTCTGTGTCTTCTCCTTCACTAATATCGGTGGTGATCAAGGAGTATTGATCAGAGAAAAGAAACCCTTATTATTAGCACACTCTTGTCATATACATGGTATCAATAATTAGTTGGACTTCAGTGGTCTCACAGTTAATTACTGTATGTCTGAGGAATGTCCAGATTCACAGAGGAAGTCAAAAAAATAATAAAATTTTATTAAGTCTAAATAGATATTTTAAAAACACATATACATTATTAAAAATCCCTATTGCTATGAGTGGTGGATATGTTTGGTCACAGATCAAACGGTATAATACCTTATGTGCACATATCTTGACTAACAGAGTCACAGCTGTATCTCAGGTCTCTTGACCAAAAGCTCAGAATCGCAGGTGTGTATTGATAGGTATTAATCACAACGTAATCACAAGAGAAACAGAACAAAATCTCTATGTGTACTATGAGGTAGGTATTAGGAGGTGTGGATAAGGGTGGGTGGTAAGCACAAACGGAAACCATATGCAGATATAGTGCAATGCTAATGTCACTGTGCTGTTATGTCAGAGCACAGATTATGCACATCTACTATTTCGTAGTATTTGCTAAATTCCGCTTGCGTAATAAACCCTCTGGCTCTCTCACAACCTGAACCCCGCGTCGCTGTGCTGGCGGGTTAGATCACAGAACCAGAATCACCCAGGTAAACCTTGCACTCAAATGAATCTCTGTATGTGTATACGTCCCGGGACGTAAGGCGTCACAGGAGTGACGTCACCGGAGTGGCGACTTTCAGTAACCGGCTCTAACAGCAGGCTTGTATTGATACACACAACAACCATGGCAGCCAGCTTGTGGTGCGAATAGGCAAACAGCGAGATATACAATTAGCACTCACGAGCATTGTACTTTTGGCGCCATAGAGGTTTTGTTTGTTACGGCTACACATGGGATTCTCTGTGGTTATACACATACAGAGATTCATTTGAGTGCAAGGTTTACCTGGGTGATTCTGGTTCTGTGATCTAACCCGCCAGCACAGCGAGCGCGGGGTTCAGGTTGTAAGAGAGCCAGAGGGTTTATTACGCAAGCGGAGTTTAGCATATACTACGAAATAGTAGATATATGTGCATAATCTGTGCTCTGACATAACAGCACAGTGACATTAGCATTGCACTATATCTGCATATGGTTTCCGTTTGTGCTTACCACCCACCCTTATCCACACCTCCTAATACCTACCTCATAGTACACATAGAGATTTTGTTCTGTTTCTCTTGTGATTACGTTGTGATTAATACCTATCAATACACACCTGCGATTCTGAGCTTTTGGTCAAGAGACCTGAGATACAGCTGTGACTCTGTTAGTCAAGATATGTGCACATAAGGTATTATACCGTTTGATCTGTGACCAAACATATCCACCACTCATAGCAATAGGGATTTTTAATAATGTATATGTGTTTTTAAAATATCTATTTAGACTTAATAAAATTTTATTATTTTTTTGACTTCCTCTGTGAATCTGGACATTCCTCAGACATACAGTAATTAACTGTGAGACCACTGAAGTCCAACTAATTATTGATACCATGTATATGACAAGAGTGTGCTAATAATAAGGGTTTCTTTTCTCTGATCAATACTCCTTGATCACCACCGATATTACTGTATCTAATACCCTTACAGCACCTGTCATTAAAATTTACACTACTCAAACTACTAATGGTGACAGAGGTCTACTTCACTTATTCATCTTCTCCTTCACTACAAGACTAGTCTAATTGTCCATACCAATAATTACTTTCTAAGTTGACTTCACCTTGTGCCATTGTCCCTCTGTTTCCATCGTGTTTGGCTTTCATTGGATACCTCTCAACCTGAGAAGTGTCTGCTTGCCAGGCTGCTTTTGGTAGGGTCTTTTACCTCTGCATATCCTGAATCTTGGCCCAAGACCATAATTGGTGTAATTGCCTTCAAGGCCATTAAACCAGACAGTGACCTAAGGAGGTGGTCCAGTGCTCGAGTGTCCTACCTGGTCATGGAGCTGAGCACCCTCCTTCAATTCCTGATGTGTACCACATCGCTATCTCTATCACCGCTCTTCCAAGAGAACAAAACCAAGGCTCAGTCTGACTTCATCAATGTTCAGTGTAACGAGGGCTCGCCAACAATCTTTTGGCGCATTCTGAGATATTTTGGGTTGAACCCTGCAAAGATGGCGGCGAACCCTGCAAAGATGGCGGCGAACCCTGCAAAGATGGCGGCGAACCTCGCACAGATGGCGATAATGAATGGGAAACAATAACAAGTAAAACAAGACTGCCAAAACCAGCTCAGCTAGAAAGAAAACTACAGAAACTGTCCAAGAAGAGATCTCGCAGCACAATACATATGAGGTATTGGAGGAAAAGAGTTGGGGTGAAAAGATGGATGACGCAGACCCCGATATGTCAGACCGTCAGACCTCGCAGCAGTCTGGATCTATTCAGGACATTGAGATGGCCGGTCCATCAAATAAGAGAAATCTGCCATCAGAGAGTCCCCCCGGGAGAAAGAAAATGGTCAAAAAGAAAAATGGTGCTAAAAAGAAAAAAAAAGGGTGGTGGTGATTCACTAAATGTGCCAAAGTGCCCCTCTCCACTGAAAGTGGCAACTAATTAATGTGAATAGTATTAAGGGGAAAAGATACAGACTCAAGTCTTTTCTAGTCTAAAGGACATTAAGAATTAGATTTTCTTTTTGCAGGAAACTTGCTTGATTACTTTGTGTTATTTATCTATCAGATGTAAAGTGTATATAACAGAGGGAATCTGAGAGGTTGGAGAGATGCGTTTAGATATCCTTGAAAAGGGAATCTCTCTAAGATAAATGTATTGTTTATGTCATTCTCTGGATGCTATTCTGTTAGTATTTTGTGAATTTGTAAATATTTGTATTTTTGTATTTAAAATAAAAAAAAGATTCCCCCTCACACACACTACTACACCATATATACACAGCACAGGTACAGTACAGTGCGGGCAGCGGCAGTGCCAGCCTCCCTCTCACACACACTACTACACCATGCCATGTATTTACAGCACAGGTACAGCGTGGGCACCGGCAGTGCCAGCCTCCCCCTAATTAACACTTTCATATTTTTGTTCCATATGAAATTCACATTTTATCAGAGCATAAAAAATACTCACAAGGAAAATATTCTCAGTCAGGTGTGTACTGTAGGTTCTGTCCCAAAGTGGGGGATATGTTATTCCCAAATTGAACTAGCAGTCCCAAAGCGTACAAAGAAATTGAACTCAATATCTCATTAAAATGTTTTGCCATTAACCCTTTCAGCTTGACAATGGTAGCAATATATGTGCTCTGCATTTATATTCTGCACTGTGCTGTTGTGTATTCCAGCAGTGTGAGGTATACTGCTTATTTATCCTCTAGGGGAATTTAAATTCCCTAACAGGAAAATCTACCCACGTATAAAAAGGGGCTTTCATATTGAAACGGTATGAGACTGAGGCAGAAGAGGTGAGTGTCACCGCACATACAGCTCTGCCACTGCACCTCAATCCTTCCCATGCAGCTACACACACACAGCTCTGTCACTGCACCTCCATCCCATCCTGCACCTTCTATGCTATTCTTGTACTGCCCTCCCCAACACACACAGCTCTGTCACTGCACCTCCACCTTTTCCTGCACCTTCAATGCTATTCCTGTACTGACCTCCACAACACACACAGCTCTGTCACTGCACCTCCATCCATCCTATCCTGCACCTTCTATGCTATTCCTGTACAACCTCCCCACACACACACACACACACACACACACACACACACACACACACACACACACACACACACACACACACACACACACACACACACACACACACAGCTCTGTCACTTCTGCACCTCTATTCTGTTCTGCAACAAATCTACTATTCCTGTACTGACTACACCCCCCCCCCACATGCAGCTCTGCCGCTACACCTCCATCCTTACCATGCAGCCCCCCCCCCACGCACACAGCTCTGCCACTGCATCTCCATCCTTACCATGCAGCCCCCCTACACACAGCTCTGCCACTGCACCTCCATCCTTACCATGCAGCCCCACCCACGCACACAGCTCTGCCACTACACCTCCATCCTTACCATGCAGCCCCCCCCCACACAGCTCTGCCACTGAACCTCCATCCTTACCATACAGCCCCCCCCACGCACACAGCTCTGCCACTACACCTCCATCCTTACTATGCAGCCCCCCCCACACACAGCTCTGCCACTGCACCTCCATCCTTAACATGCAGCCCCCCCCCCCCCCAAATACACACACACAGCTCTGTCATGGCACCTCCATATCTTACATTGCAGTCTCCTCTCTATTCCTGTACTGATCACCTCCCGCACACACAGTAATAGACAGACATGTATACATGTATACTATTATAAAATCTGGGGCCCCTGGCTGGCCCTTCTCTCGGGTCCAAAGTAGCTGGTCCAAACCAGATAGAGGAAACCTGAGATGTGGGCTCACAGAGAATAATTTAGGCAAGAAAAAGATGAAAACATTTTTCTTTTGACAAGGACACCAGAGGGAGAAAGTGAAGCGTAGATAAAGTAATAATAGAATACAAGTTAGCCGGAGAACCGGTAAAAACGGACCAAGAATATGGCAAGGTAAGCTCTGTCGGCAAGGAACAAGGAACCCCCTCATTCTTCCCTTCTTTCCCATCCTTTCCCCCTTCCTTAGCTTTAATCCCCCAATCTCCTTTTTTCTCTGCTCTCTATGTTTCCTTGCTGTTTTCTTTTCTGCATCTCAGTAATAACAGACAGATGAGATACCCAATGGTTGGGTGGAGTTAATTTGATTCTATAATAATGAAATGAAGCATATAATACGCCTAGAGACTATTGAAGCACTGTCGCTCATTGTTTTGAAACATTTTGTATTGTTGTTTATTGTTTATTTTCAACTTACTCAATAAAAACTATTTGAACCAAAAAAAAAAATAATCAAATAGTACATGTTAGTCAAAGGAGAAAAATACCCAAATGCAACATTTCACATATTCCCTTTGTCCCATTCTGCCATACCCCAGGGAATTGTAATCTTAATTATTTATTTATTTATCAAATGTTTTACCAGGAAGTAATACATTGAGAGTTACCTCTCGTTTTCAAGTATGTCCTGGGCACAGAGTTATGTCAATAAATAATACATGGTTACAAATACAGTTACATAAGTGAACAGGGTATTATATACAAGACATTGCATGCACAGTTAGAGGTAATATATATTATAGACGTATGTAACAGTTACAGACACAGATTCAAATGTGAGACAGCCTTAGTTTTGAAAGAACTTAGACTGGTGGCGGCTGTGATAGTCTCCGGTGGGTTCTAATGCTGTTACCATTCATAGTGTGCCCTGAATAGGCTGCACATCTTTCTCTCTCACAGTATCTGCTATTCCCTCCCCCACTCCCTGACTTTTGGGGGCTGCTGATATTTCTCCCTCCTCCATATTATCCATAATGTCCCCAAGGTTAGTGCATCAAAAAGCATTCGAGGTGGGGATCCCCGATATCTGTAACTCCCTAGTGTGATCCCCGATATCCTTTTTGGCTCCTGCTCTTCTCCTGCCCCTGCTACCTCCTGCTCCCATCCTGCCCCTGTTACCTCCTGTTCCAATCCTGCCCCCTTTAGCTCCTGCTCCCCTCCTGCCCCCTTTATCTCCTGCTCCCCTCCTGCCCCTGTTGGTTCCTTCTCCTGCCCCCGTGGGCTCCTGATCCCACCCTGCTCCTTTTTTCCTCCTGCTCCCCTCCTGCCCCCATTGTCTTCTGCTCCCGTCTTGCTCCCCTCCTGCCCACATTACCTCCTTCTCCCCTCCTGCCCCTGTTGGTTCCTGCTCCCATCCTGCCTGTTTTCCTCCCACTCTCATCTTGCCCTCAATACCTCCTGCTCCCATACTGCCCCCATTGGTTCCTGCCCTCATTACCTCCTGCTCCCATCCTGCCCCCATTGGTTCCTGCTCCCATCCTGCCCTCATTACCTCATGCTTCCCATCTTACCCCCTTTGGTTCCTGCTCCCATCCTGCCCTCATTGGTTCCTGCTCCCATCCTGCCCTCATTACCTCATGCTTCCCATCCTGACCCTGTTGGCTCCTGCTTCTCCTCCTGCTCCTCTTGGCTCCTGCTCTAATCCTGCCCCATTGTCTCCTGTTCTCCTCCAGCTCCCCACCCTGCCCCCATTACCTCCTGATCTCCCCCTGCTCAGAGGATATACATTATCCATACCAGCACTCTCCTCATTCTGGTCGGGGAACATCGCATAACTGGAGATCTATTCCCAAGCTCATTTATCCCATTACTTTGTAATGAAGATGAGTGCTGAATAAGTATCCGGGTGTCTTCCACTACAGGGGTCTCCTCCGCTGGGGCTGTCTCACTGTCCTGGGCGGCATTAATATGCTCTACCTCAGGACACTCCCTCAAAGAATGACCCTGTCCCCCACACAAATTACACATCACAACATTAGGACAGAGAATGATTATGCCCCAGAACCCCACACTGACTGCGCCTCATTTTTTTCACAGCCTGCACTTAAATGTCTGTTGGATCCACTTAAAGCAAAGCCTGGTTTGGTCATTGTAGATTTTCTTCACAACCCAGGGGGAGCATGGGAGAGACTCAACACCAAAAAAGCAGAAAAAATATCTAAGTGCAGGTTTCTTATGCAAATAGAAAAACAAAAAGAACGATTCCTGTGCTCCTACCAATTAGGCTAAGATATAAAAGGGTATTTTGTTAAACCCTTTGGCCAAAGCATTTGTAAGCCCGCATGGGGTTAAATAAAGCATGAGTGTATGTGAGTAGTGCAATTAAAATCTGGCTAAAGCCAGTATCATACTTACTTTTACTATGGAGGTAAACTGGGTGCACAAATTCCCAGGTGTGAATATAATAAAACTTACACATATATATATCTGTCAGCGTTACAAATTCACCTACCATTCAATGGAGTGTGATGTCCAGACTGACACTGGGGTGTAATATATCTGCACTAATTGGAAATTGGTAGGGGCTCAGTAACTGCTATGTAAAGCAGATGAGCCAATGAACCTACCCCTATGACGTTTCAGAGATAATATATTTAAAATGCCCAATGGGAGTATGCAGCATGGAAAAGGATTGCCTAATATTAGTGAGAAACTGTTCTTATGCAAATACTGGATCATGAAAAGCATTATCTCATATGAAGTGCCTACTCACAGTGCCTACTCACAGTGCCTACTCACAGTGTAGTTGAAAATATAAACACAACTCCAAAACTGTGGCAAACACTTTCTTGTGTAGGAGGTTCAGGAGAAATGTACCTCAATGCAGGAGAAAAAATAAAATCCATAGCACAGATCAGTAAAAAAAGATTTCTATATTATAAAAAGTACGAATCGTACTTACAATATGTACGATAATAAAAGCATTATAACAATACATCCGGCATCGTGAGTGGCTTCATCATTAGTCATTGTAGAAACAGACCCCTCTGCCCCCCCTCCCCCCCAAAAAAGAGGGAGTTTGGGATATGGTAAGCAATATCAAATTTTCCTCACATTTAACTTTACACCGCGACACCCACCCTCCTTCCCAGATCTCCTCCTCTATCTTTTCCAGGTCAGAAAGTACAGGTGCGCCGACGAGTATTCTAAAACTTATCTGGGGCTATCACCAACAAGACCCAGGTACATGCTGGGTACATGCTGGGTGCATGCTGCAATATTTCATTGACATTTCTGCAGACAGACTAATGGCCCATCGGATTAACAGCAGGGGTCCCTGGCAGTCCCATTCAAACTGAATGGGACTGCCAGGGACCCCTGCTGTGTTAATCCGATGGGCCATTAGTCTTTCTGCAGAAATGTCACTGAAATGTTGCAGCATGTACCCAGTATGTACCCAGCATGTACCTGGGTCTTGTTGGTGATAGCCCCAGATTTTCCAAGGCAAGTTTTAGAATACTCGTCGGCGCACCTGTAAAGTACATTGTCTCTGTCACCAATATATAATTTCCTGTTTAGTAATAGCCTCGTTATGGAATATAAGGAATATAAGGGTCACTAGTTTAGTTGCCGGACTACTCACAGGAATGGCCACAAAGTCTTTTCCCACAGGTGTGTGAGTTTCAAGTCCTCAAATCGGTGGCAAAATGTTTCTAACCTCTCACTCCACCATAGGCCATGATGGATCTCAGAACACGCATGCGCACAAACATGTCACTGACCTCCAAACTTTCAGCAGCCCACTGTACTATTGCTGTACTGACCCCACACACAGAGCTCTATCACTCCACTTCCATCCTGCCCTGCAGCCCTCTCTGTTATTCCTATACTGACCCCCCACACATACAGCTCTGTCACTGGACCTCCATTCCGCCCTGCAGCCCTCTCTGCTATTCCTGTACTGACCACACACACACACAGCTCTGTCACTGCACCTCCATCCTGCCCTTCACCACCTCTGCTAATCCTATAACACATCCATCCTGCCTCAGAAACTTTCGGGGCTGATAGATTAAGGATTGCAACAGGATGATTGATTAACTACAAAAGTCACCGAGCTTTACATTAAGTGAATGACGACGGTCTCCTTTTCCCAGGGCCAGCGTTTATCCCGTGCAGTTCCCGGAGACGTCACATCCATGACCCTACAGTTTGGGAATGCCAGAAAATGCTGCCATTTATTTATAGCACAATGTGGCACCTTATGCTATTCTGCACTGCACCATTAACGCTGGGGTGCAGCCTCAATAACACCGAACTCAGGGGGATTGTGGAGGCTGGAGACATCGTAATCGGTGGGGTGTTACCCTTCCACGTGGACAAAATATACCCCAAAATTAGCTTCACAGAGAAACCCGGCCCGGCCGTCTGCAAAACGTAAGATGTATTTCTTTATAATCTGACTTAAAAACAGTTTGTTGATGTCATCTTTAAAATGGTCAGTGGCACGTAGGGGCAAAGAGACCTAAAGCCAGGGATGTTATTATTTTTTTAACATTTCTTTATCTGCGAGCATATTATAAGAAAAAAACATAAACACAAAACATTTGATACTTTTTTAACAACAGTTGAACTTGAAATGATAAAAATAATGGTAACAGGGATGAGGGGGTGGGGGGGGGTAAAGAGAAAGAAGAGAGGAAAGATAGCGCTCTGCAGGTCCTTGCATCTCGCTGCAGACTCCTCCGCGTACAGTTACTCTAGTCTATCCCAAGACCTGTGTAGCAGTGCAGTGGACACCCAGTCTGTAAAAGTATCGGGAGGCAGGGTGTCCAAAAAGGGTTTCAATTTACTCAGGAGTGTATCTGTTCTTTTCATACTACAGTATCTCCAAATGAGTCAAATTTTTTCCCTCCTCATAACTGCGAACAGATAAGATTCTAATTGTCCAATTGTGGCAGCGTATGGTTGTAGAGAGCTGACAAGAAGCAGCTTGCGTGCCTAAAGGAGAATCATTCCCGACAGCAGCCGCAAACTCACAGTCAAAGTATTCGAGCCTCCCATGTATCCAAACAACATTGGTTTAAAGTCAGGACATGTCTTTATTGTTCTGCGGTACCACAGGCAATGTGAGAGATCGGTGCCGGTACTGCAGAACTTTTTACACATAATCGGAGACATGTGTTGGCATTTGGTTAGTTGTGCTGGGGTGAGGAAAGCCCGGATCAATATCTTAATCTGCAGTTCCCTGAAATTGGCACCCGGAGTAAGGCCGGGACCCCAATGGCCGCTGCGGCGCGTGCTGCGGCGTGCGCGCCACACACCACAGCCCAGCCCTCTATGGGGCAGGCCCCAGCGGCCGTGTGTGTGTGAGCGCGCAAAGCGCTGTGATGCTTACGCTGGCAGGGAAGACATGAATTTTGACCGCGACGCGGTCACGTGTTCGGCACGCACCAATGGAAGGGCAGCTCACCGCCAGGATGCCCTGCTTCAGCACAGACAAGAAAGGTAAAAGGGGCACAGGGATACGCGTATCCCCAGTATAGTCAGGGGTCCCTAGTTTGGTGGGAGTCCCCCTCAGTATATGCCCAGGAACCCAGACCGGGTATAGGGGGTTGGAGTGTCTCCAACCATCCATGAGGTTGTGAGAGTGAAATGATTTCTAAGTCCAGCTTCGGCACATTAGAAGCAACTCTGAAACGTCACCTAAGCGTTATTTGAAGCAACTTTTTAAATTACTTCTTATAGGAAGGTCTAGGGGATCTGAAAATGAACGTGCGCGTCTATTCAGTAGATCCTAGGGGACGAGGGACTTAGAAGAATGTTGTGATATTTTTATTAACATGGTGTATAAAGGTATATATGTTTTATGCACTGTATATGAGCTGGGGAATTTCCACGTCCCTGGTTCCGAGAGACCAGGTGGCACCCGGCTTGGTGCCACTGAGTCTGCTCGGGTCCCGGACTTTAAAGTCTCAGAGATGCCAAGGTGTTAGGGTGGGCGGAGTACCGGGGTAATGCTTGAGTACCCACGTCCTGGCATGAATAAGGGCTATCCGGCGACCGTTTGCCCAGCCCCAGTCTCTGAGGAGCCTGGCCCAGCAGGGGGGTTCAATATGCGAAGTGGCAGAGGTGCCAGGTTGGCGCATGCCCATTTGCAGAACTGAGATCCATGCCAGCCCAGCTTCAGAGTACCGGCAAATCGCTGATAGGCTGGTGGAAATATTCCCCCGCGCTGATTGGTTGAGGTATTCTGTGAATGGGACTGAAATCCTATAAGAAGCCTAGCAGCCAATCAGCTCAGGAGATTCTAAGCGCCAAGACAGCAGCGGCAAATTCGAAATCACCAAAAGATGCTCTGAGAGAAATAGCAGCGAGCCGGCTTCCAGGATTTTGAGCAGAAATATTTTCTAAGTCCAGACTTTTTGCGGCCAAGTTCTAGTAATCAAACGTAGCGGTCGCGGCTGGAACTACATGCCGATTTGCGTTCCAGGCGGTTTGGGACTAACTCGCGGTCAAACTATTTCATCGCTCCGGAGCTTATCCAGCGGCTGCGTGTGGATCTTCGTGTCGATTTGAGTCCAAGGACATTTCGGGACAAGTCCAAGTAAACTGCAAACTTTGTTTTAAGGACTGTAAAGGGCTAGGAAAGTCTAGTTTCTTCCCCAGACCCCCAGTAAGTGTGTTTTCGGCTGCATAACTGTAATCCACTGTGTGTACGTCTGTTTCAAAGAAATAAATAGCAATTTGTTTTTCTTCTTGGTTTTGCTCAGATCCCGGTATAAAGGTGTAATTGTCTGGCCTCCCGTAACAGTTGGGAAAATGTGTTTTCCCACGTGAAAACATGAACGCAGAGAGAGAAAAAGAGCCCTGATGGACTGAGAGCACTCAGATACTGAAATGTAATGGTAGATACTATTAAAAATATCGTTTTAATGGTGGATAATTACATTGAATGGGGTATAGAACATGAACACGACGAATACTAATGGTGAGGAACCAAAATAGATAAATCTTATAGAGTGTGGTAAACATAGGTAAAGAATCTTTTTAGGATTCATATCCCCTTCTAAGTATATCCAACTAATAAACACGTTGGAGGGGGTATAGTGCTACAAAAAGCACCAAATGGGGGCTCTGGACCAGATTACCTGTACTTTGGTATATTTAAAAGAGTAATTGGTATGATTTAAGTTAATAGTCACTTAAGTCATTGTTTAGTGTCTACCAATATTAAAGTAAGAGGGGGAGTCTCAAATCCCCATACCACTCATGCGCAGTGAGTTTGGGATGGCTCGCTGAGTGTCTGATCAGGACACAACAGTGTGAGCCATAAACCCACAGAATAAAGGCCATATTAGCCAGATGAATGACAATATATCCCAGCTAATAAGGGACCTAAGAAAAGCTGGTAAATGTTACATTTGTGTACAGGTTACTGATTCTTTATTTGGATACTATTTACAGATTATAAGCAGTCCTGTTAATACAAAGAGTTATCCTTAAGCATTAACAAGTTACCAGGTTTTCTTAGGGACACACCTATTTGCTGATCAGTGATCGGTCCCTTATTAGCTGTGATATATTCTCATGCATCTGGCTAATTTGAGACTCCCCCTCTCACTTTTTAATATTGGTAAACACTAAACAATGACTTAAGTGACTATTAACTTAAATCATACCAATTACTCTTTTAAATTTACCAAAGTACAGGTGCTCTGGTCCGGAGCCCCCATTTGGTGCTTTTTGTAGCACTATACCCCCTCCAACGTGTTTATCACACTCGTGATTTATTTTGGTTCCTCACCATTAGTATTCGTCGTGTTCATATTCTATACCCCATTCATTTGAATTATTCACCATTAAAATGAAAAGTTCAGGCCGCGCTCTGTTGTGGCTGGCGGTTTTACTACCCACCACCAGTACACACTCAAGTGTACCGTTCCTGCTCATTTCCGATCGTTTCTATGCTATCAAAAACGGACAGGCATCCTAAGGACACCTATTGAAGGCCCCGGTTCCTGCACATGTGTGCTACACTCTGCACCACGCTAC
Source organism: Ascaphus truei (assembly GCF_040206685.1). Taxonomy (NCBI): domain Eukaryota; kingdom Metazoa; phylum Chordata; class Amphibia; order Anura; family Ascaphidae; genus Ascaphus; species Ascaphus truei. The sequence goes on from NC_134502.1 coordinate 6,988,001, forward strand.
CACACGTGGAGGACAGGAGAGTGAACAGAGACAGCCCTAGCGCGCGGGTCTGATCTCTCAGAACTGAGATTACCCTTCATACTTCCTATGTGATGCCCTACTCCTGTGATAGACACCAGAATCGGGGATTATTAAAGAAATTTTATATGTAAGTTACTAATTTTATTATTTGTTGCTAATACAATATCTATCTCTCATCTTGGTGCGCTTTTGTGTTTTTTCTTGTTTTATTCACCATTAAAACTATATTTTGAATAGTACTGTATCTACCATTACATTTCAGTATCTGAGTGCTCTCAGTCTATCAGGGTTCTTGTTCTCTCTCTGCATTCATCTCGTATTACCCTGGGAGTAGCACCATACTTCACAATGTTGATTGGCTGAGCAGGGGTCCCATCCTCATTCCCGTCCATTCCCCTCTCCCCACCCCCTTAGTGCCCATGTTACAACAGTCTGCAACAGGAGCACATCTTCTACTGGCCCCAGTCTTTAAAACTGCGTTCTCTCCATACAATCGGTAACAGCCTGTATACTCTCAGTGGTAGTTTTAAATATTTTCTGACTTTATGCCCCACTCTTAGAGTATCTCCAAACATAATGCCATTAGAGTGTTATTTGCATTATCCTTATCCTGTAGGAAGGGCAGGAACCACAGGGAGTGTGGGAGTGCAGGAACCCCAGGGAGTGTGGGAGAGCAGGAACCCCAAGGAATGTGGGAGAGCAGGAACCCCACGGAGTGTGGGAGAGCAGGAACCCCAGGGAGAGTGGGAGAGCAGGAACCCTAAGGAGTGTGGGAGAGCAGGAACTCCAGGGAGCATGGGAGAACAGAAACCCCAAGGAGTGTGGGAGAGCAGGAACCCTAGGGAGTGTGGGAGCACAGGAACTCCAAGGAGTGTGGGAGAGCAGGAACCCCAAGGAGTGTGGGAGAGCAGGAACCACAGGGAGTGTGGGAGAGCAGGAACTCCAAGGAGTGTGGGAGAGCAGGAACCCCAAGGAGTGTGGGAGAGCAGGAACCCCAGGGAGTGTGGGAGAGCAGGAACCCCAAGGAGTGTGGGAGAGCAGGAACCCCAAGGAGTGTGGGAGAGCAGGAATCCCAAGGAGTGTGGGAGAGCAGGAACCCCAGGGAGTGTGGGAGAGCAGGAACTCCAGGGAGCGTGGGAGAGCAGGAACCCCAGGGAGTGTGGGAGAGCAGGAACCCCAGGGAGTGTGGGAGAGCAGAAACCCCAGGGAGCGTGGGAGAGCAGGAACCCCAGGGAGTGTGGGAGAGCAGGAACTCCAGGGAGTGTGGGAGAGCAGGAACCCCAGGGAGTGTGGGAGAGCAGAAACCCCAGGGAGCGTGGGAGAGCAGGAACCCCAGGGAGTGTGGGAGAGCAGGAACCCCAGGGAGTGTGGGAGAGCAGAAACCCCAGGGAATATGGGTGAGCCAGCTGTCCCTCTTTTCCAGAATTCACAAACTCTGCCTTGTCAAGTAGCCAATCCCTAATGTACCTAGTCAGCATCCCCAGGTTAAACGCTCCCACATCGGGGAGGTTCTAGACCCCCCTGTTCTCTATCGGTCTGTAGCTTTTGTAGACTGATCCTGTGTTTTTTGTTGTTCCAAATAAAATTGGAAAGATTCAATTTATTTGTATAATATTTTTTTTCTTTATAAGGAGGGGAGTGTCTGAATTAAGTACAGAAGTTTCAGGAAAGAAACCATCTTAATTAAAGCAATCCTACCAGACATAGTTAATCATAGATTCATTCATCCTGCCATCTCTCTCTCAATTTTGTTTATGATGGGAATATAATTCAGCTCGTACAGCTTCTGTAGGTTCAGGGGAAACTGAATACCTAGATACTTAATGGAATCCTTAGCGACTTTAAATAGTGTTGGTGGGCCTATTAAATCTAGAGTTCCTAACCTCAGCCAAAAAAACTCAGATTTTATCAAATTTATTTTATAGCCTGAAAAAGTTTGGTAGTTGTCAATAATTTGCATTATTAGCGGTAAGTGGTTAGTCGGATCTGCACAAAACAAAAGCAAATCGTCTGCATATAGAGCCAATTTTATTATTTGGTTCCCAATGTCTAACCCTTTAATTGATTCTCTTAAAGCGATAGCCAGAGGTGTCAATCACCATATTAAATAAGAGCGGTGAAAGTGGGCAACCCTGTCTGCACCCTCTATAGAATTTTAACGGTGTTGGTGATTTACCACTGAAGAGATTGATTTACTTCATTGGGCATAGATAGTTTTAAGGGATTCTGTAAAAAAACTTATTAGCAAAGTGACCTAATGAGCGGGATGTGTTTAATGGGCTAAAGGGTCAGTCCCACATAGGAGCAAAGTGACCTAATGACAGTGAGGGATTTAATGGGTTTAACAGTCAGTTCCACATAGGAGCAAAGTGACCTAATGACAGGGACGTATTTAATGGGTTAAAGGGTTAGTACGACATGGGAGAAGAGTTATCTAATTTCAGCGACGTGTTTAATGGCATGAAACTCCTTTTCTATTCGCTCAACCCTCTTTCAGGTTCTTTAGCAAATGGTAGAAAAAGAAGAGAGGAGCACTGGCAAAAGGATAAATGACCAGATATAAATAATATTGTGTCCCTCGCTCCTTTCGTCATCCATGATGCTTCTCTCCCTTCTCCTGGGGCCAGCCACCACGCTAGGCATCGCGCATCTCGCGTGGATGTTAATACCACTCTCTCCGGTCCTGCCTCCAGACTCCGCCCATGCGGCTTTCAATACTCGAGATGGCCATTATGAATACCTTGTCATGCCATTCGGCCTCTGTAATGCCGATTAATGAAATCTTCAAGGACCTGCTCAATTGGTTTGTTATCGTCTACTTTGATGACATAATGATTTTTTCTAGTCTTCACAGGAACATATCAGCCATGTCAAACAGGTACTGCTACGCCTACGTGAAAAACATTTGTTCGCCAAGCTGGAAAACTGTCAGCTCCACCAAACCTCCACGGAATTTCTCGGATACATCATTTCTGACACTGGTCTCACCAAGGATCCAGCTAAAGTGAAGGTGGTCCTGCATTGGCCTCGTCCCACTATTCTCAAGGCTGTACAGTGCTTTTTGGGCTTCACGAATTAAAACCGCAGGTTCATTCAAAATTTCTCTTCTGCAGTAGCTCCCATTACAGCCTTAATGAAGAAAGGTGCGGATCCTACTTCATTATCACCGAAGGCTAGCCAAGCCTTCGATCATCTGAAAACCACCTTCTTTTCTGCACCCATCCTCATACATCCGGATCCCAAACTACCGTTCACCTTGGAAGCTGATGCATCAGTCGTCGGGGCCGGAGCTATTCTGTCTCAGAGAAGGACTCCTCAAGCCAGACTTCATCCATGTGCCTTTTTCTCGAAATGTTTTTCTCCATCTGAACAAAATTATGACGTAGGTAACCGGGAACTTCTAACTATCAAGTTAGCTCTAGAAGAATTGAGATATCTTTTAAAAGACATGGAGAATCCTATTACCATCTTGACTGACCACAAGAACTTACTCTACATCAAGGGCGCTCGTAGCCTAGGGGCTTGACAAGCCTTGTGATCACTTTTCTTTTCCTGTTTCAATTATATTATTTCTTTCCTATCTGGTTCAAAAAATGTCAAGGCCGATGCCCACTACTGTCAGTTTTTGGTGGCCGACAAAACCAAGGATCGTCAGGAAACCATACTTCTCTCTAAATACATACTTTCTGCTAACACCTTTGATGCCTTGAGAGAGATTGTACAAGATCAGTTCCACATTCCAGAAGGTCTTGAAGTTCCAGAAGGGCGATTCTTTACCTCACCACCTCATCGGAGGAATGTTCTTGAATGGGGTCATTCTTCCAAGTCATCTGGACATCCTGGTACTAGAAGAACCACCAACCTTGTTTAGCGGACCTTTTGGTCGCCCAGCATGCAGATGGACTTTAAGGAATTTGTTGCTGCATACTCGATGTGCTCTGAATAAGACTCCTCGGAACAAACCATCAGGACTCCTTCGACTTCTTCCCATCCTGGACCATCCATGGACACACTGTTCATGGACTTCATAGTAGAACTGCCCATGTCTAAAGGGATGAACACCATCTTAGGAGTGGTAGACCGCTTATCTAAGCAGTCCCACTTTATTCTGTTGAAGGGCCTTCCCAACTCTCCCAAACTAGCCGACATCTTTGTCAAATAAATTTTCCGCCTCTATGGGGTGCAACAGGTCATCGTTTCCGATCGTGGGTCACAGTTTATATCGAAGTTCTTTCTCTCAACAATTCGTTTTTTCAGGATGACTGGACTGACCTTCTTCCTTGGGCCGATTTCACGCACAACAATCTGCGCCGTGAATCCACCATGGAGTTGCCCTTCTGCATCAATTATGGGTTTCACCCATCTCTCCTGCCCATCACCACACACAGTTCTGGGGTACCGGCAGTAAACAACAAAATTAGCTGGCTACAGAATTCATAGAAAATAATTCAGCAGACTCTTAGGAGGGCAACATCTAGACAGAAGACACAGGCGGACCGTCACCGAAGGAACATTCAAGAATTCAACCGAGGAGACAGGGTGTGGTAGTCTTCAAGGAACATCCGCCTCAAGGTCCCTATGCTAAAACTGGCACCTAGGTTCATTGACCCCTATACCATTTTGGAGAAGGTTAACCCGGTGGCATACCGTCTACGCCCTCCTCCCTCTTTGAGGATCCCGTCGGTTTTCCATATCTCCCTGCTGAAGCCGGCTATCCGGGATCCTCACTTCCCTGATTCAACCTCGTTTCCGGCTCTTCTCCTCGTACAGGGCCAACAGGAGTATGAGGTCCAGTTCATCTTGGACTCCAGGATTTCCAGAGGATCAATCCAGTATCCTTGTCACGTCTTCATGCTCCCAGGCTTGTCCGGCTCTTCCATGCCAAATATCCGCACAAGCCCTTCCTGATACGCCCGGAGGTCGCTCCTGAGGGGGGTACTGTCAGTATTTGTGATCCGCAATGTGTTCGGTGCACTTGTCACTTACCCCAACCCGTGATCGGTCCCCCGCTCCTTCCGTCATCCATGACGCTTCTCTCCCTTCTCCTGGGACCAGCCGCCATGCTAGGCGCGCACACGCATCCCGCGTGGATGTTAATACCACTCTCTCCGGTCCCGCCTCCAAACTCCGCCCACGTGCAACGTCATCGGTGCGCATAACGCACACGTGGCGCGCTGTCAGCGCGTGCAAGGGCCGCATCATCTTTCTGCTTCTGGGATCCTCCCCACACTTGTCTCCAGCACCTTGTCCTCCTATCACAGTCAGTCTTACTGACAGTCCTCCTCCAGTCTGTTACCTCATTGGTTCCTGTGTCCTATATATGCTCAGCCGGCCACTGACAAATCGGCTGAGCATAAACCTTCCTATGTGCGAAGTGTTCACTGCTACCCTTGCCTCCACAGTCTGGTCTTGTGCTCCGGTACCTAGTTCCTCTGTTTCTGACCTCGGCTATTCTTCTGGACTCCGCTCTTCTAAACTCTTCTAAACTCCTGACATCAGTTACCACGACGATCCGTACCTCTACAATCCTGACCACGGCTAAGTACTTTCAAAGATCCGCACCTCTCCAACCCCAACCATGGCAAATATCTCTAATCGTGCATACCTCTCCAACCCCAACCCGGCTACCTCAACCTATCTACACTCCAGACGCGCCCACAAAGCGGTGGGTTGGTGATGTATATATCCCCACCTCGGCCTCACGGTTACGCCTTGTTTGTGGTGAGCACTCCGTTACACATAGCCATTTGTCACGGTCGACACGTCAATCCTTCTAAACTAAATGTACTTCATTGATTATCAAGTCCATGTGTGTTCTATATTAACAGTTATACCTCCATTCGATGGGGGATTCCTGTGCACCCATGGGGGATCTCCCTGCTATTGTTAGTACACGTACTTTTTTCTTGACTCTTTGCTATCATGTCATAGTTTATCTATACACGCCCATTCTTCAATCGTTAATATACTGTATGACTCATTGTTTGATCCTCGAAATATCATAGTGGTTAAATTGCCTCATCAGATTTCCCAACCCCACTCTCACATTCAGGTTCCGTTTCGAGAATTACCAGCGTGTCCAGGCCATGCGGTTTGCCGTGCAGGAGATCAACAGGGACCTTGAGCTTCTACCCAACATCACTCTGGGCCTCCATATCTATGATTCATGCACAGTGATTCAGTGGGCAGTAGCAGGAACCCTACAGGTGCTAACGGGACGTGGGACACCTGTACCCAATTTTAGGTGCCATCGTGGTGTCCCCTTGGCAGCTGTCATTGGCCACTCTGTCTCTACAAACACAATTCTGATGGCACATATCCTGGGGCTGTACCGATACCCGCAGGTAACGTTGAATTTTCTGATCTCCTAGGTGCCGAGAGTAATATTTCCACAGACCTGGCAGATTTAAGCAACACAAGTAAAAAGAAAACCAGTGTCAGTAAGACATGCATATGTAAGCAGATCACATGACAAAGAGCCTGTGATTTTGCTCCCCAACCCTTCACAATATCCCCCAAATAAGCACACACATACACACACACACAGGTCTGTGGCTGCAATGGCCACAGCTTTTATTTATATACAGCAAAAGGGGAGGCACTCCACCAACAGGTAAGGCCAATGACACTTAAATCATGGCCCATTTGCTGGGACCATCCCAAGTCCCTGCCATTCAGCGGACCCTACACCAGCCGCGAAATGGGCCCCAGGAACTGAAAGCACAATGAGCCCTGCCCACACACCCACCCTGCCAACACCAGGCATTACCATAACTGAGCTCCATCTGGCAAGGTTACCCTGCACTTACCCCCCAAAACAGCCTTCAGCAACAGGGCTTTTTAACCCCTTAAAACTAGCCCCAGACCGCTAGACCCGCCGAAACAATGAATTATTAAGCATAATGCAATATTTACCATGAGATTTAATGCAGTGATGAATTACTAAAGTCTTCTAGATCCCAAACCTTTGTAAATCCAGCACCAAAAACCTTGAAGGATTCTCATTGAAAGCAATTGGGAGTTTTCACTTTGTTAAATGTCGTACTGTTCTTTTGCACTATTTTTGCTCCATTTTTTCTCCAATTTGACATCTGGGAGACTATATTACATTAACCCATATAATCCTGAAAACAATTCTGATTCAGCAATGTTCACCAACAACTCCGGCATTTTACTCTTAACAGATAAGCCACTTCTCCACAAGCGCCCTCCTGAGCGACCGTACACAGTTCCATTCCTTCTTCAGGACTGTCCCCAGCGACGCCTTCCAGTCCCAGGGACTGGCCCAGCTGGTGTTACACTTCGGCTGGACCTGGGTGGGGCTGGTGGCTGTGGACAATGATTATGGGCAACAGGGCATCCAGGTCATCAGGAGAGAGATACTTAAGGCTGGAACTTGCGTGGCCTTCACAGAGTATATCAGGATAAATCAGACTGACCGCAATGCTCCACACATTGCCCGGGTCATCAAAGAGTCAACGGCCAAGGCGGTGCTCATCTTCTCCTCTGATATTGACTTGTCCTTCCTTCTGGATGAGCTGTTGAGACAAAAGGTGACAGGGAAGATATGGTTGGCCAGTGAAGCTTGGGCTACCTCCCCCTTCGTATCAGTGGACAAATACTCAGGACTTCTTTCTGGAACAATTGGCTTTGCCCTCCCGAGTGGGACTATCCCGGGGTTTAGAGAGTTTCTAAACAGCATCAACCCCTCCATGTCTGCGGGAGGAGAGTGGGTGAAGATATTCTGGGAGGAAGCTTTCAGCTGCAAGTTCCCGGACCAAAAAAAATTAACAGGCTCATCAGCGACAAAACAGTGTACGGGAGCAGAAAATCTAGAAAACACCCAGAACCGCTTCAATGATGTCTCCAGCTTAAGGGTAACCTACAGTGTCTATAATGCGGTTCGTGTTGTTGCCAAAGCTTTGCAAGATTTGACCGACTGTCGTGAAGGAGAAGGACCATTTTCACATGGCAGATGCTCAGATATTTGGAGTTTCAGACCATGGCAGGTACAGATCTTTAATAAACACACATCTAGAGAACTTCATAATACAGTAAAAATGAAATTATATCAAAATCCTTTTGGTATACCAACATTAGAGATGAGATAATAGTGTACAGAGCTTTCCAAACCTTATAGGTTTCATCTCTGAGTGTACTGTAGCAGCACAAATAGAAGGAAACATGTATAATCTCACCACTCCATGTACCTCCTCATAACCTCAGGAGATATATGTTTCCTTCTAACTGGACTGCCAGATCACACTTGAAGAAGAAACGTATGAAGTTTGGTAAACTCTGTATATTATCATTTAATCTCTGAATAACTCTATTGTCGGTCTACTCAAAGGTATTCCAGTCTGCAACCAATCTCCATTTCTCCAGGCCATCAATATGGCATCTTGTACTTTGTACTACACTGGTCAAGTCACAGAGAATAGCTTTGGGGTAATAGGAAGAGATACAGAAACCTCCATTAAATCTGGGCTACTAACATGATGTTACCTAAGTATATAATGTCCATTAGCTTCCCTGAGTTTAACGGGTATTTACAAAGCTAAATATATGCAAAAGCAACAGTCGTTAGCGACATCATTTGCGTATAGGTCTTAATGCCATGTGAAGTTAGCACTGCTTGGCATTGCCTTCAAATAACATGGAGTTAAGCCTTTCTTACCCAAAAATGGTGTTACTTTTATCAGGATTCCTGAATAGTTGATTAAATAAAGTAAATAAAAAAAAGAGAGAAGACAGGAGAGGAATATAACCCAGTCAATAACAATATGATAGGTACGATTTAACTAACTGGGGTTTTACACGTATCCTGGCCCTGAACAGACCTATTTCAGGGTCTGGACGGGACTAACGCCACCTTTAGCTCTGACCTAACTAACGCTACATTACATCCCTGCAGTAACTATAACAGAACTCTGGGGGCACTGTATACGTCGTTAGAGGGAACACCTCTTTTGCATATCACTAGCACTAACATTTGGTATAGTAACGCAAGGGCTCGTTATGGCTGAAAACTGCCCAGAACGCATCATTACTCAGATTTGAAGATTGTTGTTTGCACTTAACGAGATGTTAACGGAAGTTAACATATCATTAAATATTTAACAGACTTTTGAGGATCTACTCTATAGGGAGCGGTTCTATTGAGTAAAAGGAGGATTTATAGGGAGGGGTTATATGAAACAATATGAGGAGTTATAGGGAGCAGTTATATGTATGCGGCAATAGGATGAGTTATAGGGAGGGGTTATTCAGAGCAATTGAGTGTCTTATAAGGAGCATTTATATGGGGTAATAGGAGTTATATGGAGTGGTTATATGGAGCACTTGGAAGAGTTATTATGAATGGGGTGATATGTGGTAATAGGAAGAGTGATAGGGAGGGGTTATATGGGGTAATTGGTAGAGTTATAGCAAGAGGTTTTATTGGGCAATAGGAAGTGTTATAGAGTTCAGTTATATGGAAAAATAGAATGAGCTATAGGGAGAGGTTATATGACGACAACATACCCAATTTGAGTGTGTAACAGGGACTTATCACTGTTAGAGAGAAGCTGCCCCTAAATCCAGAAGTTGCTGGTTTATTTGACACAGGCGATCAACCACACTCTACCTGGCTGATCAGGCTTTTTCTAAAAGTCCTAATCTGAGAAACATGCAGGGGATTCCTTAGCTCACAAGGGAGCAGACAGAAGGAAAAGGGGGGCTGTGTTCTGGGAGCAAGACAAAAGGGGGCCTGACCTCTATGCCTGGACCCTCAAGCAGACACCTACCCGGACACCACTGACCTGAAGGGCCACCTGCGTTATGGTACCACTGAGACTTTGGGGTGACAAGTGGGTAAGGAGTTCCTCCCCCCCAGCCATGCAGAGAGGGACCGGGATAGTAAGTTAGCCCTTACACAGGGATAGGTGTTTATTTTTTTTTGTATATTTTTTGTTCGCTGTATAGTTTAAATCAACAGGCAATAAAGCCTTATATTAATTTCACCTTTAAAACGGTCTCCATTGTGTACCTCTGCACACATCTCTCACCGAGTGTAAATTACCAGCACCTCTGGACAGCAGAACGACTTTACTAAAATTATTGAAGTCCCTTTGCTTTCAATGAGTTTCCTTTGACAACTCCATTGGTTCCCATTCCCTTACGAGATCCATTGCCTTTAATAACTCTGGGCCGATATAACCTCCCTACTCTCTCCGCAGCTCTTGCACTATGTGAAGAAGGTGCGCATGAGAACGGGCAGTGGGAGGGAACTCTTCTTTAATGAGAACGGGGACCCACCTGCGGTGTATGATATAGTGAACTGGCAGCTGAGCCCGGAGGGCGGCATAAAGCAGGTCAAGGTGGGAAGCTATGATACCGGAGCTCCCATTGGACAGGTTTTCACCATCAATGCCAGTGTCGTGCATTGGGTGTCAGGTGGAAAGGAGGTAAGGTACTGTCATGGAGAGGAGATACATGTAATGTATAGGGAGGTAATAGGAGGAGTTATAGGGGGTGGTTATATGGGCAATAGGAGGAGTTATAGGGCGCGGTTATATGGGGCTGTTATATGGGGAGGAGTTATATGGATGGTGGAATTGGGTAATAGGTGGAAACACTTGATATAAATGTACCCGCTCATTCATTTACTTACAAAAAGTCTTATCTGTCCCACTGTGGTTCAATAAAATGACTCAACCTTCAACATGCAGTGCAGTGTCATATCTCCATCATCCAGTCTGTCTCAACAAGTCAGGACAGAGTTTGTTCTTTTTATAGTATTGTATCCCAGTCATATCTTCATTCTCCTCCAGGTCCCTCTCTCCGTCTGCAGTAACAGTTGTCCCCCTGGTTTCAGGAAGGCAACTTTGGGAGGGCGGCCTATCTGCTGCTTCCAATGTGTCCTCTGTCCCCAAGGTGAAATTTCCAACCAAACAGGTGAGCCGATTTTAGAAGAATTAGAAAACCAACATCAATTCTGAACATAACTTGATAAATTATTACATTCATTTTTTTTCTCTCTTTCAGACTCTGTTCATTGCTCTAAATGTCCGTGGCATATGTGGGCTAATCTCGTTCAAGACAGATGCCTTCCAAAATCCGAAGAATTCCTCTCCTATGAAGAGCCATTGGGTGTCACCTTGGCCACTACAAGTGTCTCCTCCTCTTTAGTCCCAGTTATAATCTTTGCACTTTTCATCCACTACAAGACCACTCCCATTGTCAGAGCCAATAACTACACCCTCAGTTGTCTTCTCCTGTTGTCCCTGTCCCTCTGCTTCCTCTGCTCTTTGGCTTTCATTGGTTACCCCCAACCTGAAAAGTGTCTTTTGCGCCAGGTGGCGTTCGGTATGGTCTTTTCTCTCTGCGTCTCATGTATCTTGGCCAAAACCATCATGGTGGTCATTGCCTTCAAAGCCACCAAGCCTGGTAGCAACCTAAGGAAGTGGACCAGCCCTCGAGTGTCTTATCTTGTTGTCATTTTCTGCATCCTTATTCAAACTTTTCTCTGCATTTTCTGGCTTTCATTCTCACCTCCCTTCCCAGAACATAACACCCAAACCAAATCTGGGGTCATTATCATTGAGTGCAACGAGGGCTCCCCCATCATCTTCTGGTGCATGCTAGGATATCTCGGTCTGCTGGCAACTGTTAGCTTCATCGTGGCCTTCCTGGCCAGACAGCTACCAGACAGCTTCAATGAGGCCAAGTTCATCACCTTCAGCATGTTGGCCTTCCTCAGTGTCTGGGTGTCCTATATCCCGGCCTCCCTCAGTGCACGTGGCAAGTACACCGTGGCCATGGAGATCTTCGCCATCCTGTCTTCCAGCTGGGCTCTGGTGGTCTGCATGTTTGTGCCCAAATGTTTCATTATATTGTTCCGACCCGACATGAACTCGAGAGAACATCTCATGGGGAAAGACAGAGGTCGGACTCACAAGGTCAAATAAATTTTAAAACAGGACGCCTACTCAGACACAATAAACCACCTAAAACTGTTGTCTCTGTTGCTTTTATATACTTGTTACCAGGGCCGCCAACAGAAATCATGGGGCCCAGGATAAATGAAAGGAGCAGGGCATCCACCCCCCTCCCCCCAATAGCGCAACTACCTCAGAATTTTTTTTTAGCGCACAACTTTTACTTAACTTTTTTCTTGTTAATAAAAAAACATTACAATGCAATCTGTTTATTTTAATATTTTCAACAAAAGACAAAGATACCCAATGCTACATCCTATGTGAAAAAAGACAAGGGGGGGATTCAGTATGGGACTGGGGTATTCCCTACCTGTCTTCTGGGTTAGGGGGGATTCTGATATCTCCTCTGTGAAGCTTGAGAGTCAGATCTGGAAGAAAGCAGTATAGGTTATTTCGGTGTAGGATAGGGCAGTTAAGATAAGACAGAGAGAGTGTGGGTGAAAGAGAGAGACAGAGAGAGAGAGTGGGTGTGGGGGGTGGGTGGATGACGGGGTGGGTGACTGACTTGTGGGTGGGAGGGTGACTGACTGACAATTGGGTAGGTGACTGACTGACTTGGGTGGGTGACACTTGGGTGGGTGACTGACGAGTGGGTGGGTGACTATGACTGACTGTGGGTTGGTGTATGTATTCATTCACAGACAAACACACACACACACACACACACACACACACACACACACACACACACACACACACACACACACACACACACACACACACACACACACACACACACACACACACACACACACACACACACACACACACACTCCCTCTCAGACACTCTCCCTGTCTGTCTCTCTCTCTCTCCCTCTCTCTCTGGCTCTCCCTCTCTCTCTGACTCTCCCTCTATCTCTGACTCTCCCTCAATCTGTGACTCTCCCTCTATCTCTGACTCTCCCTCAATCTCTGACTCTCCCTCAATCTCTGACTCTCCCTCAATCTCTGACTCTCCATCTCTCTCTGATTCTCTCCCTCTCTCTCTGACTCCCTCTTTCTCTGCCTCTCTCTCTGCCTCTCTGCCTCTCTCCGACTATCTCCCTCTCTCTGACTCTCTCTCTCTGATTATCTCCCTCTCTCTGACTCTCTGTCTACGACTCTCTGTCTCTGACTCTCCTTCTCTCTGACTCTCTCTCTCTGACTCTCTCTCTCTCTGACTCTCTCCCTCTCTCTCTTTCTCTCCCTCTCTCTGACTCTCTCTCTGACTCTCTCCCTATCTCTGACTCTCTCTCTCCCGCTCTCTGACTCTCTCCCTCTCTCTGACTCTCTCCCTCTCTCTGACTCTCTCTCTGGCGCCCTCTCTGACTCTCTCTCTCCCTCTCTTTGACTCTCTCCCTCTCTTTGACTCTCTCCCTCTCTCTGACTCTCCCTCTCTCTGACGCTCCCTCTCTCTGACTCTCCCTCTCTCTGACTCTCCCTCCCTCTGACTCTCCCTCTCTCTGACTCTCTACCTCTCTCTGACTCTCTACCTCTCTCTGAATCTCTACCTCTCTCTGACTCTCTCTCTCTGACTCTCTCTCTCTCTCTAACTCTCTCTGACTCTCCCTCTCTCTCTCTGACTCACTCTCTCTCTGACTCTCTCTCTCAGACACACTCTCTCTCAGACACACTCTCTCTCAGACACACACTCTCTCTCTCTCAGACATACTCTCACTCTCTCTCAGACACACCCTTTCTCACACACACTCTCACATACACACTCTCACTCAGACACACACTCACTCAACCCGACACACACACTCACTCAACCCGACACACACACACACACACACACACACACACACACACACACACACACACACACACACACACACACACACACACACACACACACACACCACACACACTAAACACACACACTTACTCAGACACACACACACTCAGACACACACATTCAGACACACACACACTCTCACTCAGACACACACACACACACACACTCACTCAGACACACAGACACACTCAGATATATACACACACACTGTCACTCAGACACACACACACACACTCAGACACACACACTCAGACACTCACATACACACGGGGGAAATCGGCATGGTGGGGGGGGTGAATCGGAGCAAGGTGAGTTAATCGGGGTAAGGGGGGTGAATTGGAGCAGGGGGAATTGGAGCGGGGGTTATCGGAGCAGGGGGGAATGGGAACGGGGGGAATCGGAGCAATGGGGGAATGGGAGCAACGGTGGAATCGGAACGCGGGGGGGGAATCGGAGCAATTTGGGGAATCTTAACGGGGAGGAATCGAAGCATGGGGGGGGGGAATCAGAGCAGTGGGGCAATGAGGCAAGGGGGCAGCAAGGGAGGCATGGAGCAGATTTACCACTTGCTCCATGCAGCAGGAAATGGAGGGCCTGGCTTTGCAAGCTCAGATAGAGCTTGGTGCGGGCCAAAAAAAAAATCCTGGCAGCATGCCAACACACGCCAGCCAATCAGGAGAGGGGGGAGATTTTTTTCTTCTTCTCTTTGCAGAGAAGCGCGCGCTGCCTGGCGCATCGCGAGCGCGCTAAATCCTGTCACCCGTTGGTGACCGGGCAACGGGATTTATCGAGGGGCACGGCCGCGCAGGGGGCCCGGGACGCCAGTGCCCTCTGTCCCCCACTGTTGGCGGCCCTGATTGTTACTGGGTTTAAAACTCTGTTAGTAACGGAGCACATAAATGGTGGAGAAGATGTGTCAGAATGAATGAGTAGGTTTCAATTATTAATGATTAAGAGTATGTGCGAGTGAATTAATTACTGTTGCTGTAACAGTGAACAAATAAGGAAAAAGACACGCCAGAGGATTTATGCAAATGATGTATAGGTTTAATGAAGGATCCACATTTTAGTCCTACTCTGGATACATGAAATGTGCAATATATATGTATCCAGGTGTCTCCCCTCTGTTTCTCCCATTACCTGCGGTTCGGAGAGTGCGCCGGGAGATGCCGAGTGCCACCGGAGGAGCAGTTGGACCTGGCATAGTTAAGGGAGCGCTGCGGCTGCTCAGCGGTGCAGCCAGGTGCTGCCTGTGGCGGGTGGATCTGCTGGAATTAGAGGAGAGGACTCCGGTATTTAGAGGCGGACACCGATAATGGCGCCACCATTGTAATGTGCCACATATGCGCCTAGATATCGTGCATGTGCAGAAAGGGTCTGAGGTTGCAGCGGACATGTTAGAGAGGCGCACATGCGCATGTAGCCCTGGTAAGAAATGGGGCTATATGTCTTTCCTCCTCCTGGTATAAGCCCTGGTAAGGGCAGGCTGCCAGGAGTTATCATGGGTTTCCCCCACATCAAGCCCTGCTCTGAGTGGTGGAGGTAGGACACCTGACCTTATGTGGAAGGCATGGACACAGGGGCGGTACCTGCTGATGTCAGGAGGGGCAGGGCTGTCACTATTTAGTGTGTGTCAGTTCCTGTCAGTGAGTGAGTACATTGAAGGCAGTTAGTGTTGGAATGTCTGACTGGACAGTCAGAGTGTGTGAGCTAGCTAGGTTCCGAGGAGTAGGGCCTAGTGAGCTATAGGTGGACTAATCCCTCTCACCCTGCCTAGGGGGTGAGGGAAGAGCTAGCCCCACCCTGAGTGCCATTGGCTTAGGGTGGTGGCAGGGAGAAGAGATACCATCCTGAGGTAGAGCAGTCTGGGAAAAAGAAACAAGCTGTACCTGATTTCCTGTGATCCTGCTGCTATTCCTGTGCTGTGGTAATAAAGAGCTGCTGCTGATTTTACAAAAGACAATCTGAGACTGGAATCTCTCGTCCCTGAGAGGGGGACTCTCTGTAAGGGTTCCACCCCACATCCCTGGGGCTTAACAGAGATGGAGGCGTTGCACCACTAGAAAGAGATGAAGGCTTTCACCCCAGAAACCTGGTCCTGTCATCCCCCATACCATCGCGGGAGACTCAGGCCCTCCTGTTACCAAGAGGTATGCACCACCCACAGACACTTAGCCAGACGCTAGTACAGCATAGGGGGCCCGATCTGCGATTGGCCCCGGGAAGAGGGGCTACACGAAGAAGGTATGAGAGAGCGGTGGTCATCTTATGCAAGGCTCCGCAAGGGAACTACACTCCCCACAGTGCTTTGGGGCAATTCCCCACTTGGGCAATGTTAACCAGAGGGTTCCCTGGATCCTCTGAGGAGAGAATTGATACTTTTGGTGTGCGACGTGGCAGTTGGAGCCAGGACAGAGAAGGGGAAGTTAGGGTCTGGGTGTCAGTGGCACCCAGACTAGGCCAGATTACCCCTTAGGTCCAAGATTCGCCTCACTCACCTAATCAGATTGTGGCTGCTACAGGGAAACCCGTAGCTAGGGAGAAATATAAACCAATGTTCCAGCACTCGCTGACTTAACCGAAAAATTGTAAACCAAGAAATAAGCCAAATATGAAAACAATTTAATGTAAACACAAGATAACAATAACTTGGAGAGATGTCTCACAGCGGATAATGACACTAGGGTATACATGGTATAGGGAAAGAACACAGGGCAAGGGAGTGAGAAAGACAAAAAAACAATGTGTGGGGGAAATAAACACACTGGGGGGAGGGTATAAAAGGGGGGCAATGTTTCGAGGTGAATACCCCTTCTTCAGGCCCATTCCTTTTGGTCGAAAAGGACCATACTTCCCTTATCCATCTTTCCCCAACCAATAATCTGCCAGCCGAATCCCACAGTCAAGGATAATATGATAATATGATAATCCTATGATATGATAATATGGTCCAGCCCCAAACAGCAGGAGTGAGAAAGAGAGAGACTGCGTTGCTGCCAAGGATCATAGGGTTTGATTTTATGTTATTTGCTGTTAACTGGATCGGAACTCTTGCTGGTTCTCGACTCTAGCTAATTTGAGCTGTTGCTCTGTTTTGCTGAATATCATATTATCCTTGACTGTGGGATTCAGCTGGCAGATTATTGGTTAAGGAAAGAGGGAGAAGGGAAGTACCTTATTAGTACCTCAAACATGCTCAATTCTATAAGCCCCGATCAGCTTATCGCAGCTGATCGCCACTTTATAATTGCGATTTCTTCTCCAAATCGTCCCGCCACAAAAAGTTGGCAAGAAGGTGGGGAGAAGCTGGCGATGAGCGGCGACACGGCACTTAGAAAATAAAATTCATGTTTCCTGCATCGGATTAATGCCTGGGTCTCAGAAGCTGATATCCATTAATACCAGCACCGGAGACCCCCGGCATAAATCAGATGCAGGAATAACAGCTAAGGCAATGAAGGGGTTAACCACCCGTGCCAGGCTTATTGTGGGTAGCAGGGGTGGGTCAAGTTGGTATTTGGCCCTTGGTGGGTGTTTATGCCTTGCGCGGGGGTGCGGGTGGACTTAACCCCTTCATTACCTTAGCGGTTAATACTGCTAAAGTAATGAAGGGGTTAACCCCTCCCGCTACCCACCCGGTAGGCCTAAACACCCATCCTTGGGGCTAATACCCCCATCACCCACCACCGCTACCCACAATACAAAAAATACACACATACTCACACAACCGGCCCACTACCCACCTCCTAGGCCCCCAATAAACCATTCCAATATCTAATAAACACCAATACACAACCCACCCCTATGCCCCCACATACTGTAAAACTATTACACACACAATTAATTCCACAGGCAAGCGGGAGTCCTCAGTAGTCCTGATGGGTTTCCGCAGGTCCCACAGCGCAACTTGGTAGGTACCACAAGTGTTGGGGGCCTCTGGGTGGTCCCCACTAGGTTCCGTGGGCCTCCAGGTTGTCCCCGCGGGTGTGCGTGGGCCCCAACGGGGTCCATGGGTGTTCTCTGTGGGTGTCTGGGGGTTTCTGGGTCTGGAGGCCCTTGGGTGGTTCCCATGGGGGTCTGGGTTCCCTCAGGTGGTTCCCATGAGGGTCTGGGTGCCCTCGGGTGGTCCCTGTGGGTTGCTGGGGCTCCCCACAGCTGTGGGCCCCCTGGTTCTTCCCCACAGGTGTCCCCCATGGGTCCTCATGTGGTCCCTGTGTGTATCCAGGGGTCCTCGGGTAGTCCCGTGGATCCCCGTAGGCCTGAGGTACCAATCCTGCATTAAAAAAAATAAAACATGGCCTACATTTAAATAAAAACAACCCCCCCCCCAAACACATACAGTACAGTTATGGGCAAAATAACTATTATCCAGATATGGATAACAGATTATTTGCCCATTATTAATCACAGCATTAGCAAGCATAATTAAAATAAATAAAACCGTTCTACTTACCCCTGCCAATGTGAGGGCATCCTCATCAGCTTACTGCAGGTCCATGTCTTTTGTTGCCAGAAAAAATACATAGCAAAATACATTCTAATGGCCCCTAACCCCTTAATCACATTAACCGCTATAATAATTATGGGGTTAACCCACCCTGTCCTGCTACCCTCCCAGGAGGCCTAACCACCCACCCCAGACCCACTATACCCACCCTGTACCCATTGATTGGTATAGTGGTACATCATACCCATATAATTACTGACTTACTGCCAGGAGGAAAAGCAGATTGTCACAGGAGACCAGGTTTATATGATTGAGCAAAGCAAGGAGGTAAAATTAATTTTAATTTATTTCAGGAAAAGACATATACACAATGTAACACAATTTACACAGTTAACACACTTACTGGGAACGGGGCTAACGAATAAAATAGTCCTTGGAACGAAATTCACTAAAATGACCTCTGTAGGAGCCCTTTCCAATGACCGGGAGGTACTCACAAACTCCTGGAACTGATTTCGGCATGCAATGTCAGCCGCGACCGCTACGTTCTCAAAAAGCGGGACTCAGAAAATGTTCTCACTCGAAATCTCTGAAGCCGGCTCGCGTCTATTCAGCACAGAGCACCTTTGAATTTACTGCTGTTGGTTTGGCGCTTGGAATCTTCCCTCCTGATTGGCTGCAAGGTTTCTTATGGGTTTCTGGGTCCCATTCACAAACCTCTACAGCCTATCAAAGCGTGGGAATTCTCCTGCCAGCCAATCACCGATTTGCCGGTATTGTAAAGCCGGGTGGGTACCTTTTCTCAGTCTGCCAAGGGACATGTACCAACCTGGCACCTCTGCCTCTTATCATATTGAGCCCACCCGCTGTCCAGGCTCCACAGAGTCAGAGAAATCTCCTGGTCCCAGCACCCCAAGAAAGGCAAAGCACAGAAAAATCTTTAATGTTGCAAAAATTTGCACACAGTCACAGTAATGCATTTCTGACATCTAGGTCAAAGAGCTAACACTCTAGTACCTCAACACATGGATCAAGGGTACCCAAGTGGGCTGAACCTTTATTAGTGAGCCTGGGTACCCCTTCAATGTCACACAGATTAGTAGCCATAGATGGCATAGCTAAACCTTATTTGCTTGTTGGATTCATCAGCCACAGTGCTCACCATTTGGAGCTCATATACGGTTATTTTTTAGTTCTACGTCCTATACGTCGTTGGAAGATGCCAGAAAGCGCAGAAACATAGTCAGACTGCATAATTGTTGGGACATGGAGCATTTACTGGAAAGATTTGTTATTGGAAAGGATTTACTTAAAGTTTCTCTTGTCTTCCGAGCCAGTGAAGTCCATGCCTTATTGCTGGCCCGAATAGCAGGAACTATGAGGTCAGCTCTAACACTCCAGAACGGCTAAAAAAAATTTGGTTAAATTATAAGGTGAAGGATAATCCAGAGTCAAAAAGAAAGCTGCTCAAAGCTCTAAACGGAGAGCATGAAAATACATGAATAATAGTCAATAATATATATGACAACTGTGGTCTGTAACTTGAGGGAGATAAAGGATGTGGGATAAGATTATGCTTGCTTGAAGATTAGACCAGAAACAGGAGTATGTGGAGTGGGAGATCCAATGGATACCGCTACCTGGGATATATACACATTGGAGGAAATATATGTTACCTCTCCGGATCCCCTGATGTAGCCTCTGTTAACCCCGCATATCCGTCTGATCCGGTCCTGGTGCAGACATCGCAAACCTCCAACTTGCTGCCGCCTCCTTCTCTTAAACTGCTGTAGCTCCCGAGTGCCGGTGGCGTGTGCACCTGCTTCCGGTCCCTCCGGGAACGCTCCCCTCACTCTGTAGATTCCGCGAGTGATGTCAGTACAGCATGAAATCCCATGTATCATGTCCTCAGCGCCACAGTGCGTCTCTCCAATCAAGAAAACAGCATGCAGGCAATAGGGATTGGTATGAGACTGCTGCGTCCAAACATAAAGCAACCTCAGCTCACCAGACGTGGAAAAAGGTAAAAACTTTTATTTAACTACATAAAAACGAACAAAAATGGGACAAACAAATACAAAAAAACAACCTCCTACGCGTTTCAGGCTCTAAAAGCCCTTTCTCAAGGAGTATGGTTGGGACTGTGAGTTAAGCTCCTTAATATAGCCCCTCCTGTGAACTGAAAAAGCAGCTGTGGATTGTTGTGTAATTAAACAAAATCACATTTGTGGTCATGACAGTGAAAATGACACACATGATATAAAACACAACCTGATTCATGAAATATCTCTAAAAACAAATAATGTATATTGTACACGAAGTATATTCTATCAAAGTTGTAATTATTTGTAACTAGCTGAGAGACCCGGCGTTGCCCGGGATATAATTTTGGGGGGGCGTACGACAGGGTTAGGCTTCCCCCCCCCCCCCTTGACAGCTAGGTGGGTGACTGAGTTGACTGAGTGTGTGGGTGACTGGGTGGGTGTGTGACACTTGACTGAGTGGGTGGGTGACTGAGTGGGTGGGTGACTTTGGGTCGGTTTGACTTTGGGTCGGTGGGTGGGTGACTTTGGGTCGGTGGGTGGGTGACTTTGGGTCGGTTTGACTTTGGGTCGGTGGGTGTGTGACTTTGGGTCGGTGGGTGTGTGACTTTGGGTCGGTGGGTGGGTGACTTTGGGTCGGTTTGACTTTGGGTCAGTGGGTGGGTGACTTTGGGTCAGTGGGTGACTTTGGGTCGGTGGTTGGGTGGGTGAGTTGGGTCGGTGGGTGGGTGAGTGGGAGACTGACTGGGTGGGTGAGTGGGAGACTGACTGGGTGGGTGAGTGGGAGACTGACTGGGTGGGTGAATGGGTGACTGGGTGGGTGGGTGACTGACTGGGTGGGTGAGTGACTGACTGGGTGGGTGAGTGGGTGACTGGGTGGGTGAGTGGGTGACTGACTGGGTGGGTGAGTGGGTGACTGACTGGGTGGGTGAGTGGGTGACTGACTGGGTGGGTGAGTGGGTGACTGACTGGGTGGGTGAGTGGGTGACTGACTGGGTGGGTGAGTGGGTGACTGGGTGGGTGAGTGGGTGACTGACTGACTGAATGGGTGGGTGACTGGGTGACTGACTGAATGGGTGACTGACTGAATGGGTGACTGGGTGACTGAATGGGTGGGTAACTGAGTGGGTGACTGAGTGGGTGGGTGACTGAGTGGGTGGGTGACTGGGTGAAAGTGGGTGACTGGGTGAAAGTGACTGGGTGGGTGACTGGGTGGGTGTGTGGGTGGGTGACTGAGTGGGTGACTGAGTGAGTGGGTGACTGAGTGAGTGGGTGACTGAGTGGGTGGGTGACTGAGTGGGTGGGTGGGTGACTGGGTGAAAGTGGGTGACTGGGTGAAAGTGACTGGGTGGGTGACTGGGTGGGTGTGTGGGTGACTGAGTGGGTGACTGGGTGGGTGTGTGGGTGGGTGACTGAGTGGGTGACTGAGTGAGTGGGTGGGTGACTGAGTGAGTGGGTGGGTGACTGAGTGGGTGGGTGACTGAGTGAGTGGGTGGGTGACTAAGTGATTTTTTGGGTGACTAAGTGAGTGGGTGGGTGGGTTACTGAGTGGGTGGGTGACTGAGTGGGTGGGTGACTGAGTGGGTGGGTGACTGAGTGGGTGGGTGACTGAGTGAGTGACTGAGTGGGTGACTGAGTGAGTGACTGAGTGGGTGACTGAGTGGGTGAAAGTGACTGGGTGGGTGTGTGGGTGACTGGGTGACAGTGCGTGGGTGGGAGACGGTGTGTGACTTACCTTGACCCCGTGGCATCTGGCTGGGGCAGGAGGTGAGTTCGGGAAGCTGGGGGGGGGCAAGAGTGGCAGGTGTCCCGCGCCGCGCTTCCCCTCTCCGGTAGCGTCACACGTGATGGGGAGTCCCGCGCCGCGCTTCCCCTCTCCGGTAGCGGCGCACGTGAGGGGGAGTCCCGCGCCGCGCTTCCCCTCTCCGGTAGCGGCGCACGTGAGGGGGAGTCCCGCGCCGCGCTTCCCCTCTCCGGTAGCGGCGCACGTGATGGGGAGTCCCGCGCCGCTTCCCCTCAACAGTAGCGGCGCACGTGATGGGGAGTCCCGCGACGCTTCCCCTCTCCGGTATCGGCGCACGTGATGGGGAGTCCCGCGCCGCTTCCCCTCTCCGGTAGCGGCGCACGTGAGGGGGAGAGCAGGAGGGCCGCGCCGTGAGGGGGGAAGAGCCTGGAGTTTGCTGCTGAGCAGCAGGGCCGCGCTTCCTCCGCGGCGCACGGTGAGGGTGATGGTGCGGCTGGGGATGTTGCGGAGCGTGGGGATTTGGGTGAGGTGGGGAGGGGGGAGAGAGTGAGGGGCACCGGGAGAGTGAGGGGCACCGGGAGAGGAGGGGCACCGGGAGAGGAGGGGGGGGGGTGGAAGGTGAGCTGCGGTCCAACTGACGGGGGAGAGTGTGTGTCCCTGTGTGTGTGTGTCCCTGTGTGTGTGTGTCCCTGTGTGTCCTTTGGCCCGTCACTCCGCCTCAGGCCAATGAGAGGTGTGCGGGGGCGGACCAAGGGACCAATGAGATTTCCCCTAGGGACACCGGACATCCAGGCAGGCAGGCTGGCATGCATGCATGCAGGCAGGCAGGCAAACATACAGTGCTTTCACTAATATAGTATAAGATAGAGAAATGTCATGATGCAAGTCTATGACAGAAAAAATAATAAACTGATTAATTATAAATTTATATTAAATTGCTCAGGAAGGCAGTATACCTCACACAGATGGCAGCATACCTCACACAGGTGGCAGTATACCTCACACAGATGGCAGCATACCTCACACAGGTGGCAGTATACCTCACACAGATGGCAGTATACCTCACACAGATGGCAGTATACCTCACACAGATGGCAGTATACCTCACACAGGTGGCAGTATACCTCACACAGGTGGCAGTATACCTCACACAGATGGCAGTATACCTCACACAGATATTGTTGTACCTCACACAGGTGGCAGTATACCTCACACAGATGGCAGTATACCTCACACAGATGTTGTTGTACCTCACACAGATGGCAGTATACCTCACACAGATGTTGTTGTACCTCACACAGATGGCAGTATACCTCACACAGATATTGTTGTACCTCACACAGGTGGCAGTATACCTCACACAGATGGCAGTATACCTCACACAGATGTTGTTGTACCTCACACAGATGGCAGTATACCTCACACAGATGTTGTTGTACCTCACACAGATGGCAGTATACCTCACACAGATGGCAGTATACCTCACACAGGTGGCAGTATACCTCACACAGGTGGCAGTATACCTCACACAGATATTGTTGTACCTCACACAGGTGGCAGTATACCTCACACAGGTGGCAGTATACCTCATAAAGATGTTGTTCTGCCTCACACAGATGTTGTTGTACCTCACACAGATGGCAGTATACCTCACACAAATGGCAGTATACATCATACAGATGTTGTTGTGCCTCACACAGATGGTGGTGAACCTCACAC
This sequence comes from Ascaphus truei, assembly GCF_040206685.1. Lineage (NCBI taxonomy): Eukaryota > Metazoa > Chordata > Amphibia > Anura > Ascaphidae > Ascaphus > Ascaphus truei. The sequence goes on from NC_134502.1 coordinate 7,011,732, forward strand.
AGATGGAGATGATGAATGGAAAATAATAATAAAAAAAAAATTCCTCGTGACGTCATCAAAAAGGGAGGTAAGATAGCCAATCAGGTACATGCCTCCCTTCCTTTTTGATGACGTCACAGCACTCCAAAAAAGGAAAGGCATCACATGGTATACACTGGCGACACACTTTATTCGAGCTTGGCTAGTCCCACGAATTCGGGTATACCCGGGTGTATTGAGGTTTGTGACTGTTTTCTGCCCGAGTGCATTGGGTTATTTTCCAGGCAGGGATTGAAGCATTTTATTCCCGCTGGCTGCAATACTGCACAGTATATATATATATACTGCATTACAATTCATGAATTTATGCCATCTGGTAGACACGCGAAGCATTGCAGCCTATTAAATCCTAATCATTATCATTTAACAGATCAGCTGCCCGTTAGCCAGGCATGAACCCAGGCTGGGAAGGCAAACGCAACGGGGCTTGCCAGAGGTGAGGAGCGGCGCATTCCAGGTATCTGCCAGGTACATACTGGGTATTTGCTCGAATAAAGTGTGTCGGTGCAGTATACACCAATCTGATTGGTTGGTGACTATGTGATGGCTGCCATTTTGTTTGTTTTTTGCTGATGAGACGTCATCTTAAAGGGAGGGAAGCATATACTACCTGATTGGCTGTCTTCCTTCCCTTTTTGATGATGTCACATCCTTACAAAAAAAAGGGAACCTGTCACAGGGTACACCAGCCAATCGGATTGGGGGTGTACCATTTGATACTCAAATGTGACGTCAAAGGCCTTATATAAGGCATGTCCCGTCTCATTTGAAGCTAAAAAGATGACGGGCAACATCTGCGCCCCTTTTGGATTATACAGCAGAGAAGACAGAAGAAAAGAAAGAAGAAAATAAATTACCGGAGATGACTCTTCAATCAACATATGATCATAGACTTCTGAATTTCGGCTGTTGAGGAGCATTGCGTCCTGGGTCAAGAGATGGTGCCAGAGAAGGATTCGGAGGGTGAAGACAGCAAAGTTAAGAAACACATTGATTGTATGTTATTTAATTATGTAGTTTTTTTTAGGTCGCCCATTGACTACCTACAGTATGTGCTTATTTATGCCCCTTTCTGGGTATAGATAAGCCCAATGACAAGCAACGCATTTTTTGGCAAAGTGTGATCTTGCATTTTTTTGGACAAAATTTAAAACATGTGTGATTTTTCTTAATGAATACCGTTTTGACGCACATTATTTATAATGTGGTAAGACAGTGTAAACCCGCTCGGTAATGCACTACACTTATCGAAGTTTAATGAATAGGCCCCATAGAGTCTATAACAGAGGGAATCAGAGAGGTTGGAGAGATGTGTTTAAATCTCTTTGGAAGGGATTCTCTGTAAGATAAAACATATTGGTTTATGTGATACTCTGGATGCTGTCTGTATTTGTAAATAATTGTATTTTGTATTTAAATTTAAAAAAAGATTCCACCAGCCTCCCCCTCACACACACTACTACACCATGTATACACAGCACAGGTACAGCGGGCAGTGGCAGTGCCAGCCTCCCCCTCACACACACTACTACACCATGCCATGTATACACAGCACAGGTACAGCGCGGGCAGCGGCAGTGCCATCCTCCCCCTCACACACACTACTACACCATGCCATGTATACACAGCACAGGTACAGCGCGAGCAGTGGCAGTGCCAGCCTCCCCCTCACACACACTACTACACCATGACATATATACACAGCGCAGGTACAGTGCGGGCAGCAGCAGTGCCAGCCTCCCCCTCACACACACTACTACACCATGTATACACAGCACAGGTACAGCGCGGGCAGCGGCAGTGCCAGCCTCCCCCTCACACACACTACTACACCATGTATACACAGCACAGGTACAGCGCGGGCAGCGGCAGTGCCAGCCTCCCCCTCACACACACTACTACACCATGTATACACAGCACAGGTACAGCGCGGGCAGCTGCAGTGCCAGCCTCCCCCTCACACACACTACTACACCATGCCATGTATACACAGCACAGGTACAGTGCAGGCAGCTGCAGTGCCAGCCTCCCCCTCACACATACTACTACACCATGCCATGTATACACAGCACAGGTACAGCGCGGGCAGCGGCAGTGCCAGCCTCCCCCTCACACACACTACTACACCATGACATATATACACAGCGCAGGTACAGTGCGGGCAGCAGCAGTGCCAGCCTCCCCCTCACACACACTACTACACCATGTATACACAGCACAGGTACAGCGCGGGCAGCAGCAGTGCCAGCCTCCACCTCACACACACTACTACACCATGACATGTATACACAGCACAGGTACAGCGCGGGCAGCAGCAGTGCCAGCCTCCACCTCACACACACTACTACACCATGACATGTATACACAGCACAGGTACAGCGCGGGCAGCGGCAGTGCCAGCCTCCCCCTCACACACACTACTACACCATGCCATGTATACACAGCGCAGGTACAGCGCAGGCAGCGAAGTGCCAACCTCCCCCTAATAAACACTTTTTTTAATGTGAAATTCACATATCTCAGATAATTTAGCATTTTATCAAAGCATAAAAAACACTCTCAAGGAAGCAAGTTTTCAATGTCCAGCAGGTAGTGTTCCACAGTGGGGAATATGTTATTTCCAAATTGAAGAAGTCCCAAAGCGTACACATAAAATAAACTCATCTCATTAAAAGAAATTGTCTTTAACCCTTTCAGCTCTGCAGAGGTAGCAATGTATGTGCTCTGCATGTTATATTCTGCACTGTCATGCTGATTATTCCAGGACTGTGAGGTTTACTGCTAATTTATCCTCTAGGGGAATTGAAATTCCCTAATAGCACAATGTACCCCTCTATAAAAGGGGGCTTTTAAACAGAGATGGTCTGAGACTGAGGCAGAAGAGGTGAGTGTATCCTGTCACCGCACACACAGCCCTTTCACTGCACCTCCATCCAGTCCTGCACCCTCTCTACTATTCCTGTACTGACCACACACACACACAGCTCTGTCACTGCACCTCCATCCTTCCCATGCAGCACTCCCCGGACCCACTCACACACAACTCTGTCACTGCACTTCCATCCTGCTGTGCAGCCCCTCTACTATTCTGTACTGACCACACACACACACACACACACGCACACGCACACGCACACGCACACGCACACGCACACACACGCACACGCACACGCACACGCACACGCGCACACGCACACGCACACGCACACACACAAACACACACACACACACAGCTCTGTCACTTCCCTGCATCCCTGCAATTTAATTTGTTATAATAGAAGAAACATTTTTACAATACAAAAATATCAAATATTACATATTATACAAGGGGGAAATATACACAAATTGAAATGTTAAATATTCCCATTTTCCCACTATGCGATACCACAGGGAATTGTAAACTTAATGCTGTTACCATTCAAAGTGCGCCCTGAATAGGCTTAATGGTGTCACAGTGTGATCTGAATAATTTCATAGTTACATAGTTACATAGTACAGCTGAACCCCGTTATAACGCAGTGCTTGGGGTCCACATAACGAGACCGTGTTATAACCAGGGTCGCGGAAAAAAAATATTATAACCTGTTTCCACGTCCGCTGGAGAGGGAGAGCTGGGATAACCCTCCCAGCTGTCCCTGAACCCGGCGTCTCAGCGGAACCCCCACGCAGGACTACCCAGAGCAGCTTCGGGGGCTGCCGGGGAATTGAGACACAGCGTTTTTTTTTTTGCTATTGAGTACTGTTGTACAATTTGTTCGGCAATTAGGATGTGTGCTAAGTGCAATCAACATATACTTAACTGAACATCCGGCGTCATAACGATTGATCCCTAGTGCTGCAAAATTTGATATAGACACTGGCACTATATACTCAAATAAATGATCTCTATCTCATGGCGTACAATGATTCAGATTATTGTCCAGTGACTGTTTGGACTGTGTAGTACGCGCAGAGAAACATACAGTATGGTGACAAATGAAATACTGTTTTTGTCTTGTAAGTACAGTAGCGAGTTCATGCAGCTCAGACTTAACGAGCAGGATTTGCTCGCTTTGCGGTGAAGCTCACTTTCAAACTGTTGCCAACAATTACACGTCATTCCGTTTGAACGCTATGCTCCCGGACAAGATATTAAATGGGTTATTTTGTTTAGGGATAATCCGGTATTAATGAATCCTGGTGAACAGAATTGATCTGTATACCGGTAGATTCATTCTGGATAACTATTTCACCCAAATACCCGTGGTGCATATCCCACCACAAGTGTTTTTAGATCTCACTTTGTAACTACTTAGCACCTTGTATATTGACTACATTTTTTTTTATTATTTTCGATAAATTTGAGGAATTTTGACCTGTCTCTCCGTGTTTTATACTACATTACTCTGCCCATTTGATTCTCTAAAAGTAATCAATTTGCTAATTCAAACTACTGTAGTGCCGACGAGTATTCTAAAACAAATCTGGGGCAATCACCAACAAGACCCAGGTACATGCGGGGTACATGCTGGGTACATGCTGAGTACATGCTGGGTACATGCTGCAACATTTCAGTGACATTTCTGCAGACAGACTAATGGCCCATCGGATTAACAGCGGGGGTCCCTGGCAGTCCCATTCAAACTGAATAGGACAACCAGGGACCCCTGCTGTGTTAATCCGATGGGCCATTAGTCTCTGCAGAAATGTCACTGAAATGTTGCAGCATGTACCCAGCATGTACTCAGCATGTACCTGGGTCTTGTTGGTGATAGCCCCAGATTTTCCAAGGCAAGTTTTAGATTACTCGTCGGCCTGTTTTTGGTCTAACTAGGTAGAGTGCAAACATTGGGGAGTTCCTGAAACTACCCTGATGTCTGGCTGAAGACCACATCAGAACTGCAATGATAAAGATTAAGGGGCCTATGCAGAGAGCAGCGAATTTGAAAAATGGCGAATTTATTAAAAAGTAGCTTTTTTGGAGAGTTTTATTCTCCATATGCAGAAAAGTGCGAATTCTGCTATGTTTAACATGGATGCGTGTGGCGAGTTTAAATTGGCGAGATGCGCGCTTCAGAAACGTGTAAAAACAAATTCGCGCCTTTTTTTTTCCCTTTGCAATGGCCGCGAGCGGCAGCTTCTTGCCAATTTTTTCTGGCGAGGCATAAAGGAGACAATCGCGCCATTTTATTGGCGCGAACAGCCGCTAGATGCCGTTCGCGCCTCTCTGCATTAGGATATTTTTAAAACTGGCGAGATTGAGGTTCTCGCCAGCCGCGAGGCGAGTTTTACAAATAGAAAAGAAAAATTGGCGCGTTTTTCGGAAATCTCCATTTTCTGCTGTTTTCTGCGCGATTTTCTCCAAAAATTGGCGAATTTCGAAATAGCGCTGCTCTCTGCATAGGCCCCTAAGAGACTGTCACAGGAGCACTGTACACTGTGACTGATTAAGAGTCAATGATCTCATGAAAACGGAGATACATGCAATGGTCTATAAATTGGGAATTTTATCATAGATACCGTGTGGGATCCAGTTGTCTCATGTTAAGGGATGGTCCAGGACATCAGTTGGGCTCTGTAAATACTGTGAAGCTGGTAATAGAAGGTACTTGACCTGGATCAAGCAGAACATACAGGGAACACTGTACCCTGTTGTGATTAAATATGTGATGATCCCTATGCATATATTTTGGTTCTTATGTTAGCCATTTCTTTTATTGTTTTTAACTGTCTGTGAGGAATGTAGAGGTTTGGTGCTCAGTGTATATATAGTCTTGTATGAATAGAATATATATATATATATATATATATATATTGTGACAAACGGCTTACTCCGGGGCTCCGTCGTTTGTCCGGGACTGTTTAGAACACGGTCTTTTAGGGTAGGTTAAATGATGAGGCGTCACGTACTGTTCCTTTAAACAGGCAATGCCTGGTTTATTCAGTCCCAGGCACTGAGACTGCCACAGTGCATACAACAGAAAACAGATCAAAACAAAAGCTGCTCACCTGAGCGATAACTTAACTTAGATATCCCTGACTCAGGGTTGGAAGTGGCTTTTCCACTTCCAACATCAAAACACGGTACTTTTGCAGTCTTACACAAATGAACAGAAAGATTGAACCTGTTTGGGGAAGAGGCTTCTCCCCTCTGTAGTTCAGCAGCCTTCCAGCCTCCTCGCTCTTGTGGGGAGACCAGAGCAAACAGGAAATCAGTCTTTCATACCTGATTCCTAATTAGCATGACAGGTGACAGAAATCAGGCAGCAGACAACTCTGGTCTGGATCTCTCATCCCTCAGTTCCAGCGCTTGCCAAACTGTGGGATGGAGTGTATGTATTATAAGGCTGCACTCCCAGGCCAAACAGGATAGAAACTGTCTAGTATCCTGGGAGCCCTATATACGGAATTTATTACCATCCCCTGGTTTCTGTCACATATCCTCCCCCCCAGCTCAGACCTCGAGGGATGAGCGACCATGGATATTAGGGAGTGCATCCTTGACAACCCGTCAGCATTGCCATGTTTGTGCCCTGACCTGTGTTCCACAGAAAATTTAAAGGGTTGTAGGCTTAGGAACCACCTGGTCACTCTAGCATTCTTTTCCCTGTTTTGACACATCCAGGTAAGGGGTGCATGATCTGTGACCAACCGGAATTTTCTCCCCAACAGGTAGTATTTGAGCGTCTCTACAGCCCACTTTATTGCGAGACACTCTTTCTCTACTATGGAGTAATTTTTCTCCTGGGGATTTAGTTTCCTACTTAAATAAAGGATGGGGTGCTCCTCACCTTGAGACTCCTGGGAGAGTACCGCCCCCAGCCCTACCTCAGATGCGTCGGTTTGGACTACGAACTCTTTGGAGAAGTCAGGTGTGACCAACACTGGTTGGGCACAGAGAGCTTCTTTCAGGCTTCTAAAGGCCTGTTCGGTTTCGGGGGACCACTTTACCATTAGCGGTCCTCTTGCTTTTGTGAGGTCAGTTAGTGGGGTTGCCTTAGTTGCAAAATTGGGAATAAACCTTCTATAGTACCCAATTAACCCCAAAAAGGTCCTTACTTGTTTTTTTGTAACTGGCCTTGGCCAATTTTGTATCGCCTCCACTTTGAGTGTTTGGGGTTTGAGTAAACCTCTGCCAATAGAATATCCCAGATACTTGGCCTCCTCCAGACCAATAGTGCATTTAGCGGGGTTAGCAGTTAGTCCAGCAGACCGGACTGCGTCAAGCACAGCTTGGACCTTTGGAAGGTGGGATTGCCAATCTTCACTATGGATTACCACATCATCCAGGTAGGCGGCAGCATACCGAGCATGTGGTTTTAAAATTTTATCCATCATTCTTTGGAATGTGGCGGGAGCTCCATGTAAGCCAAAAGGCAACACCTTATACTGAAAGAGGCCGTCTGGGGTTGAGAAGGCTGTCTTTTCTTTTGCCCTTTCTGTGAGGGGAACCTGCCAGTACCCTTTTGTTAGGTCTAGGGTTGTGAGATATCGGGCTTTGCCCAGTCTCTCTACAAGTTCATCTACCCTGGGCATAGGATAAGTATCAAATTTTGACACCGCGTTTAGTTTCCGGTAGTCATTACAAAACCTTGTTGTACCATCTGGCTTTGGGACTAAGACTATAGGGCTGTTCCACCCACTTTGGGATTCCTCAATTACACCTAGTTTTAGCATTTTTTTAACCTCTAAACTTATAGCCTTTCTTTTGGCCTCTGGGATTCGGTACGGTTTAAGGTTAACTCGGACCCCCGGTTCAGAGACTAGGTCATGTTCAATTACGCTAGTTCTACCTGGCCGTATAGAGAAGATTTCTTTGTTTCTTTTCACTAAATTCTGAACCTCTCGTTTCTGATGAACAGACAGGGTTTCAGCTATGCTAACCTCTGGGTCAGTTTCTTGATTCTCTGATGGACCTGGGGGTACTAGGGTTAACAAGACTTCTCTATCTTTCCAGGGCTTGAGTAGGTTTATATGGTAAATTTGCTCAGGTTTCCTCCTACCTGGCTGTCTTACCTTATAATTTACTTCTCCCACTCTTTCCAAGACCTCATATGGCCCATGCCATTTAGCAAGGAATTTACTCTCCACGGTGGGAACCAGAACTAGTACCCTATCACCTGGAGAAAAAATTCTGACCCTAGCACCCTTATTATATGTATTCCTCTGTGCTTCTTGAGCTTTCTCCATGTGTTCCCTCACTATGGGTAGGACTGCAGCAATGCGGTCCTGCATCTGGGCAACATGCTCTATTACACTTCTGTAAGGGGTAACCTCGTGTTCCCAAGTCTCTTTGGCTATATCCAGTAAGCCCCTTGGGTGTCGGCCATAAAATAGTTCAAACGGGGAGAAGCCTGTGGATGATTGGGGAACTTCCCTAATGGCAAATAACAGGTACGGTAACAAACAATCCCAGTTTTTCCCATCTTTATCAACCGCCCGCCGTAACATGCTCTTTAAGGTTTTATTGAACCTTTCCACTAAACCATCTGTTTGTGGATGATAGACTGAGGTTCTGAGATGCTTGATTTTTAGGAGTTTACATAGCTCTTTCGTTACTTGGGACATAAATGGTGTTCCCTGGTCAGATAGAATCTCTTTAGGAATCCCGACCCGGGAAAACAGAACTACTAACTCTTTTGCTATGTTTTTAGCTGAGGTGCTACGTAGGGGAACTGCCTCCGGATATCGGGTGGCATAATCTAATATTACCAATATATGCTGATGTCCCCTAGCAGACTTTATTAGGGGTCCTACTAGATCCATAGCAATCCGGTCAAATGGTACCTCTATTATGGGAAGGGGTACCAATGGGCTGCGGTACGCCTTGAACGGGGCGGTGATCTGACATTCTGGGCATGAGGAACAATAATTCGTAATTTCTGCCAGAACCCCAGGCCAATAGAAGCTTCGGAGAACCTTTTCTTTTGTCTTTTCCACCCCTAGGTGTCCCCCCAATGGATGACTATGTGCGAGGTGTAATACTACGTTACGGAATGTCCGTGGTACCAACAATTGTTTAGTTGTAACTGATTTCCTTTTATCAACCCGATATACTAGGTCGTTCTCTACCTCGAAGTAGGGGTAAGCAAGTGACCTATCTGGTTGGCCAGGAGTACTATTCTGGTCCCGTATATTTCCCCTTGCTACCGCTAATGTGGGGTCCTCCCACTGGGCCTTCTTAAAACTCCCAGGACTGACCTCTAGGTCAGCGAGGGTCTTATCCGGTTCTGGGGTGGTAAGTGTCTGCTCAACATCTTGATTTGGGGTATTCCCTACCAAAGTAGTGATGGGGAAGGGAATTTTACAGCACTCCTCCTTTTCCCCCTTCTTATTTGGGCCCTCGTCAACCTCTATTTCTGAAAAAGGGAAAGGATTTGTTTCTTCTAATACTTCGTTATGGTCCGCTATTGAACTCTGGGCGCTATTCTGAGCGGGGGACCACATTTTTAGAAAATGGGGAAAGTCGGTCCCTATTAACACATCATGTGCCAGTTTGGGTACAATACCCACCTTGAAATCTAAAGAACCAAACTCTGTTTCAAAAAAAACATCAACAGTGGAATATTCATGATTATCCCCATGTATACAACAAATTGCCACTCTTTGTGAACTGTTTCCCTGTTTCTTCTTAATGGGCAAGAGGTATTCGGACACTAGTGTGACCATGCTCCCAGAGTCAAGAAGTGCCCGAACCCTCTTACCATTAACCTTTACAAATGCCCACAGATGGTTATTCAAGGGGTCCTCTGGGCTAGGGCCCATACATTGGGACAACAGCGAATAAGGTTCCACGCTGTTGCATTGCATGGGCTCATCATTTAGTGGGCAGATTTTTGCTGTGTGGCCCCTCTCATGACAATTTACACATTTAGGTACATAGTCTGTGTCCCACTTAGAGCCTTTTCCCGGCTCCCCATGTTGGCTATTGCCCTTAGTGTGCGAACCACTGTTGCTGGTGCTGCGTGAAGGTGGTCGCCGCTCTTCAGCGCCCCTTAACCCCGGTACCCTTTTACCGTCTCTGGAAGAGTCCTGGAACCTCGGGTAGTGGGGTTGCTCCACGACTGTGGGTTGCGGGTGCTCTTCTGCTGCATTGTACCTTTCTACGAGGGCCACAAGCTCATCCGCATTGTGGGGGTCACTCCGACTGACCCAACGGCGTAAGGCAGAGGGAAGTTTCCTCAAGAACTGGTCCATGACCAACCGTTCCACGATGTGGCTGGCTGAGTTGATCTCGGGTTGTAGCCACTTCCGGGCGAGGTGGATTAGGTCATACATCTGGCTTCGGGTGGCTTTATCCATCGTGAAGGACCATGCGTGAAACCTTTGGGCGCGAACAGCCGTGGTTACGCCGAGGCGGGCGAGGATCTCGAACTTCAATTTTGCATAGACGTTAGCTTCGGCTGGCTCTAGATCAAAGTAAGCCTTCTGGGGTTCGCCGCTTAGGAAGGGTGCGATTAGACCAGCCCACTCAGCTTCTGGCCATCCCTCTCTCTGTGCCGTGCGTTCAAACGTGAGAAGATAGGCTTCCACATCATCCGAGGGTCCCATCTTCTGAAGGTAGTGGCTTGCCCTGGTCATTTTCGGAACTGGGGCTGCCGCTGCCAGTGGAAGGTTACTGATAGTCCCCCTCAGGATCTCGATTTCCTGCTGAAAGCCCTGAGCGAACCGCTGTTGCTCCTCTCTCAGCAAGCGGTTTGTCTCTTGCTGGTTTGCATTCGCGTTTTGCAGGGCTTCATTCGTCTGTTGCTGGTTTGCATTCGCCTGTTGCTGGTTGGCATTCGCCTGTTGCTGGTTGGCATTAATCTCTTGCTGGGCTATTAGCAGCTGTTGCTGGGCTGCATTCGTCCGCTGCTGGTTTGCATTAGTTTCTTGCTGGGCTATTAACAGCTGTTGCTGGGTTTCATTTGCGTCTTTCTGGGCAGCGACATTGCGTACCAGCGCACCCACCACGTCTTCCATCTTGTTTGCAGAGGATGAAAAAAACTTTTTTTTTTTTTTTTTTTTTTTCAAAGTTCTTCAACCCGCAGACCCCCTAGTGTTCTGCCCGCATTCTCCACCACGTGTGACAAACGGCTTACTCCGGGGCTCCGTCGTTTGTCCGGGACTGTTTAGAACACGGTCTTTTAGGGTAGGTTAAATGATGAGGCGTCACGTACTGTTCCTTTAAACAGGCAATGCCTGGTTTATTCAGTCCCAGGCACTGAGACTGCCACAGTGCATACAACAGAAAACAGATCAAAACAAAAGCTGCTCACCTGAGCGATAACTTAACTTAGATATCCCTGACTCAGGGTTGGAAGTGGCTTTTCCACTTCCAACATCAAAACACGGTACTTTTGCAGTCTTACACAAATGAACAGAAAGATTGAACCTGTTTGGGGAAGAGGCTTCTCCCCTCTGTAGTTCAGCAGCCTTCCAGCCTCCTCGCTCTTGTGGGGAGACCAGAGCAAACAGGAAATCAGTCTTTCATACCTGATTCCTAATTAGCATGACAGGTGACAGAAATCAGGCAGCAGACAACTCTGGTCTGGATCTCTCATCCCTCAGTTCCAGCGCTTGCCAAACTGTGGGATGGAGTGTATGTATTATAAGGCTGCACTCCCAGGCCAAACAGGATAGAAACTGTCTAGTATCCTGGGAGCCCTATATACGGAATTTATTACCATCCCCTGGTTTCTGTCACAATATATACACATATATATATATATATATATATATATATATATATATATATATATATATATATATATATATATATATATATATATGGCATTAATAAAATGTAGGTATTTTTTATAATGTATTGAATTTTTCTCTACACCACCTCAACTACTGGGAGGATGGATTTTGAAAGTGAATGTTCTATCTATCTAGACACATAAATATGTTTGTGTGTCTGTGTGTCTGTTGGGGGGGTGAGGGGAGGAGAATCTCGAGCAGGATCTCCCAGCAGTGCAGGAGAAGCTGGTGGAGGCCGGTGGTGTGCCTGCTACCAACCATCTTACAGAAAGAACCCGTGATGTGCTTTTAAAATTTGCCAAAACAAAATGTTAAATACATTTGCGTTGTAGCGGATCACGCTATAACGGGGCCGGGCTGTAGATGAGGATGAAAAAAGACATGCGTCCATCAAGTTCAACCTATGCTAAATTTAGACAACAGATACTTTATCCTATGTCTATACTTAAAGTATATTGATCCAGAGACGGTCAAACAAAACCCCCAGAGTCATATCATCCATTGATATCTCATAAGGGGAAAAATAAATTCCTTCCTCACTCCAAGAATTGGCAATCATATTACTCCCTGGACCAACATCCTACCCATGTTTACTTATTTGGTATATCCCTGTATACCTTTCCTTTCTTTAAATATGTCCATCCTTTTTTTGAACAAATCAATGTATCTGCTATCACAGTCTCCATGGGTAATGAATTCCATATTTTAACTGCCCTTACTGTAATGAACCCTTTCCTTTGTTGCTGGTGAAATCTCCTTTCCTCCAACCTTAAGGAATGGCCCCGAGTCCTTTGTACTGCCCTTGGGATGAACAGTTCTTTTGAAAGCTCCTTGTACTGTCCCCGAATATATTTGTATAAAGTTATCATATCTCCTCTTAGACACCTCTTTTCTAATGTAAATAAATCTAATTTAGCTAGCCTCTCTTCATAGATTAGATCGTCCATCCCCTTTATTAATTTGCTGGCTCTTCTCTACACTCTCTCTAGTTCCATAATCTCTTTTCTAAGAAGTGGTGTCCAAAATTGTGAGCCATATTCAAGGTGTAGCCTTATAAAGGGGTATAATTATGTTTACTTCCCTTCCATTCATTGCCCGTTTAATTCAAGATAAGATCTTGTTTGCCTTTGATGCTACTGCATGACTTTGGGCACTATTGCTAAGCCTGCTGTCTACAAGTACTGTACTCATAAATCCTTCTCCATCAAGGATTTCCCTAATTAATCCCCATTTAATGTGTAAGTCGCCTGTTTATTCTTGCTTCCCAAATGTATAACCTTACATGTATCTGTATTAAACCTCATCTGCAATTTACCTGCCCACATTTCCAGTCTCTCCAAGTCCTTCTGGAGAGAAATTACATCCTGCTCTGATTCTAAAACCTTACACAATTTAGTATCATCAGCAAAGATGGAGACTTTGCTCTCGATCCCAACCTCAAGGTCATTAATAAATAAGTTAAAAAGCAGGGGTCCCAGTACCGATCCCTGAGATACTCCACTCATGGCTTTAGCCCAATCTGAAAAGTTCAATTTATGACAACCCTCTGATGCCTGTCCTTTAACCAGTTTTCACTCCAGGTGCATATATTTTTACTGATTCCATTTTGCTTTATTTTGTACACCAACCTCTTGTGTGAAACCGTATCAAAAGCCTTTGCAAAATCGTGCAAAAAAGTAGACCACATGAACTGCATTATCCTGGTCCAAATCCCTACTTACCTCCTCAAAGAAACAAATAAGGTTAGTTTGGCAAGATCTATCCTTCATAAATCCATGCTGACTATAACTAATGATTTTGATTTCCATCAGGTATTCCTGAATATTATCCCATATTAAACCTTCAAGTAGCTTTCCCACTATTGAAGTCAGTCTTACAGGTCCATAATTCCCTGGTTGTGATCTAGCTCCCTTTTTAAATATAGGCACCACATCTGCTTTACGCCAATCTTGTGGTACTGAGCCTGTGGAAATGGAGTCCTTGAATATTAAATGTAATGATTTGGCTATTACTCAGCTTACTGTAACTCCTTAAGGATTCATGGATGTATGCCATCAGGGCCAGGGGACTTTTTTTTACTTTACTTTTATCAAGCCGCCCTTCCCTGGTAAACACAGAGGCAAAGAATTTGTTTAATACCTCTGCTTTTTCCTTATCTCCAATAATCTGCCTGCCCATATCACACTGAAAGGTCCTTTTTTTTCTTTTCTGTTTTTTTTAAAATGTTATTAAGGTTTTTAAAGAGCTTTTTACGGTTCATCTTACTTTCAATTGCAATCCTTTTTACTTTTCTATTTTTGCTCATTTGATTGCCCTTTAGCAATTTGTGTTACGTTCCTTATAATTCTGATTTGATGCCTCCGTCCCTACTGACTTAAAGAATCTAAACGCCTGCCTCTTCTATTCTCAATGGGCTGCAAGGGATCACGGTGCAACCTGAATAGGCTGCATTGGGTCACAGTGAGACCTGAATATTCTGCATGGGTTCATAGTGCAGCACGAGAGAGAGAGAAGACCCTAATATACGCACACTACTCTACTAATCTCAAAAATAAATACATTTTATTTTATGAACAAAATAACTATAAACACGACAAACTTAAAAACCAAAATGAAGCGCTGGGCAATCAGTGAACCCCCTCAAAGAGTTAAAATGTATACTATACATTCATAAAGTATACAAACTCACTCTCGGGTAGTATATGAAGATTCCAACTAAGCTATCACAGTGTGTGAAATACGTTATGTACTGAGGTATCCTGATACATCACCTTCACTGTTACCACCGTCGAAAGTACGCTAGAGACACAGACAATGGATATAAATTGTATGCGGCTAGCACTCCTGCCTATTCAAGAACAAAACACAGTGCTGCATCAATTGTAGTATCCTGTAGTGTGCGTACTTCGTAAAATTACTCCATATATATATTAGATATCCACTGTTCTTATATGGAGCTCTATAGTATCCATCTGTAATGAATCCCCCTACTTTATAAAGTAGAGCAAAGTAGATAGAGTAGTTAACTGTCTATAGTAATGTCTGATTATTCAGACTCTGCGAGCACAGTAGTCAGGTAATGACGTTGATATTCTGGCTCAACTCATAATTGCCTAATATGGCTAACAAGTTACTGTATTGTAGCTCATAGCAATTGCTCATTAGAAACAGACGTACCGGAGACGATATGAACAGTAGGTCATATAGCTGCAAAAACCAGTTTAAATATCTTCAGTGCCGTATATATTTATATAGCAGTGGCTCTTAATTTAAGATATAACACTGGCGCAGTGCTACACTGGCGACACACTTTATTCGAGCTCGGCTAGTCCCACGAATTCGGGTATACCCGGGTGTATTGAGGTTTGTGACTGTTTTCTGCCCGAGTGCATTGAGGTATTTTACAGGCAGGGATTGAAGCATTTTATTCCCGCTGGCTGCAATACTGCACCGTATATATATATATACTGCATTACAATTCATGAATTTATGCCATCTGGTAGACACGCGAAGCATTGCAGCCTATTAAATCCTAATCATTATCATTTAACAGATCAGCCGCCCGTCAGCCAGGCATGAACCCAGGCTGGGAAGGCAAACGCAACGGGGCTTGTCAGAGGTGAGGAGCGGCGCATTCCAGGTATCTGCCAGGTACATACTGGGTATTTGCTCGAATAAAGTGTGTCGGTGCAGTAGCTGTCCTGAATAAGCACTATTAGACTATAAGCCTCTGAGTCAGTCTCAATTAGGGGTTGCCTGACTTGGCCCACAGCGTAGTTTAGCTAAAACACTTATCCTACATGTGGAGACATAGAACTGCCAGAAGATGTTTATTTGTACAGTATTCTGATAACAATCTTCACAGTGTACAAACAGTTAGGTCCGGAAATAATTGGACACTGACACAATTTTCATAATTTTGGCTCTGTACGCCACCAAAATGGATTTGAAATGAAATAACTGAGATGCAATAGAAGTGCAGACTTTCAGCTTTAATTCAAGGCGTTCAACAAAAATATCGTATGAAATGTTTAGGAATTGCAACCATTTTCATACACAGTCCCCTTATTTCAGGGGCTCTAAATGTAATTGGACAAATTAACACAATCATAAATAAATTGTTAATTTTTAATACTTTGTCGAGAATCCTTTGAAGGCAATGACTGCTTGAAGTCTGGAGCGCATGGACATCACCAAACGTTGGGTTTCCTCCTTTGTGATGCTTTGCCAGGCCTTTACTGCAGCTGTCTTCAGTTGTTGTTTGTTCGTGGGTCTTTCTGCCTTAAGTTTTGTCTTCAGCAAGTGAAATGCATGCTCGATCGGGTTGAGATAAGGTGATTGACTCAGCCATTGCAGAATATTCCACTTAAAAAACTTCTGGGTTGCTTTCGCAGTATGTTTTGGGTCATTGTCCATCTGTAAAGTGAAGTGCCGTCTGTTGAGGGAGAGGGGGGTTGGCCCGGTATTAAAGGGGTTGCACCCCATATGGCCATCCCCTGACCTTAACAGGGAGGCAAGGGGTTAACTGGACTGCAGTCCAGGAATGTGGCTTACACCTTGTCATTTCAGGAAACTGTATGTTCCCCTGTTTCCATGTTTCATTATAATCCTGTATTTTAAAAATGTTTTAAAGTGCATTTCTGTATCTCCGGTTCTGGAGGTCGCAGAGAGTTGAAATTTGGCCAATATGTAGAGTCACTGTAGGCATTAAAAACTGGCAAATTTTGACCCACTGGGCCCACCAGAACGGAACTTATTAATATGTGAAGATATTAAAGTGTATATGGTATTTTGGATCTGCTCTGAAAATGCAGACCCCATCTGCTATGCTAATAGGTCAGGAAGGGAAGCCGGATGATTTAGCATAAGCCCTGTGATCAAAAGTTAACTGCCCTGATTGTTTACACTAGGAACCAAGTACTGATCAAAAGACTCTGCCACTTTAACTGTTTACCTGAGGGCGGAGAAGCATCAAACTGGAGTGGTTTGTAAGTGTTATATCTGCACCTACAAACAATGAAGATCCTGCCAGATACTTCATCTGGTAGACTGGTCGTCGCCCCTGATTTAATTATGGGGCTACAGAAATAAGACCCTCAGAGTCCCAGTACGCATGGGCTAACTAGCTGGGGGCATGGGTTAAACTGTGTTTCCACGTTAGGGATTGGATACAGATAATTGTTCACCAATAGTGTGTATTCAATGTTAAGAATAGGGTTACAAAGGTATATAAACTGTGTCAACCCTACAGTTTTTTGGTTGTTCTTCTAATTTCACCTTGAATGTCACCGGATTGCTGGAGAATTGCTAGCTGATACTTCTCCATTCTCCAACCCTAAGTAAGTGTTACCTTCTTGCCTGTTAATTGTTCTATATTGCTGTGTTCACCTTTTTAAGGAATAAATATATTTTATTATATCTAAGCCTCGTTCAGTTCAAACCAGGTATTTGGTGTTTGTTATATCTTGTCATAAGTTACCGTGAAACATACTGGACAACTAACAAGCTCCTATTTAACCCCCAAAATAACCACAACATATATATAAGCATATGAGTGTCACAGAGGAGTGCTACAGAGCATGTCAATACATATTTAAAACCAGAGACAGAACATAAAACACAGACAGAGCTCAGTGCACATCCAGTGAAACTCATACACGGTACAGTGCCTAAATATATATGTATAAATATCTATTAAATAAAATGGTCTTTTAGTTTAACATTTTTGGCCAAAATTGTTGTAAGCCCCTGAGCCACTGCACGGCAGACCACATTTCCAGGGGTCCCTAACACTAATATAAATTCTTAATAACCTGTGCAATACCAGGAAGAATGATTTATCATAAATCTGTCAATATTAGTTGCAAAGTTCTAAGTCTGATTGAAGCTTTTAATAACCTGTACATTACCAGGAAAAGCACTCTGTATTAGATTTGTCACAACCATACTGCAAGCAGGCAAGTTCCCCTGAGTGGGAGATGCTATGGAGTGAGCTATTAACCATTTAAATGTGGGAGGGGGTAAGCTTCAATTAGGTAGGAGGTTGCCACCCTCCAATCAGCTAAGATTAGCTGAACAAGAATTGTAAAACATACTGGACACCTAACAAGCTCCTATTGAACCCCCAAAATAACCACAACACAGGTTATTAAGAATTTATATTAGTGTTAGGGACCCCTGGAAATGTGGTCTGCCGTGCAGTGGCTCAGGGGCTTACAACAAGTTTGGCCAAAAATGTTAAACTAAAAGACCATTTTATTTAATAGATATTTATACATATATATTTAGGCACTGTACCGTGTATGAGTTTCACTGGATGTGCACTGAGCTCTGTCTGTGTTTTATGTTCTGTCTCTGGTTTTACATAAGTTACCATGACAAGCTCTATAATGAACTGGTGGCAGTGGTGGGATTGAACTGAACCTGTATTACAGTGTACTGCGGGACCCTGTAATATAGTGGGAACTCGAAAGGAATTGTGAGTTCTTGGGACTAAAGATATTGAACACACAGTAGTGCAACAGTTAACACAAGTTGTAACACCACCTCACTGCTGCGACCGTGAACCATGAGCGAGGCTGAAGGCTCATCCAACATGAGGACCCGAGCTCAGCTGAAGGACAAGTGCCATGAATATGGACTGCCCTATGAGAACCAGGAGGTCGCAGACATGGTTGACGCAATCGGTAACTATGAAGCCCGGCTTGCAGAGCCTCAGGATACGGCTCAGCTTGCCCTTATACAGCCACCTGGAGATCAGGGAAGGAACCCAGTGCCGGGGCGGCGGAATCTCGGGGAGGGTACAAGTGCACCTCCCGGGAGCAGTGCAACAGGAGGGGTACTGGTTGCTGCGGCTACCAGTCTGTTCACCCCTGAAATGTTGGCACTGATTACTGCGTGGGGTGACAGAAGGACACCGGAGGAGTGGCTGCAGTTTATCACTATGGCAGTAAACAGACCTGCTTATTGGCCCCGTCCAACCCAACAAAGATGAACTCAAACTGGATCAGCACAGTCTCACCAAGTTCGTGGAAGGTACCGATCAGATCGACAGTTTTCTAAAGAACTTTGAAACACAGTGTCGGCGGTACAAAGTACTTCCCCAGCATCGGGTTGCACGTTTGGACCCCTTACTGTCTGGCTTGGCTAAGCAGACGATGATGGCGCTTCCAGATGAGTATGCTGATGACTATGACCACCTGAAAGAATTGTTACTGTTTCAGTACGGTTTTAACCCAGAAGCCTACTGGGGTAAATTTCGGCAGGAAGAGAGGCAGCCCCTGGAGTCCTATGTTACCTACGTGACCCACATGGCTTTGTACGGGATACGCTGGGTGGAGGGCTATGAGGCACGGACTTACCAATGCCTGCTGGACCACATTTTTCAGGAGCAGCTCATGCAGCAGTGCCCGCCGGCTGTGAGGGCTTGGGTGTAAGACAAGACGCCCAAGACTTACCAGGAGGCGGCGAGGCTTGCAGACGACTATGTGGCCAGCCGAGCCCTGATGACCGCCAAAGCAGTAGCCAAGGCGGCGGTGGCGGCGGCACCGGCCAAAAAGTCTGCCTATACCCCCCAATGGACTCAGAGGCCGCCTGCGGGCAGCAGTCCACCGAAGGCGGGGGAGCTCCGGCACGAGCGCCGGTACTACAACTGCAACCGCCCATGTCACATCAGACCAGATTGCCCAGAACCCCTGCGTTCTGGCGGACCCCATCAGGGGCAACGCACCCCAGCTGCGAGGCCGGTAGCCCGCGTGCGGGTGGCTTCCACCAAAGACCCCGGACCGGTCATGGAACCAACTCCCAGTGAGACGTCCCATGCCACACCTGTCCCGGTTTCATCGGTGCCTACAGCCAGGAGCGGAGGACATCTCAGCGCGGACCTGCAGCAGACGGACGGCCGGAGCAGACATCTCACCCCGGTCGCAGTCGGTGACCGGCAAGCAGTCGGCTTGATGGATTCAGGAGCTGCAGTGACCCTGGTCCGACCTGATATGGTCCGGCCAGAGGAATTACTCCCAGGCCCTGGGATACAGATAACTGTCATCGACGGAGAGCCACGTTTCCTGCAAGTGGCCAGAATCTTTTTGGATTGGGGGGAGGGCCAGGGTGTGTGGTAGGTGGGGGTTTTACCTGGTTTGGATGCTGAAGTTCTTCTTGTGAACGATCTGGGTCCGATGACCTGCACCTATGACCGAGTGCCCAAAACCGCTGCAGTGGCGGCGGTTACCCAGAGCCAGACAGTGGCAATGGCGGTGGTGCCAGTCCCCCAGCCTTTGGGACCAACGTTAGCGAAGGGCGCAGAGGAGCCCGGGGAGGTAAGCCAGGATCATTTGCAACCACAGACTGACTTACTGTTTCCCCTCACCCTTCCCCATTCTCCAGACAATGACAGGACTAGGGGGTGTCCAGAATTAGGAGCCCAGTTTAGGGAGGCAATGAAGACAGACCCTACCCTGGCCGGCGTGAGACTTCGGGCGTCCGAATCTCAGGCAGGGGAAGGCACTGAGCACTGTCTATGGTATAAGGGACTCCTGTATAGAGAAGAAGGGAACCCAGAGATAGAGGAGGGATTGACCGGTAAGCGACAGCTAGTAGTGCCCCAGGGGTACCGACAGCAACTGTTATGGGTAGCTCACTCTATTCCGTTAGCGGGACATCAGGGGGTCAACAGAACACGAGCCCAGTTATTACAGCGTTACTACTGGCCGGGGGCATCTCGAGATGTGGGCAATTTCTGCTGCTCTTGTGATGGCTGCCAGCGAGTTGGTAAGGCGGGCGACCATGTGAAGGCACCCCTGAAACCCCTACCGATAATAGGGGAACCCTTCTAGAAAGTAGCGATGGATCTTGTAGGACCCCTTATGATTCCTAGCAGGTCAGGGAAGCGCTAAATCCTCACGGTGGTGGATTTTGCCACCCGGTACCCTGAGGCGGTAGCGCTTGGCACCATAGATGCCAAGACAGTGGCAGCAGCTTTGCTGAACATTTTTTCTAGGGTAGGTTTCCCTAGTGAGATCCTAACCGATCAGTGGTCTCAGTTCATGAGTGAACTGTTTCATTGTCTCTGGGATGCATGCGGTGTACAGCACCGGCGCACTACCCCTTACCATCCCCAGACAAACGGATTATGTGAGAGGTTTAACGGTACCCTGAAGCAGATGCTTTGGACCTTCATAGAGGCGGAGGGGAAAGACTGGGAGATTCATTTACAGCACTTGCTGTTTGCCTACCGAGAGGTACCGCAGGAATCTACAGGCTTCTCCCCCTTCGAGCTACTATATGGCCGCAGGGTACGTGGACCTCTGGGCCTATTCCATGAGGGATGGGAAGGGGAGGCTACTGCTACTGATGCTTCAGTGATCCAGTATGTAGTAGATCTCCGAGACCGGTTAGGGATGCTCATGGGGGTGGCCCAGGACCACCTCAGGGCCGCTGAGACCAAGCAAAAGCAATGGTATGACCGGAATGCCCGTAGCAGGGAATTCATCCCAGGATATCAGGTGCTTGTTCTCAAACCCACTCGGGAGAACAAGTTGATGGTTGCCTGGTCGGGACCATACCCGGTTATCCGAAAGGTGAATGAGTGCAACTACGTTGTACAGGTAGAGCCTGAGAGTTATAAGACATATCATGTCAATATGCTGAAAGAATACAGAGCACCGAGTATGGGAGCAGTAATGGCCATTTGTAGCCCACTGCTGGAGGATCCGGCGAGCAATGCTCTGCCTGATCTCCTAGGGTAGGCAAGGCAGGGGAACACTGTGGAGCAGGTAGAGATAGGGGCACAGTTGAGTGCTAGGCAGCAGGTAGAAGCCAGGGACATGCACGCTAAGTTTAGGTCCCTCTTCACTGACATGCCAGGGACCACACATCTCACAAAACACCCAGTGCACACAGGGGATTTGCAGCGACTGCATAAATACGCTTATAGAGTGTCAGCAGAGGTCAAGACCAGTATGGAAAGGGAGATAGAGGAGATGCTGACCCTAGGGGTAATTACTCCGTCCCAGAGTCCTTGGGCAAGCCCGGTAGTTCTAGTCCCTAAGAAGGACAAGACCACCCGGTTTTGTGTGGACTACCGCTTGCTCAACGCTGGGACGGTGTCAGATGTCTACCCCATGCCCTGCATGGATGAGTTACTGGATGAACTCGCGGGGGCAAAGTATCTGACCACTATGGATTTGAGCAAAGGCTATTGGCAAATCCCACTGACCCTGGAGGCTAGGGAGAAATCAGCATTCATCACTCCAAGTGGCCTCTATGAGTTTTTGGTGATGCCATTTGGGATGAAGAATGCCCCGGCTACCTTCCAATGCCTGGTCAATAGGTTACTGGAAGGGATGCAGAGCTATGCCAGGGCTTACTTAGATGACATCGCTATCTTCAGTAATTCCTGGGACTCCCACTTAGGACATGTAACTACGGTGCTGGATAGGATCAGGGAGGCTGGGCTTACCTTGAAACCCACTAAGTGTATGGTAGGGATGGCAGAGGTCCTGTTCTTAGGGCACAGGGTGGGTGGAGGGCACCTCAAACCAGAGCCAGCCAAGGTAGAAGCCATAGTTCAGTGGCCTGTTCCAAAAACCAAGAAACAGGTCATGGCATTTTTGGGCACCGCAGGGTACTATAGGAAGTTTGACCCACAGTACAGCGCCATGGCCAAACCCCTGACTGATTTGACTAAGAAGCAACTGCCTGTGCTTATCACCTGGACTCCTGCCTGTGAAACTGCTTTCCAGGCACTGAAAACTGTGCTTGCTGGGGCCCCCATACTGGCTGCCCCGGACTATACCAAACATTTCCTTATACAGACTGATGCCTCAGACTATGGCATTGGGGCTGTGTTGAGCCAAGTGGGGGACGACGGCAGAGAGCACCCTGTGGTGTACCTCAGCCAAAAACTACTCCCCAGAGAGGTGGCCTATGCCACCATTGAGAAAGAGTGCTTGGCCATTGTGTGGGCACTCAAAAAACTCCAGCCCTATGTGTATGGAAGGGCTTTCACGGTCCTCACAGACCACAACCCCCTGAGTTGGCTGCAGAGGGCATCAGGGGAGAATGCCAAGTTGCTAAGGTGGAGCTTGGCCTTGCAAGAGTTTGAGTTTACTATTCAGCACAAAAATGGTAGTGAAAACAGCAATGCTGATGGACTTTCACATCAGGACTATCCCTCTGAGACTGAGTTTGTTAAGGATGCCAGCAGTGCCCCACTCCCCGTTAGGGCCAGTTGGCCACAGGTCACCCATTAGGAAGGGGAGGTGTAGAGGGAGAGGTGGATTGGCCCGGTATTAAAGGGGTTGCACCCCATATGGCCACCCCCTGACCTCACCAGGGAGGCAAGGGGTTAACTGGACTGCGGTCCAGGAATATGGCTTACACCTTGTCATGTCAGGAAACTTTATGTTCCCCTGTTCCCATGTTTCATTATAATCCTGTATTTTAAAAATGTTTTAAAGTGCATTTCTGTATCTCCGGTTCTGCAGGTCGCAGAGAGTTGAAATTTTGCCAATATATAGAGTCACTGTAGGCATTAAAAACTGGCAAATTTCGACCCACTGGGCCCACCAGAACGGAATTTATTAATATGTGAAGATATTAAAGTGTATATGATTTTTTGGATCTGCTCTGAAAATGCAGACTCCATCTGCTATGCTAATAGGTCAGGAAGGGAAGCCGGATGATTTAGCATAAGCCCTGTGATCAAAAGTTAACTGCCCTGATTGTTTACACTAGGAACCAAGTACTGATCAAAAGACTCTGCCACTCTAACTGTTTACCTGAGGGCGGAGAAGCATCAAACTGGAGTGGTTTGTAAGTGTTATATCTACACCTACAAACAATGAAGATCCTGCCAGATACTTCATCTGGTAGACTGGTCGTCATCCCTGATTTAATTATGGGGCTACAGAAATAAGACCCTCAGAGTCCCAGTACGCATGGGCTAACTAGCTGGGGGGCATGGGTTAAACTGTGTTTCCACGTTAGGGATTGGATACAGATAATTGTTCACCAATAGTGTGTATTCAATGTTAAGAATAGGGTTAGAAAGGTATATAAACTGTGTCAACCCTACAGTTTTTTGGTTGTTCTTCTGATTTCACCTTGAATGTCACCGGATTGCTGGAGAATTGCTAGCTGATACTTCTCCATTCCCCAACCCTAAGTAAGTGTTACCTTCTTGCCTGTTAATTGTACCATATTGCTGTGTTCACCTTTTTAAGGAATAAATATATTTTATTATATCTAAGCCTCGTTCAGTTCAACCCAGATATTTGGTGTTTGTTATATCTTGTCATAAGTTACCGTGACACCGTCCAATCAACGTCTCTGAATTTGGATAAATCTGAGCAGACAATATATCCCTATACACTTCAGAATTCATCCGGCTGCTTCTGTCTTCTGTCACATCATCAATAAACACTAGAGACCCAGTGCCATTGTAAGCCATGCATGCCCATGCCATCACTGCCTCCACCGTGTTTTACAGATGATGTGGTATGCTTCGGATCATGAGCCGTTCCAAGCCTTCTCCATACTTTTTTCTTCCCATCATTTTGGTACAGGTTGATCTTAGTTTCATTGGTCCAAAGAATGCTGTTTCAGAACTGGGCTGGCTGTTTTAGATATTGTTTTGCAAAGTCTATTCTGGCCTTTCTATTCTTGAGGCTTATGAATGGTTTGCACCTTGTGGTGAACACTCTGTATTTGCTTTTGTGAAGTCTTCTCTTTATGGTAGACTTGGATAATGATATGCCTACCTCCTGGAGAGTGTTCTTCACTTGGCTGGATGTTGTGAAGGGGTTTTTCTTTACCATGGAAAGGATCCTACGATCATCCACCACTGTTGTCTTCCGTGGACGTCCAGGCCTTTTTGTGTTGCAGAGCTCACCAGTGCGTTCTTTTGTTCTCAGAATGTACCAAACTGTTGATTTGGCCACTCCCAATGTTCCTGCTACCTCTCTGATGGATTTTCTTTTTTTTGCAGCCTAAGGATGCCCTGTTTCACTTGCATTGAGAGCTCCTTTGACCGCATGTTGTGGGTTCACAGCAACAGCTTCCTAATGCGAATGCCACACCTAGAATCAACTCCAGACCTTTTACCTGCTTAATTGATGATGAAATAATGGAGGAATAGCCCACACCTGTCCATGAAACAGCTTTTGAATAAATTGTCCAATTACTTTTGATCCCTTGAAAAAGAGGGGGCTACATATTAAAGAGATGCAATTCCTAAACCCTTCCTCCAATTTGGATGTGAATACCCTCAAATTAAAGCTGATAGACTACACTTTAAGCCCATATTCATTATTTAATTGTAACTTGAATTTATTTTGGTACACAGCTGAAATAACAAAACTTGTATCAGTGTCCAATTATTTCCGGACCTAACTGTATCTCATGTGGAAGCCTGACCTCAGTATACACTGTGAAAATCCCTGGTGACAGCTATCACAGAAAATCATAAGTGATATCAGAGTCTGTCTCAACTAGTGGTTACCTAATTTGGCCCATGGTGTTTTCATAGTGCCCCCTGACTTGGCTGCATGGGGTCAAAGTGCACCATGAATAGGTTGCATGGGGCCACAAAGTGCCCTTAATAGGCTGCATGGAGTCACAGTGTGACTTGAATAGGCTGCATGGAATCATAGTGGGCCCTGAATAGGCTGCATTGGGTTAAAGTGCACCCTGTATAGGCTGCATGGGGACACAGTGCACCCTGAATATGCTGCATCCCAAGATTATTGATACAATTGTGTCTGTCTATTGTGGTTTTTGTTGATATTTTGCAACCACATATAACGGTGCTGTACTGGGATAGAGTTGTGCTCTCTGAATTCTTCAGCATGGTAAAAAGAATGTTCCTGGTTCGCAGGAAAACGCTGCAGTTTAGGTATAGTTTCTTAGGAAGTCGTTGGTCCGGACAAATGAAATGGTGTGTTGCATAATAGAATAGTGGGAAAAAGACGGTGTAAAACAGCGCTAAAAAGTAATAATAAAACTATAGATGAATGTTGAAATTACAAAATAGGCAGCCTGGCAAGTACTGACTGTACAGTCAGAAAATAGGTCACAGAAAAAAGAAAGAATTGCCGGCGCCAAAACAGTCCATTAAATAAATATCAATCCAATAGAAACCAAACCGTCTTTTGAAAAGTCCCAAAAGTGTCCTTGAATGAGCAGGCAGTGAAGGGATCAACGAACGGCTCACACCATATGATATATGCATATGTTGCATAATAGAATAGTGAACACACTATGTATGTTTCTAGCGCATACAGACCTCCAAAAAGTGACTTCTTTCACACGGTCCCGGCTCTCCCACAGTATATATGTGCCCCTCCTTGAGTGTGTGGTCCCGCAGGCGCTGCAATGGTGCCACGTGTGCTGCGCCCATCCTGCGCTTCCACGTCTCTCTGCACAGCCACCGATGTGTTCCTGCATGGGAAAACACACTCAAGGAGGAGCACATCTATACTGTGGGAGAGCCGGGAGCTGTGTGAAAGAAGTCAATTTTTGGAGGTCAGTGATTATTTTACTTCTATTTCCCCCTTACCCTTTACCCCTTATCCAGCCAGTGCAGGACTGAATGCGCCAGAAACATACATAGTGTGCTCACAATTCTATTATGCAACGCACCATTTAATTTGTCCGGAATTATTCAGAATTCAGAGAGTATCAATAATCTGGGGATACATACTCTCACACCTGGTACTAAGTGGTATATTGTATGCAATTTTTGTTACCAAACAGTGCTCTGGACTTGCAACTTTGTTTTGGCTGCGATAAAATATGCTTGCTAATAAGAGGCAATAAATAACTAATAACACTATATCAAGCCATCTCCATACACGAGAAGGGCGGACACTACGTGCATTACAGCAAACAACATTTTGCAAGTCAGGGGTGGTATGTTCAACCAGTGTACAGTATATGCAATTAGTGTGTCTATTTGAACAACTACACATAAAGGTTTGTTTAAAATGTAAAGGAAAACTGCCATGCGCTCCAGGGTATAGGAAGATAATAAATATAAAACATGGGGTCCCACAATTGGAGAAGGACTCCTTGACAAAGACCACCAGTTAGTTGAAACGCATAGGAGGTATTTTTATTGTTCACCTATGTTGCAATAAATAATTTTTTCACTTCATTCAATTTTTTGAGACTAGCGTTTATTATTCATTCAGTTGGGATCCTGTTTGGCTTAGGAGTGCCCTGGAGACTGTTTTTTTCTATTTGTTTTAAATATACTATAAGCCTGCCTGCATTTTTGCTATACAGCAGAATTCAACCTTTGGAAAGTTATTCCTTTTCTATCTTCTTTATGATGTTTTAAGAGGGCTACTGCTGTTTCAAAGATCCATGCTACTGTAGGTCTTTTTTATTGTTTTTTGGTTACTGACATTTTTGTGGTCAAGCTTGTACCCTGTTACACCATCAGTGCCTGTGGCTTTTCTCTGTGCCGTGTTGCTGCCCCCCAGTGGTTGCACCATCTGTGACTGGAGCTTGTGTCTGCATAAAGTTTCTACACCCAGCAGATGATTCCCCTGTATCTGGGTTTTGTCTTATCTTTGTTTTACCTTGGGTTTTACTTTCTTCCCAGGAGACTCAAACTCTGCAGGTAGGCGTTTTCTTCTTTGCTTTTTTCTCCCCCCTGGGGCTGGTCTCCTGCCCCCTGTGGTTGCCCCATGTATATCTGCTCCCTGTAGTTACACAGACTGAAAATTGTATTTTTGCCATTTAAGTACTGTAGATGTTCTCATCTCTTCTTTATGGTTATATCGTCTGTAACTGTGTGAGCTGCTCTTACCTGCTTCCCTCTCCCTTCTCAGACTCCACGTCTGCATTTCTGGTCTCTGGAGGATGTGGTTGGGAGTCCCTCCCCGAGGAATAATCTCTGACCCTCAGGAAATTCTACTTCTCAGAAAACAAACTTTTCTTTGATTTCTACTAGCAGCCTTCGTCCCACTGCTCCCATCTGTCCCTGCAGCCCACTCTGCCATTCCTGTACCACACACACCTGTCACTGCACCCCCAACCTGCCGCAGAAACCTTTAGGACTGAGAGAGTGAGCACTGCAAGAGGATGATTGAGTAACTAAAAAATTGACAGCTTTACATTAAGTGAATGACGAGTGTCTCCTTTCCCCAGGGCCAGCGTTTATCCCGTGCAGTTCCTGGAGACATCACATTCATGACCTAACAGTTTTGGGACATCAGAAGATGCTGCAATTTTTCTATATGACAATGTGGCAACTTATGCTATTCTACACTACACCATTCACACTGGGGTGCAGCCTCAATAATGCTGAACTCAGGGGGATTGTGGAGGCTGGAGACATCGTAATTGGTGGGGTGTTATCTATTCATATTTACAAAATATACCCTAAACTTAGCTTCACAGAGAAACCCGGCCCGGCGGTCTGCAAAGCGTAAGCTGTATTTCTTTATAATCTGACTTAAAGCCCATTTGTTGATGTCATCAATAAAATAGTCAGTGACATGTAGGGGCAAAGTGACCTAATGACAGGGACGTGTTAAATGGGTTAAAGGGTAAGTCTCACGTAGCAGCAAAGTGACATAATGTCAGGTACGTGTTAATTGGGTTAAATGGTCAGTGACACATAGGAGCAAAGTGACCTAATGGCAGCGACGTGTTTAATGGGATAAAAGGCCAGTCCCATGTGAGCGACTTGGTAATCAATAAAGTACATTTATTATATGAGGATTGACATTTCAGTCCTAACATGGACCTTTGTCATGGCCGAAACATCGATCCTTGGAAAATAGATGCACTTCATTGATTTCTATGTCCATCGGAGTGTGTTCTATATTCACAGTTATACCTCCATTCGATGGGGGACTCCTGTGCACTTGT
Source organism: Ascaphus truei (assembly GCF_040206685.1). Taxonomy (NCBI): domain Eukaryota; kingdom Metazoa; phylum Chordata; class Amphibia; order Anura; family Ascaphidae; genus Ascaphus; species Ascaphus truei. The sequence goes on from NC_134502.1 coordinate 7,040,373, forward strand.
GGTGGATCTCCCTGTTGTTATTATTATTGCATCTACTTTTTTCTTCACCCTTTACTATCATGTCACAGTTGATCTATACACCCCCATTCTTTATTCATTAATATACGACTCATGGTTTGAAACTCGAAATATCCTGGGGGTTAAATTGCCTCATCATATTCGTAAATCCCCACTCTCATGTCCAGGTCTCGTTTCGATAATTACCAGCGTGTCCAGGCCATGCGGTTTGCTGTGCAGGAGATCAACAGGGACCTTGAGCTTCTACCCAACATCACCTTGGGCCTCCATATCTATGATTCATGTACTGTAATACAGTGGGTTATAGCAGGAACGCTACAGGTGCTGACTGGGCATGGTCCACCTGTGCCCAATTTTAAGTGCTATCAAGGTGTCCCCTTGGCAGCTGTCATCGGCCACTCCATCTCTACATACACCATTCTGATGGCTCATATCCTGGGGCTGTACCGATACCCACAGGTAAGGTTAAGTTTTCTGTCCGTGGTGCTGAAATACTAATTGGATCATGAGCATTCCACATACAGTAGTCTGCCAGTCTATTACACATGTAATTCCACATAGTCTGACTGTGTATTGCACGTGTAACTCCACACAGTCTGTGAGTTGAATTTCTTAGGGGTCTCTGAATGGGGGGGGGGGGGGGGATTCAATCAAGTGTTTTCTTTACCCTTATCCTACCTTGTCCTTATCAAAGAGCCAATACAGATAAGGGGAGTTGGGGAGATGGTCTCTGGCTGTAGAAGCACTTGATGAACCCATAGGGACATCACTCAAAAGAGAGCAGTCAGAGGAAATCACACCCCTACCAAGTCTTTACATTACAAAAATAAATAATACAATACTTTGAGTCAGATTTGAGTAAAAAAAAGGCATCACTCCTGTGACGGTAGGAAATATGGCTGCTGTTTAAAAAGGTTAAGTCTGCCATTACCCCTACCTGTCAGTAATACATTGGTATTGTATTATATGTTATGTATATATGTATGTCTTTGCTTGGTTCCAGCACCTTAGGAATCAGGGGTTAATATGTTTGCAGTAGAATTGTTGCAAATGTTATGTTGCAGTTCTACTCACCAATCTGCACGTTGCAATATTATGGTTTAAGTATATAAAAAGGTGGGGAGGGAGACCGCTAGCAGACAGAGCCTGCAGAGAGTTACAGAGGTGTTGCCGTGACAGGGAGAAACTACAGTGTCCAATCCAGTGCTGGTCTCAGGCCTGGAAACCAGTCCTGTAGGCACTGGGCAAAGAAAGTGAACAGGGAAAATCTTTCCAAGTAGGTCCCTGCGACTGGTTAGGCAGGGTATCCCCTAGTTTCCCCAGTTGGGTACGTGTGATTTTTTGTGTCTTTTGTATAGTTGTGGATATGTTTTTCCAATAAATTAATTTGATAAACTCTCGTGTTCTGTCTGGCGATATTGATCCCTGGAATTAGTCCTGGTCTCCCGTGACAGCTCCCATTAAACTTGTCAGTGGATTTATATCACTTTGGTCCTTGCATGGATTGCCTCTTTAAGATGAAGATATTTACAATGTAAATAAATATATTGTTTCCTGTTTGGTAATGGTGATGTGGGATTCTGATCTCCTTGGCATCGAGATGAATGTATCCTCAGACCTGGCAGATTTAATCAACACAAGGAAAAAGGAAACCAGTGTCAGTAAGACATGCACATGTTGGCAGATCCCATTATGTACAGTATATAACAGTAACAGACATTATTGCACTCGTTAACACCGTGCATTTTGTTAAGCCTAATGCAATATTGTCCCTGAGATTTAATGGAGTGATACATTTCAAACGTCTGCCCGATGGAAAACTGTTATAAACCAGCGCCAAAAACAGTTGAAAGCAATTGGGAGTTTTCCCTTTGATAAATGTTGTACTGTTCTTTTGCGTTAGGTTTGCTCCAGTTTAGCATCTGGGAGACTTTAGTAAATTTAGCCCCCAAACTTCTGGAACCAAATCGGATTCAGTTTTGTTCCCCAACCTCTTCATCTTATCAGATCAGCTACTACTCCACCAGCTCCCTCCTGAGCGACCAGACACAGTTCCCTTCCTTCTTCAGGACTGTCCCCAGTGATGCCTTCCAGTCCCAGGGACTGGCTCAGCTGGTGTTGCACTTCGGCTGGACATGGGTGGGACTGGTGGCTGTTGACAATGATTATGGGCAACAGGGCATCCAGGTCATCAGTAAAGAGATACTTAAGGCTGGAGCTTGCGTGGCCTTCATGGAAAACATCATGATAAGGCAGCCTGATCACAATGCTCCACACATTGCCCGGGTCATCAAAGAGTCAACGGCCAAGGTGGTGCTCATCTTCTCCTCTGATATTGACTTGCCCTTTATTCTGGATGAGATGTTGAGACAGGAGGTGACAGGGAAGATATGGTTGGCCAGTGAAGCTTGGGCGACCTCCCCCGTCTTACTAGTGAACAAATACTCAGGACTTCTTTCTGGAACAATTGGCTTTGCCCTCCCCAGCGGGACTATCCCAGGGTTTAGAGAGTTCCTCAACAGCATCAACCCATTCATGTCTATGGGAGGAGAGTGGGTGAAGATATTCTGGGAGGAAGCTTTCAGCTGCAAGTTCCTGGAACATAAAAACCTAACAGGCCCATCAGTAACTTCAAAAATAGAGTGCACAGGAGCAGAAAATCTAGAAAACATCCAGAACAGCTACAATGATGTCTCTGACTTAAGGGCAACCTACAGTCTCTATAATGCTGTTCGTGTTGTAGCCAAAGCTTTGCAAGATTTGACCGACTGCCGTGAAGGAGAAGGACCATTCTCACATGGAAGATGCTCAGATATTTCGAATTTCAGACCATGGCAGGTACAGATCTTTAACAAACACAAAACTTGAGTACAGCATCATACAGTAAAAATGGAATGATATTAGATACATTTTGATGTACAGGTGCGCCGCCAAGTATTCTAAAACTTGCCTTAAACTTGCCTTGGGAAATCTGGGGCTATCACCAACAAGACCCAGGTACATGCTGGGTACATGCTGGGTACATGCTGGGTACATGCTGGGTACATGCTGGGTACATGCTGGGTACATGCTGGGTACATGCTGGGTACATGCTGCAAACATTTCAGTGACATTTCTGCAGAGACTAATGGCCCATCGGATTAACACAGCAGGGGTCCCTGGCAGTCCCCTTCAGTTTGAATGGGACTGCCAGGGACCCCCGCTGTTAATCCGATGGGCCATTAGTCTGTCTGCAGAAATGTCACTGAAATGTTGCACCATGTACCCTGCATGCACCCAGCATGTACCCTGCATGTACCCAGCATGTACCTGGGTCTTGTTGGTGATTGCCCCAGATTTGTTTTAGAATACTCGTCGGCGCTACAGCACAAGTATTAAAGATGAAATTTTAGTGTACATAGCGTCCCAAACCTCGTACTGTAGCTTTCTTCTGAGAGAGAGAGAGAGAGAGAGAGAGAGAGAGAGAGAAAAAAAAAAAAAAAAAAAAAAAAAACAACAACAACAACAACAAACTGGCTGCACACTATATCAGCACCTGTCACATCCCTGTGTGTAACTGTTATCCATGTACTGAGCAATCATTATTCGTGCTTTGTCAATACTGACATTTTCTTTTGTCATGCCAATAAAGCTTATTTGATTTGAGAGAAAGACAGAGAGAGAGATACACAGAGACAGAGATAGTCACACAGAGATAGACACACAGAGACAAAGAGAAACACAGGGAGACAGAGAGATAGAGAGACTGAGACAGAGAGTCACTGAGAGAAAGAGAGAGAGAGAGAGAGAGACAGAGAGAATAACAGAGACAGACACACAGACACACACAGAGAGAGTCACATAGACAGAGAGAGAGAGTCACTGCGAAAGAGAGAGAGAGAGACATAGAGATAGAGAGAATAACAGAGACAGACACACAGACACACAGACACACACAGAGAGTCACATAGACAGAGAGAGAGAGACACACACACACAGAGAAACACACAAAGACAGAAAAAGACACACACAGAGACAGAGACAGAAATACAGACAGAGACGGAGAGAGAGTCACAGAGATACAGAAACACAAGGACACAGATACAGAGACAGACACACACACATGCACACAGAGAGACAGACACACAGAGTGTGTGTATGTGTGTGTAAACTTTTTCTCTTTCCAGCTGCTACTGAAATTAGGGTTTCATCTTATATCCAGGGTCACCCAATAAGCAGACAAATATGGTATATGTTTCCTTCTAACTTTGCTGCCAGATTACACTTGAAGAAGAAACGTTTGAGGTTTGGTAAACTATAAATTAGTATTTCATCTCTTAAGAACTCTGTCTGTCCAATCAAAGGTATCCCAGCCTGCAACCAATCACCATTTCTCCAGGCCACCAAAATGGCATCTATGACTTTGTACTACACTGGTCAAGACACAGAGCATAGTTTTGGGGTAATAGGAAGAGTTATAGGGATAGCCAAAGCTCTGTTAAATTAGAAGCAGAAGTGGCAAACACCGATCTCACATGTGCGGGGGGCGACAAGCCGGCATGCAGCCTTCAAATTCTGCCACCCCCCCCCCCAATTTCAGCCGCCTTAGGCCCTAATGGGAAATCTGCCCTTGCTAACTGTAGTCTTACACTTATCCTGATCCTACACTGGCGACACACTTTATTCGAGCTTGGCTAGTCCCACGAATTCGGGTATACCCGGGTGTATTGAGGTTTGTGACTGTTTTCTGCCCGAGTACATTGAGTTATTTTCCAAGCAGGGATTGAAGCATTTTATTCCCGCTGGCTGCAATACTGCACAGTATATATATATAAACTGCATTACAATTCATGAATTTATGCCATCTGGTAGACACGCGAAGCATTGCAGCCTATTAAATCCTAATCATTATCATTTAACAGATCAGCCACCCATCAGCCAGGCATGAACCCAGGCTGGGAAGGCAAATGCAACGGGGCTTGTCAGAGGTTAGGAGTGGCGCATTCCAGGTATCTGCCAGGTACATACCGGGTATTTGCTCGAATAAAGTGTGTCGGTGCAGTATACAGTAACCAACCTATTGTAGTGTTACGGTTAGGAGTAAAGCCACTATTTGCTATGACCTAAAGTAAGTAACGTTACGTTGTTAACTATAGCTGAGCTACTGTATGTGATATGCATTGTTAGAGGGAATGCCTGTTTTACAAAGTCTTATCACCAACAAGATCCAGGTACATGCTGGGTACATGCTGGGTACATGCTGGGTACATGCTGGGTACATGCTGCAACATGTCAGTGACATTTCTGCAGAGACTAATGGCCCATTGGATAAACACAGCAGGGGTCCCTGGCAGTCCCATTCAGATTAATTGGACTGCCAGGGACCCCCGCTGTTAATCCGATGGGCCATTAGTCTGTCTGCAGAAATGTCACTGAAATGTTGCAGCGTTTACCCAGCATGTACCCCGCATGTACCCAGCATGTACCCAGCATGTACCCCGCATGTACCCAGCATGTACCCAGCATGTAACCAGCATGTAACCAGCATGTACCCAGCATGTACCCAGCATGTACCCAACATGTACCCAGCATGTACCCAGCATGTACCCAGCATGTACCCAGCATGTACCCAGCATGTACCCAGCATGTACCTGGGTCTTGTTGGTGATTGCCCCAGATTTGTTTTAGAATACTCATCTTCACTACAGTAATTACTGAGCGTTGAAGACATTTATTTGTAGAGATGGGAGAATTTGCCCAAATCTGTTTCCCGGATTTTCGCGGCTGTTACCCCTAAAATCCATTTCGCGATTTAAAATCCGCAAACGGATTTGGGCAGTTTCAATCAGCGCAGATTCATGAAAAACCGCCATTGTATACAACCCGCGGATGGATTTGTAGAATCCTTTGGGGGATTCTTATTTTATTTTTTCCCGAATCCACGTATTTAATTGGTAAAAATAAAAAATCCACAAAATGTGAATCCCCTTTTTTCTACATTGATCCGCTGAAATTCATAAACCAAAGGAACCGGTTGATCCCCTGCGGATCCAAATTGGTCAAAAAAAAATTCGCCCATCTCTACCCGGTGAAGTTAACATATCATAAAGTGTTTAACGGACTTCCGAGGATCTACCCCAAAGTGAGCAGTTATATGGAGTAATAAGAGCAGTTATAGGGAGAGGTTTTATGGGGCATTAGGAGGAGTTATAGGGAGCGATTATATGGGGCAATAGGAGGGGTTGCAAGGAGCGGTTATATAGGAAATTGGGGGAGATACTGTATATGGAAGAAAATTAAATGTTGACAACATACTGTACCCAATATTGGATGTAAATGACCAACACCTCTGGGCAACAGAGTCCCACTGCTTTCAATGTTTCCTTTGATAACTCCATTGGTTCCCATTCCTTAACAAACCCCATTGTCTTTAGTAACTCTGGGCCTATGTAACTTAACAGAACCTCCCTACTCTCTCCACAGCTTTTGCACTATGTGAAGAAGGTGCGCATGAGAACGGGCAATGGGAGGGAGCTCTTCTTTAATGAGAACGGGGACCCACCTGCGGTGTATGATATAGTGAACTGGCAGCTGAGCCCGGAGGGCGGAATAAAACAGGTCAAGGTGGGCAGCTACGATACCGGAGCTCCCATTGGACAGGTTTTCACCATCAATGCCACTGTCGTGCATTGGGCATCAGGTGAAAGGGAGGTAAGGTACTGCCAGTTAGAGGAGACACATGTATAAGGAGTGGTAATAGGAGGAGATATAGGGAGCGGCTCTATGGGTCAATAGAAGGAGTTATATGGGTGGTGGAATTGGGTAATAGGTGGAAACACAACATCAATGTTCTCCCTCGTTCAAAATGCCTTCTCTGTTCTACCGTGGTTTGATAAAATGACTCAACCTTCAACTTTCAGTGCTGGTGACAATGTGTCATATCCCAATCATCCAGTCTGTCTCAACCAGTCAGGACAGAGTTTGTCCTTTTTATAGTACTGTGTCCGAGTCATATATTCCACTTATACACTTCATCCTTCCAAATTCTAGGTTCCTCTCTCTGTCTGCAGTAACAGTTGTCCCCCTGGTTTCAGGAAGGCAGCACTGAGAGGGCAGCCTGTCTGCTGCTTCCAATGTGTCCTCTGTAACCAAGGAGAGATCTCCAACCAAACAGGTGAGCAGATCTTAGAAGAACTATAAAAACAACATCAATTCTGAACATAACTAAATAGATTATTACATTATTTTTGTGTCTCTTTCAGACTCTGTTCATTGCTCTAAATGTCCATGGGATATGTGGCCCAACCTCCAACGGGACAAATGCCTCCCAAAGCCCAGAGAATTCCTCTCCTATGAAGAGCCATTGGGTGCCACATTGGCCGCTACAAGTGTTGCCTCCTCTTTAGTCCCAGTTGTCATGGTTGCACTTTTCATCCACTACAAGACCACTCCCATTGTCAGAGCCAATAACTACACCCTCAGTTGTCTTCTTCTGTGGTCCCTGTCCCTCTGCTTCCTCTGCTCTTTGGCTTTCATTGGTTACCCCCAACCTGTGAAGTGTCTTTTGCGACAGGTAGCTTTTGGTGTGGTATTTTCTCTCTGCATCTCGTGTATCTTGGCCAAAACCATAATGGTGGTCATTGCCTTCCAGGCGACCAAGCCTGGTAGCAACCTAAGGAAGTGGACCAGCAATCGGGTATCCTATCTTGTTGTCATGTTATGCATCCTTATTCAAACTTTTCTCTGCATCTTCTGGCTTTCACTCTCACCTCCCTTCTCAGAACACAACACCCAAACCAAATCTGGGGTCATTATCATTGAGTGTAACGACGGCTCCCCCATCGCTTTCTGGTGCATGTTGGGATATCTCGGCCTTCTGTCTACTGTTAGCTTCATCGTGGCCTTCCTGGCCAGACAGCTACCCGACAGCTTCAATGAGGCCAAGTTCATCACCTTCAGCATGCTGGCCTTCCTCAGTGTCTGGGTGTCCTTTATCCCGGCCTCCCTCAGTGCACGTGGCAAGTACACTGTGGCCATGGAGGTCTTTGCCATCCTGTCTTCCAGCTGGGCTCTGGTGGTCTGCATGTTTGTACCCAAATGTTTCATCATATTGTTCCGACCCAACATGAACTCGAGAGAACATCTCATGGGAAAAGACAAAGGTCGGACTCACAAGCTCGAATAATTGTAAAAACAGGATCTATCTCAACCAAAAAGAAAGCCTAATATCAGAACAGACCCTGGGGAGTTTCCCTTCTCTTCCTTCCGTCCCCTCCTTCTTTATTACCCTTTTCTATCCCCCCCCTTTCTCTCTTCTTCTGTTCTTTTTCCCCTCTTTCAAGTAATAAAGAATTTAAAGACTTTGAAGGTTGCAATCTCCTGATTGGAAATCCAGAAATATCTAAAACGAATATAGAGTTCGTGTTAGCTTTAATGAAATATCTTAAGTTCTTATGTATATGAATATGTGTTTAAATACCAAGAAAGAAAGTACTGTTGTTTAAAGATATATATGTACATTGTTCCTTTCTGTTTCAAAGTCTTGATGTGATACCATAAAAATAATAAAAATATTTGAAATAAAACAGGATTCCAACTCAGACACAATAAAGAATATCTACATTCACCTTTTTGTATTTTAATTAAAAAGTGCTACCTCTGTTGCTTTTATATAATTGTTGCTGGGTGTAAAACTTTGTTTGTAACGGAGTAAATAAATTGCAGAGAAGAAGTGACAGAATGAATGTGCAGGTTTCAATTATTAATGATCAAGAGTATGTGCGACAAAATTAATTACTGTTACTGTATAAGTGAAGAAACAAGGCACACATTGACACGCCAGTGATCTTATGCAAATGATGTACAGGTTTATTGAAAGATTGAGATTTCAGGACCTTTACTGTATTAAGATTCATGAAATGTGGAATATATATACATAAGCGCACATACATTCCCTTAATCCAAACACCTCCCCATTGCTGCAGTAACACGATTGGCACCAAAACCAGCTTGTCAACAGGGCCAAACAAAGCATAGACTCTAGTTACTGCGGGACCTGTTCTATAATCTGTGAGGTTGCACTGATGTAGCTAACATTAATGCCTTTTTTCATGAGCCATGATATGCAAAAAATTATGCGGTTCTGCTTTCTCGTTGATGTGTGTTAACGCGGTGTCAAGGATTAGACTTCGGCTGGAGTGGATCCCAGTGGCAAGAACAGCAGGGAGCGTGTTCAGGTAACAAGCAAAGGTCAGAGGCAGGCGGCAGGCAGTGTAGTCAGGTAACAAGCAGAGGTCAAAGGCAGGCGGCAGGCAGCTTAGTAAGGTACGTTGCAGAAAGTCTGTCAAGCGCTTCAGTGTGAGGCAGGTCAGTGAATGAGGACACTGGGGTAAGCGTGGGAGAGCTAAGCAGGGTCACTTAATCAACCGGTGCAGGGGGAAAGGGTAACCTCACCTGCTCCTTGGGTTGTGGGACCGCTCTTCTCGCTTCCTCCTGCGTGCCGCCGCCGAGATGCAGGTCAGAAAATGGATAGAAGTGCGGCGCAACTGCGCATGTCCAATGAAAGGCTCCCGGATGACTAGTTCAACATAACTTTATTTGACACACACCAGGGCTACACCAGCATCTCCCCCTCAGGGGGAGATGCTGGTGTAGCCCTGGTGTGTGTCAAATAAAGTTATGTTGAACTAGTCATCCGGGAGCCTTTCATTGGACATGCGCAGTTGCGCCGCACTTCTATCCATTTTCTAGCTTAGTAAGGTAGTAACAGTGTTGATCAAAAGATTGATCAGAAAGAATCCCCTTACATAGAGCACTCAAATGTCATTCATGTTATTGAGAGTGGACACAAATGGTCCTGCAGTGAAATACTGCAAGTCTGACAAGTTACCCAGAATCACCGCGGATATCAAAAATAATAAAATTTTATTAATTCTACATAGATAATTAAAAACACATATACATCGAAATTTTATATGAATAATGTTCAGGCGAACCAAAACAAGGCGCCGAAAATGTTACTCTTTCCCCCTCTGGCTCCTTCTCTTACCCTCCACTACCCCCCCCTCGCTTCCTCACCCACCCCCCACCCATCCCCACCACCAGTTCGCCCTTCCCCTCCCCCCCCACCCCCCTACCCCTCCACCCAAACCCCATAAGAGTCAGACCATATCTGGCCCCCCCCTCCCACTCCACTATACCACCATGGCCCCCCCCTCCCCTTGCCCCCCACCTCAAACCTCCCCCCCCATACTACCCTCCCCCTCCTCCCCATATCCTGAAATCAGAAGGCTCACCACCCGAAGCCCCCTCAAAGGGCAACCCTAACCTCTAGGAAGCACCCACTCCTCTACCCCCCCCTCCCTACCCCCCTCTACCGGAGACCTAAGGGCATAAAAGAATATCCCGACAGGGGGAAAAACAAAGAACCAGAGGGTTCAGCCCCCACCCCCTCCACTGCCCACCGGATGCCGACACCGGAGTCAACCCCGATGGGCTCGTTAGCCCAAAAGCCGGTTGCCCACAGACCAGGCAAATACCGGTTAGGTTCATGTATGAACCTCATCTTCTTTCTCTCCTTACCACTGACTCTGTCCCAGCGGATCTGCCCCCCCTTCCACCTGCCCCCCCCTGTCCCCCTCCCTCCTCGGCCCACTCAGCCAGCTTTTCAAAGGAACACGCTTCCCTCAGATGTTTGCCAGGGTTAAGCCCACATATAAGATACAAGATCAGGACTCCCCCAGATGGGAAGGGAGGATCCTTAAAAACCACGTCCACTAAAGCCACATATGGCCTCTAACGCCCCAGTAAAGATAGTATCGCTTAACGCTAAAGGCCTTCAAAATAATAGAAAAAGGAGGCTCTCACTCCAAGACATGAAACAGGCTGGGGGAGACATCATATTCCTGCAGGAAACCCACTTCACATCACAGGACCCCCCAAATTTATTCAAAAAAGTGTTTCCAACATGCTTTTTCGCATCATTTAGTAGTAAAAAGCGGGGAGTGGCTATACTAATCAGACAAGGAACTCCATTCAATCACGTCAAAACAACCACGGATCCAGAGGGTAGATTTCTCGTGGTATATGGCTCCCTAGCGGGCTCAGCAATCGCCCTAATCAAGATATATGCCCCAAACGAAAACCAAACAGAATTTCTGAAAACAGTGCTTGAGGGCATAGACCCGGGATATCTGTCATCGATGGTAGTGAGAGGAGACCTAAACATGGTCTTTAACCCCACCGAGGACAGATCAACCGCAATGGGTCACCCCCGTACAACCCACTCCCAAATCATGGGGAAAAGGTTTAGGGATTTAACGGATGAGTTCTCTTTAGTAGACGTATGGAGATCACAGCATCAAGGCCAGAGAGACTATACCTTTTACTCGGCACCTCACCAGACCTATTCGCGCATAGATTATTTTCTGCTGACCAAGAACATCCTAGAGGCTGCCACGAAATCTGACATTGGCCCCATCACGTGGTCAGACCATGCCCCAATCACCTTGACCCTATCCACACCATTCGAAAAGACGATGACATACTCCTGGAGATTGAATGACTCCCTATTGAACCACCCCGAGATACTGTAGAGAGAGAGATTAGAGCCTCTCTCAAGGACTATTTCTTCTTTAACTCGGGATCGGTGTCATCTCCAGCGATCCTCTGGGAAGCCCATAAGGCGGCAATTAGGGGCAAATTTATCTCTATTGCCTCTCATAGGAAAAAAGTGAAACACAAATTGATTCTGGACCTCACTGATAGCATTTCAAAACTAGAGCAATCCCATAAAGCTAACCCAGCAAAAAAAACGTATAAAGCCTTAACAATTGCCAGACACAAACTCAAAGAAGCCCAAATGGAGAAAGTGGAAAAAGCCCTTAAATGGACTAATCAACATTATTATGATAAGGGTAACAAGGCGGATAAGCTTTTGGCCAGCAGACTACGAGGCATCCAAAAAAGGGCCCAAATCACAGCAATTAAGAATAGGTCTGGTGAAACACAATATAGCGATAAAAAAATAGCGGCGGAGTTTACAAAATATTATACAGACTTTATAATTTACGACCCAAAACTGGTCGGTTAGAAACAAAAGCATCAGAAGCGATCAAAACCTACCTAGATAAATGTAAACTCCCCACCATAACTGAAGAGGAAAAGGAGGTCCTCAACGCGGAGATCACAAAAGAAGAATTGGAGGAAGCGGTAAAAGCATTAAAGATCTCCAAGTCACCTGGCCCCGATGGCTTCACTAATGTCTACTATAAGAGATTCTTGCCCATACTATCCACGCATCTACTAAAAATGTTCAATCATTTTATGGAAGGAAATTCGATCCCCACTTCCATGTCCCTGGCCAACCTAGCCATAATTCATAAGGAAGGCAGAGACCCGATGCAATGTGGAAGCTACCGTCCAATCTCCCTTCTTATCAACGACCTCAAACTATATAGTAAAATTTTGGCCAACAGGTTGAACCCCATTCTACCAAGACTGATTAACATCGACCAAGTTGGATTCGTGTCAGGCCGACAGGCCTCGGACAACACGCGTAAAATAATCAACATTATTGAGCATATCCACCTCACAGGCACCAAAGCAATATTACTCAGCCTAGACGCAGAGAAGGCGTTCGATAGGATCGACTGGCTATTTTTAGACCATACTATGCGCAAATTTGGCTTCCGAGACGCATACCTAGAAGGGGTCCGCAGATTTTACCAAGATCCATCCGCGACGGTCAAATTACCAGGAAGTAATGCCCAGAGCTTTAGCATTCAAAACAGCACGAGACAGGGGTGCCCCCTGTCCCCTCTCCTTTTCGCGCTAACTATAGAACCCCTCGCAGCAACGATTCGAAATAACGTAGATATTCAAGGGATACAAATTGGGCGTACTCAATACAAAATCTCCCTATTTGCGGATGATATAATACTAACACTCTCAAGGCCCCAGATTTCCCTCCCAAACCTACAAAAAGAGCTTTTAGACTTCGGAGCGATATCAGGTTATAAAATTAATAACGATAAATCCGAAGCACTAAATCTCAACCTGCCAGAGCCAGAGATGAAACTCCTCAAACTAAATTTTAACTACCGATGGTGCTCCTCCTATATCAAATATCTGGGAGTTAAGATATCGGGGAACTACCATTCTTTATACCAACACAATTATCCAGCCCTCTTACGGAAAATCAAATTAGACCTCGATAAATGGGGAACATACCAAATCTCATGGATCGGGAGGATGATCTCGGTAAAAATTAACATACTCCCCAGATTACTATACTACTTCCAGACACACCCGGTCCACATCCCTGGCATAGAATTGAAAAATATCCAGAAACAAATTCTCCACTTCATCTGGCAAGGGAAAAAACCACGAGTCCCGAGAACAGTTCTACTTGCCTTGAGGGGGAGAGGGGGCTCGGGGGTCCCCGACATTGCGCGGTACTACCAGGCCACGCAATTAAGGCAGGTAGTAGTATGGAATGCGGAACCCGGCCAATATTGCTGGCTAGACATAGAAATGCAATACGCCGGCACGCCTTCTCTGCCGACATGCCTTTGGTCCCTGAGCAGGGAAGACTTGCAGAAAAGTAAATTTCAATTAGGACCAATGAGGCACACATGGGAGACATGGACGAAATGCAAACTAAAATTTAAACTCACAACCACCAAATCTCAACTTATACCAATCACCCAAAACTTTCCACCAGGTTGTGAGCCCAGACAGTTTGATCAATTTACAACCAAAAACATACGGACGATTGCTAACTTCCTGAGCTTTGGGGAGTTCCTGAGTTACCAAAGGCTACAAAACAAATACGAAATAAGAGGACTAAACGTCTTCAAATATCTCCAAATTCGGCATTACGCCCAATCAATATCACCAACGTTGGAATTTCCCCCTCTCACGAACTTTGAAAGACTATGCAAGGAGACAGCACACCAAAAAGGTCTCATAACGCAAATATACTCAGAACTAGAACGAGCAACAGATGCTCCGATTCATGACTACATGCTCCATTGGGCAGCAGAATTGGGCACAGTTATAGACCGAGAGGACTGGGAAAGTATTTGGGAATCAGCCTCAGGAACTTCCATATGTACCACAATCAAAGAAAACATATATAAAATACTGTTCCGCTGGTATCTTACCCCAGTTAGACTAAATCAAATCTACCCTCTGGCTTCTGACCTATGCTGGAGAGGCTGCGGGCAAAAGGGAGACATGGCCCACATATGGTGGTCATGTCCAGAAATTCAGAAATACTGGGAAACCATACAGACTTTAATCACAGAGGTCACAGACCTCACAATACCCATTGATCCGCTGACCTATTTGTTGGCCAGGCCAATCGAGAACATTGACCGCCCAAAAAGTAAATTGATCTCCTTCATTCTCACGGCAGCTAGATGTGCGGTGGCGGCCTCGTGGAAGAAGGTGTCTCCCCCCCTAGGCAAACTGTTAAAAAGAGAATACAGGAAGTTATGTTAATGGAAAGGCTTTCGGCCTTTCTAAAAAGGAAAACAGAACCCTTTTATAACACATGGGAACCATGGCTGTCCCATACGAAAGATTAACAATGTCCATCTCCTACAACAGAAGACAGCGGTAGTGACGGAAGAACGTGTAATGGACTGAGGAGGAAGGGCCCCCCCTCCCTCCCCCTCCCCCCCTCCCCCCCTTCCACCTCTTTCTCTCCACCTCACCCCCCCCCCTTTTTTTTCTCCCCCCCCCCTCCCCCACTCTCTGTTTCTATCCTCACGCCAACCCTGCCGACCCACGTTTGAAGGTCAGGGGCGCGTTGAGTCTTTCTCTCTTACTGTCATTAAAATAAGAAAACCTGTATTAGGCAATATGATGTCTACCCTGTATACAATGTATTTTAAGCAATGCCTAATAAAAACTTTTGGAAAAAAAAACAACACATATACATTGTTAAAAATCCCTATACTATTGTGGCTGAAATGGATAAGTGAAATTAGATGGGTGTAATACCGTATATCAACATATCATGACTATCAAAAATTGCAACTGGTCTTAATGTCTCTAACCTAAGGGTTGTGGACAAAATGGTATATTCCAATCAGGAAGCAAATATAGTGGGGTATAGGTATATCTGAACTTATACACATATATAGCTAGGAGCTTGTGTAGCATAGAATGCCATAGATTACTGATATGAATCATTTGTGAATGAAATGTTCATAGGACAAAAACATATAATCACGTGAATCACTGCAGTGTATAGATACAAGCGTCTGCTTGTTGTACTCAATTGACCTTCTCCAAGGGGTAATGATGCCCTGAATGTCAATGTATAACATCTATATCGTCGCAGGGTATCGTATCTGTGGCATAGATAGGTAAATATGCAATATTGTATACAGATGGTCACCAAAACCGCTGCAGTGTAAACATAAGTGCATAACAGTGTATGTATTGTCTTATACCATATAACGTCCACCGCTCGTATCGATTGATACAGGTTAATGCTGGAAAGTGGTACAGCCTAGTAGTACTGGTAAATACACATATAACCTGTCATCCCAAATATCTTAGAGACGCTAAGCCGCCATGTGTGCCGCTTGAATCGATACAAGCCTGCTCGTGATCCCAGTTGATGAGAGTCGCCACTCGAGTGACGTCACCGCTGTGACACCCTACGTCCCGACGCACGTTTCACGTGTCCACCACGCTTCATCAGGGGGAGGAGGGATAAGTATCTGATATCCCCGATGGTGGTTTTATACCCTCAGACAAGGTAAAATGGTTCTATCCCAATGCCACAATAGGCGGGATAAGAGCCAATCAGTTCGCATCCACTACAGCAGCATTTCCCAAATGGTGGGTCGCGACCCGGCACCGGGCCACGGCACCAAAATTGCTGGGTCGCAGCGAGGCTGGCCGCGTGGTGTCTCCCATCCCCCCGGCACAAGTTAAAAAACAATGGCGGTGATTCCCCCCGCAGTCCCGCGCGCTTGCGCAGGGCAAGCAGGGCCCGCTCCTTTCCTCCCCCCGCTCCCAATGTGGGACGGAGGAGGAAGTACCAGCTCCTCTGCGGCCCGCACGTTACATGGGGGAGGGTGGAAGTACAAGCTCCTACTGCGGCACGCTTCCCCCCGCGGCTAGCTTCCCGAGCTCACCTCCCGTGGCACCCCCTCCCGAGCCCACCTCCCGTGGCACCCCCTCCCGAGCCCACCTCCCGTGCCGCCAAGCCCACCTCCCGTCCCGGACAGCAGGGGATATCGGGGGCATCAGGGGAATGCGTCCGGCGGCAAGGTAAGTCACCCCACCCAGTCACTGCCTCGCACCCAAGTGTCCCTGGCCCCCTAAGTGTCCCTGGCCCCCTAAGTGTCCCTGGCCGCCTCCCAAAAGTGTCCCTGGCCCCCTCCCTAACCGAAGTGTCCCTGGCCCCCTCCCACCCACCCAAGTGTCCCAGGCCCCCTCCCTCCCTCCCACCCACCCACGTGTCCCTGGCCCCCTCCCTCCCACCCACCCAAGTGTCCCTGGCCAACCCAAGTGTCCCTGGCCATTAGTGTCCCTGGCCCCCTCCCCTCCAGTCACTCACATCCGTTGTTGCCTGTAATTCACTGTTTGTGTTTGTGTGCGTATAGGGGAGAGCGAGTGTGTGTGTGTATCAGTGTCTGTGTGTGTGTGTATCTGTGTGTATCTGTATCAGTGTGTCTGTGTGTGAATCAGTGTCTGTGTGTATCAGTATCAGTGTAAGTGTGTGTGTATCAGTGTCTCTGTGTGTGTATCAGTGTTTGTGTGTTTGTAGCAGTGTCTCTGTGTGTGTAGCAGTGTCTCTGTGTGTGTAGCAGTGTCTCTGTGTGTGTAGCAGTGTCTCTGTGTGTGTATCAGTGTGTGTGTATCAGTGTGTGTGTGTGTGTGTGTAGCAGTGTCTGTGTGGCTGGGTGTGTGTCAGTGGCTGGGTGTGTGTCAGTGGCTGCGTGTTTGTGTATCAGTGTGTGTATCAGTGGCTGCGTGTGTCAGTGGCTGTGTGTGTGTGTGTGTGTGTATCAGTGGCTGTGTGTGTGTATCAGCGGCTGTGTGTGTGTGTGTGTGTATAAGTGGCTGTGTGTGTCTGTGCAGGCCCTATAGGCCAGTATAGGCGATAAAATTTTTAGTGGGTCACGAAAAAGAAGTTAAAAAATAACCGGGTCACAGAAAAAAAGTTTGGGAAACCCTGCACTACAGGAGGTGGGGCGAACCTAGGGAGTATACGTGAACAATTTAACCTCTTAGATGTCAAAAAATGCCTGTGTAGTCACACACAGGATGTGGATGTACGGAGGAGTGGGTAAGTATATTTCCAGAGTCTCGTCATGTGGCTATTGACCAAAAGTGGCCATAATTGCAATATTGATACTAGAATAATAAACTCAATAAATTTAAGTTGCATGTGGTTTATTGGCTTCTTTACACTTATTGTGTGCTTGTAGGGATGTGTAACCATAAATATATAACGGCCTGTCCATAATGGTCAGTGCAGGTGTGTGATTATGAGTTGTGCTTAATAGCTTCTATAGGCATATAAATATAAAAAATGTGTATATATGTGACATACTGTTCACACTTAAACAATACAACACGTTGGAAAAAGAAGTAATGAATATCAAATAAATTAAATGAAGAATGTGATAAAAAATGTGCTGGGTGAAGACAGTGTAGGAGTGTGACTCACATAAGAAAACCTGCCCCTAATGGTCAATGCAGGTCTATTTAATTATACATTTATATAAAGTGTGTTATGTGTAATGTACTGTGTAGAAATGAATGAGTATATATTACAATTACAGCCAAAAAATGGAAGGCTGTTAGTTAGCCTGAGTATTGCTTGGTAGCTTCTATAGACATATCGGTGTAGAAAAAGTGTATATATGTGACATACTGTCCACAATTGAACAATACAACACGTGAAAAAGGAAAAAAATGAATATTGAAATAATAATAAAATATATAAAAATAAATAATAATAATGTGCTGGGTGAAGACAGTGTAGGAGTTTGACTCACATAAGAAGACCTGCCCCTAATGGTCAATGCAGGTCTATTTAATGTATACAGTTATATAGAATGTGTTATGTGTAATATACTGTGTAGAAATGAATGAGTATATATTACAGTTACAGCCAAAAAATGGAAGGCTGTTACTTACTGCTGCGGCCGAGTTTATTCGAGCATTTGCCCGTTCTCGGCCGCAGCAGTTACCTGGCGCGCGCCGGAGGGTGCCGGGCGCGCGCCGAAGCAGCGGAGGAGAGGCCCGCCGATCGCGGCTTCCCCCTCTCCTCTCCGGGTCCGCCGGGTCCGCCGGAACCCCCTGCTGCCTTCCCCCACATCGCGGGACATCAGGGCTCCCTCGGGGAGCCCTGGACGCGCGTGCAGGGGGCGCAGGCACCCGATGACGCGTGACCGCGCATCGGAGACGCGCGGCACGCCGAGGGGCTGCCACTTGTAAGCCGGGAAATCTCCCGGCTTGCGGTACTGGCCACACTGCAATAAAGTGTGTCGCCAGTGTAGCCTGATACAAGATAACTGGTTGGATCTAAATGAACGGGGAGAATATGAACCCTTCATTTAGGCCATTTGGTGCCAATGTTTGCAACTGGAATATCCACCGGCTTTCTTGTTTTACTGTAACAGTCGTTGGTCCCAGTTACCACCTCTTAGATCTCTGGATATGTGTTCTATTCCACAGAAGTGCATCACTTTGGTATTGCCCTTATGTTGTTCAATGACATGCCTAGCAATTGGGGTGTCTGTAGAGTTGTGGACATTGCCAATGTGTTCCAATATCCTCGTCTTAAGGGGTCTGTGAGTCTTCCCTACATACATAATCCCACAATCGCAGGTCATGAGATAGATTGTACCACAAGTAAGGCAATTGATAAAATCTTTTATCTTAAATGTGACAGAATTGTTAGAGCTCTTAAATTGTTTGGTGACTGTCATGAAGGAACAGGCTTTGCATCTGGCACATGGAAAAGAGCCACATGGTTTTGTACCCAGCCAGGTTTTTGTCTGAGTCTTATCAAAGTGACTGTGAACAAGCCTATCTTTGATGTTCTTGTTACGTCTATACCCTGTGGTGGGTATATCTCTGAGGACTTTACATAGATCAGAGTCTCCAAGCAAGACATGCCAGTGTCTTCGGAGGATGTTCTTAGTCATTTGTGATTGACTATTGTATGTTGAAATGAATCTAATAACATCCTCTTGAGGCATAGTTTGTTTGGGTGCCAAAAGTGCTGCTCTTGGGGATGTCAATGCCCTATAGTAAGCTCTTTTGATAACTTTCTTACTATAACCTCTGGTCTGAAACCTACTGGTCATGTCTTTCACTTGTATGTTGAATTATTTCCTGGAGGAACAGTTTCTGCGCAGTCTTAAAAATTGTCCTACAGGAATATTAGTTGTAACATGTTTGGGATGGTGGCTGTTGGCATTTAGTAGACTATTTGGATACATATTTCCTTCCCCTGAAGAAGTGCGCCCATGCGCATGAAACGTCGTTGGGAGATTATTCTGTTTTTAGAGCTGTCCGTTTGGTTGTGGAGGATATTGGCAGCAGTTGTGTAGGCTGTGGGGGGAAAGGATAGGAAGAAGAGCAGTGATTTCGGTAACACAGTAGCGTGTGACGTCACATCCACGTGGAAGTTCCGGTTTTCGTGCGACTCAACATCCATCCCCCACACGAGGCAATCTCTAAAGGAGCTCCAGTTATCATCAGAGAGGAGCACCTGAGCGATCTTCAGCTTTACTGCTTTTACCATGCACTGTCCTGTAAGTAGGGTTTCAATTTTACCCCTCTGGACTTAAGTGCTGTATCCTCCGGAACCCAGTATTTCAATGTTATTAAATAGCTTTTTGTTAGGATTATAGCCTTGCTAGTGTCTGTCTGTCATTGTGTGTTATGTTTGTCATGTGTGAGTTTTTAATGTTTTAATGTCAACTTTTTTGGCGTTCTGCACCATTATCTGTTTGTTTTCTTCTCTTTTTTACATATTGCACTATCATTTGGTGTGAGCCGTTCGTTGACCCCTTCCCTGCCTGTTTGCTCAAGGACACTTTTGGGACTTTGCAAGAGACGGTTTGGTCTTTATTCGGATTTATTATTATTTAAAGGACTGATTTGGCGCCGTCAATTCTTTCTTTTCTCAGCGAGAGACCAGCTAACAAGCACAGACCGTTGCTTCTCTGTCAAACAAGTCTGGAAAAGGGCTATGTCACTATCCTGTAGGGACCCTACATGCCCTGGCCCTGTGCCCAACTGTAGCTGCTCCACTATACATATGCCTCTCCTCCCTTGCTCTAGGGTAGTCCCCACCCCGAGTGGCATCACTTCTGGATTCCAGAAACCCCCTGGGATGCTGACTACTACCCTCTCCTTTGCTTCCTGAGACAAGGCAATTCCCCAGTAACCTGTACTGGGGTTCCTGGTACCCAGATGCTTTGCTCCTGCCCTCTCAAAACTGAAGGCCAAGGGATAAGCACCTGCTACCACCACTGCTGCTAGGGCCAGCATCACTCCTCTCCCCTCCACTATGCTGCCCTTCATCACTGTAGCTACCTCTGGCTGACCTGAGGACAGAATCCTCTGCTGTACCCCCCTAGCCCTGGCTTCTGGTCCTGGCTGCCTACTTACCCACAGCCCTACCTCTGTGAACACTGGGGAATCTGTCATGGGGTTCTCGCTGGCAAGTCAGAACAAGGGACCTCCTGCCTTCCTAGCCCATCCCTAGCTTCTATCGGCTGCCTCACAACCCACTGACCTCCTACCTCCCCCTGCTCCACAGTGCCTCCCTGCCTAGCCTCCCCTAGGCTCAGCACCTCAGCCACTGCTGATGACTCCTGCTGCCTACCTCCCTTCAGCCCACCTTCACTGTGCTCCCCCCTAGGCAATCCTAACCTAGACACAGGGACTACCTGAGTGCACCTACCTCCCTGAACTTGTCTCCACCTTACCGGGGTTGAGCTCAGGGGCATCTCTTCAGATGCAACCGCTTTAGCTCTTGGCTGGCAGGTATCCCTGGGGTGGCACAAGCTTGCCACTGCCAATGATACCTCCAGCCCATAGCCAGGCTGCAACAGGGGGTTGCTGATCAGAGAGACCCCCCGAGGCTCCGCCAGGGTAATGGGGAACTCTAGCTGCCATACCTGCTGCTTTTCCTCCCCGGCTACCACTAGCCTATCTTCTCTTACTGAGACCCCTTGCTGGCTACCTACCTGCAGCTTTCCCTCACTCCGCTTCTCCCTAGCTAATCCTTACCTGGATACTAAGGATACCTGAGTAAGGCCATCTCCCTGACCGTGCCTCCCCATTACAAGAGAGGAGCCCAGGGACACTGGTGCAGAAGCACCTGCCTTGGCTCCTGGCTGGCAGGTATCCTTGGGGTGGTCTAACTTTGCCACAGCCCCTGATACCTCCAGCCCATAGCCAGATGACAACAGTGGGGCTCTAAACCGAGAGCCCCCCTGATGCTCCACCAGGGTAATGGGAAAGCCTAGCTACCCTACAAGCTGCCCTTCCTTCCCCTTCCCTGGTAGCCCTATCTCCTGCCACCCACCGGTCACTTCTACAGGGGAACAACAGGGTACAGGGATGGGAAACAATAAGTCAGGGTTAGTCTGCGACTGGGTCTGGCTTACCTCTCTAGTCTCCGCAGAGACTGCCGCTTTTGTAGGTCCCGATTGCAGGGGTACTGGAGTGGCCGCTGGCGTCATCTTGGCCGGTGAGCTCTGGGCAACTGCCGCAACAGCTCCAGGGTTCGGCACAGGGAAAACGGTGCAGGACATGGGTCCCAGGTCCTCGGGGAGAAACTCGGCTCCCTTCAAACCCGTAAGAATCACCCCCTCCCGCACACCCTGTCCCTCCCCCACTCAGAAAAGGCTCCTGCACTTTGCTGGAATCGTGGCTCTTCCGCCACCGCCGCTAAGGGCGAGCTCCTGGTGACTGCCGCAATAGGTCCCGGCTTCGGCACAGGGTCGCCGGCGTAGATCGTGGGGCTCCAGTCATTGCTGAGGAATGTCGACTCCTCCAAACCCGATAAAACACCCACCTCCCGCACACCCCGACCCTCCCCCCAAATCAAATCGGCTCCGGCATCTTGCCGGAATCGGGGCTTCTCCTCGGCTACCGCCGCCTGCATCCCGCGTCCTGGGAGCACTTCCACTGGCCGGACCATATCAGGTCAGGCCAGGGGGACAACAGCCTCTTGCTGTAGCAAGCCGACCACTTCCCGAGCGCCGCTGCTGATGGCCAGAAAGATCTGCTCCGGCCGCCACTCCGCTGTATTCCGCCGGGTGTAGATGGATGGCCGCCGCTCTCCGCCGCTGTTGCCAATGCAGCCTGGACAGGTTCTCCAGGAGACGTCCCGCTGAGGGTTGTCGCCCCGGCTGGGCGGGAGCCATCAGAGTATGCCGTTAAACGGGTTACCTTTTCCGCAGCTCGTGAGCGTTGGCCCTGAGGGGCTCCTTCACCTGACCGCGCACAGTCGGGGCATTGGGCTCTGATGTGGCCCGCTTGTGTGCAGTGATAGCACTGCCGCTCTTGCCGGAACTTCTCCGCCGCTGGTGGACTACCTCCCGCAAGAGGCTGCTGAGTCCAAGGCGGAGTTGTTCTAGCGCCGAGCTTGTTCCGGAGCTTCTCTGCCGCAGGTGGACTACCTCCCGCAAGAGGCTGCTGTATCCAGGGCGAAGTTGCTCGAGCTCCGTGCTCATGGAGGGGGTAAGCGGGTCGGTACATCGCCAGCTTCAGGAGCTCTTTCCTGTCCACCGGGGACAACTTCTCTCCCCACGCAGTCAGCTGTGATAGCACTTCAAGGGAAAATGGACTTGCTGCCGCAACGGCCGATACCAGTGTCTCTGGAATGCGTGCGGGGTGAAGCACCAGCGCATGACCCCTTACCACCCCCAAACCAACGGACTATGTGAGAGGTTCAATGGTACCCTGAAGCAGATGCTGCGAACATTTGTAGAGGCAGAGGGAGAAAACTGGGAGATTCACCTGCAGCACTACTGTTTGAATACCGAGAGGTACCGCAAGAATCTACAGGCTTCTCTCCCTTTGAGCTGCTATATGGTCGCAGGGTACGGGGACCTCTGTACCTATTCTGTGAGGGATGGGAAGGGGAGACTACCACTACTGATGCTTCTGTGATACTGATACAGTATGTGATAGAACTCAGAGACTGGTTAGAGATGCTCATGGGGTTGGCACAGGACAACCTTAGGGCTGCTCAGACAAAGCAGAAGACTTGGTATGATCAGAATGCCCGTAGCAGAGAGTTCATCACAGGACAGCAGGTACTTGTTCTCAAGCCCATTCGGGAGAACAAATTAATGGCTGCCTGTTCGGGACCGTATCCGGTACTGCGAAAGATGAACGAGTGCAACTATGGTGTACAGGTAGATGCTGAGACAGGGAGAAATAAGACTTATCACATCAACATGCTGAATGAGTACATAGCACCACGTGTGGTGTCGGTGCTGGCCATTTGCAGCCCACTGATGGGGGATCCGGCGAGCAATGCTCTGCCTGATCTCCTTGGGGAGGCTAGGCAGGGAGGTACCATAGAGCAGGTGGAGATAGGGGCTTAGCTGAGTGTCAGGCAGAGAGCAGAAGCCAGGGCTATGCTAGAGAAATATAGGGCTCTGTTCTCAGACAAGCCAGGGAAGACACACATTGCAGATCACCCAGTGCTGACAGGGGATCTGAGACCTCTGCATAAGCACGCTTATAGAGTGTCAGCAGAGGTAAAGGGCAGAATAGAGAGGGAGGTAGAAGAGATGCTGGCCCTAGGGGTAATTGTACCATCCCAGAGCCCTTGGGCTTGTCCGGTAGTCCTGGTGCCTAAGAAGGACGGAACCACACAGTTCTGTGTGGACTACCGGCAGCTCAATGCGGGCATGGTGTCAGATGCCTACCCCATTCCCCGCATGGATGAGTTATTAGATGAACTCGCGGGGGCAATGTATCTGACAACTATGGATCTCAGTAAAGGATACTGGCAGATCCCTTTGACCCAGGAGGCTAGAGAGAAGTCTGCATTTATTACCCCAAGTGGCCTCTATGAATTTATAGGGATGCCATTCAGGATGAAAAATGCACCGGCTACCTTTCAACGCCTGGTCAATCGCTTGCTGGAAGGTATGCAAAGGTTTGCAAGCGCATACTTGGACGACATTGCTGTCTTTAGTAATTCGTGGGACTCACACTTAGTGTATGTAGCTGCACTGCTTGTCAGGATTAGGGAAGCGGGACTCACGTTGAAACCCACCAAGTGCTTAGTAGGGATGGCAGAGGTATTGTACCTAGGGCACAGAGTGGGTGGCGGGCATCTTAAGCCAGAACCAGCTAAGGTGGAAGCTATAGTGCAGTGGCCCGTTCCCAAAACCAAGAAGAAAGTCATGGTTTTCCTAGGCACCGCAGGCTACTACAGAAAGTTTGTCCCTCAGTATAGCGCCATTGCCAAACCCCTGACTGACTTGACCCAGAAGCGACAGTCTGTGCTGGTAGTCTGGTCTCCTGCCTGTGAGGTCTCGTTTCAGGCATTAAAGACTGCACTAGCCAGCACTCCTATACTTACCGCTCTAGACTATGCAAAAAAGTTCCTGGTGCAGACTGATCCTTCAGACCTTGGCATTGGGGCTGTTCTCAGCCAAGTGGGGGAGGAGGGCGTTGAGCACCCAGTAGTATATCTAAGCCGCATGCTGCTGCCCAGAGAGGTGGCATATGCTACCATTGAGATGGAGTGTCTGGCATAGTGTGGGCTCTAAAGAAGTTACAGCCTTATTTGTATGGCAGACATTTGACTGTAATAACTGACCACAATCCTTTGAGTTGGTTACAGAAGGTGTCGGGGGAAAATGCTAAACTTTTACGCTGGAGTCTTGACTTACAGGAGTGGAACTTCACCATCCAGCACAAGAAGGGAAGTGAGCATGGTAATGCTGATGGCCTTTCCCACCAGGACAGCCCTCAGGACTTACTAACTTCAAGAGCTGGCATGTCAGTCCAACCACCGGATGGGGTGGTCAGGGCAGTCCCTGCGTCTTGAGTGGGGGAGGTGTGACGTGGAGGAAGGGGTTAATACCTGATTTGCTATGCATTACTGTGGTTGCCCTGTCCCAGACGTTTTTGTTCCCCATTTACAAGCCATTCCCTGGCTGCCATGTGAAAAGACAAAATGCATTGCTCGCCATACCCTCTATCCGACACATGATGGCAGTATAGAAACCAGCATTTCAATGAGCTGTAGGTGTTTTTATGACCGAGCCTCAAAGGAGTCTCAATGTGCTGTAGGTATTTTTATGACCGAGCCTCAAAAGGGGTAACACAGATTTAGAGTCTCCCTGTCCAAAAGGGTGTCAGTTATGAAAAGACCCAGATACCCATAAGTTATACACAGCCGGCATTCTGAGGTATCACAGATGCCAGTCATTGACATTTATTGGTAAAGATCAGACGGAGCGGCACCAAGTTATGGGTGTAGCCCAGGTATGCTAAGTGGCATGGGCGTTAACCTGACCCATGCGCCCTGCCCACCGGACAGCCCTTTTGACCGGTCTTATGAACTGTGGGTAACTTGGCTATTCGTGGGTTGTTTTGTTCCCACGAGGGGGATTGGATCCACGTGTTAAAGATAGCTTTGGCCAGTCTATAACTGTGGCTCCCCAGGTATCCCCAGGGTGATTCCTGAATTTTAATCCATGATGTAAGGCTGCAAGACTTGTTCTAGCCAGCAGCAACCAGTCCAGGAGTGAAGGGGTTAATAACAACATAACCACAGGACTTTTAAAACCAAGGTTGCATTTCTGGTGCTGGCAAGCAAAGGACAATTTCTTTCGTTCCAAGGACAATTTATTTTGTTCCCTTATTCAAGTAAGTGTTGTTTTCAAGTGTATTCTGCAGATGTCGTGTGTTTGTCTATTAAGGAAATAAATCACAATTTATTTTGCAACTTGTTCAGTTCAATCAAGTACTCAGAAATATAAATGTGTTGATAAAAGTTGGTGTCATCTTGACAGCCTCCCCCTAATAAACACTTCCACATTTTAGTTTCCATATGAAACTCACATAGCTCAGATTATTGAGCGTTTTAGCAGAGCATAAAAACTACTCGCAAGGCAGAGGTTTTCAAAGTCCGGTGTGTAGTGTCCCACAGTGGGGAATATGTTATTCCCAAATTGAAGCAGTCCCAAAGCATACACTTAAAATAAACTAATTAAAAGAAATTGCCTTTAACCCTTTCACCCCTGCAGATGTAGCACTCTATGGACTCTGCATGTTATGTTCTGCACGGTGTGAGATTTACTGCTTATTAATCCTCTAGGGGAATTGAAATTCCCCAATTGCAAAATCTACCCCTCTATAAAAAGGTTTTTTACAGGTATATAGAAACGGTATGAGACTGAGGCAGAAGAGGTGAGTGTGTCCTGTCACCGCACACACAGCTCTGTCACTGCACCTCAATCCTTCCCATGTAGCCACAGGCACACACAGCTCTGTCACTGCACCTCCATCCTGTCCTGCACCTTCTATGCTATTCCTGTACAGCCCTCCCCAACACACATAGCTCTGTCACTGCACCTCCATTCTATCCTGCACCTTCTATGCTATTCTTGTACTGCCCTCCCCAACACTCACAGCTCTGTCACTGCACCTCCATTCTATCCTGCACCTTCTATGCTATTCTTGTACTGCCCTCCCCAACACACACAACACAGCTCTGTCACGGCACCTCCACCTTTTCCTGCACCTTCTATACTATTCCTGTACTGAACTCCCCAACACACACAGCTCTGTCACTGCACCTCCATTCTATCTGCACCTTCTATGCTATTCCTGTACTGCCCTCCCCAATATACACACACACTCACACACATAGCTCTGTCACTGCACCTCCATCCTGTCCTGCACCTTCTCTTCTATTCCTGTACTGACTATAGTATTTCACATTTTGGACTTGTTTATACTATGCAATATTTGGAGGTTTAGGCCTGTATTAAAACAAATACAATTGCAAGGTTAATATGGAGTGATAGAGCTGTGTGTTTGTGTCTGTGTGTTGGGGGGAATGCAGGACGGGATGGAGATGCAGTGACAGAGCTGTGTGTGAGTGAGGCTCAGGAGTGCTGCATGGGTAGGAGGGAGGTGCAGTGACAGAGCTGTGTGTGTGTTTGGGGGGGTCAGTACAGGAATAGCAGAAGGGGCTGCAGGGTTAGGATAGCAGTGCAGTGCAGTGACACAGCTGTGTGTGTGTGTGTTTGGGGGGGTGGATGTACCTGTATTCCCATTGTACATGCTGTTACCATTCATAGGCTGCATGGGCTCACACTGCACCCTGGACAGGGTGCATGGGTTCACAGTGCCACCAGAATAGGCTGAATGGGTCAGTGGGAGGACACATCTCTCACAGATTCTGCTATTCCCCCCTCCCTTAGTTTTGGGGCTTCTGGTGTTTCTCTGTCCTCCATATTATTCGCAATGTTCTCCCCAGGTTTGTGCAACAAAAGATTGGGAGGTGGGAATCCCTGGTATCTGTAAGGCTACCGCCTCCGTCTCACCCGCAGCACGCACGTCTGGTGACCTAGCGGCATGTGCATAGTATAAAGCCGCGGCCGGCGGTCAGTAGGGGAGCTCGCGGGGGGGGGGGGGCATGACAGAGGGGCATGGCCGTGATGGGGCATTTAACCCCCTTCTATTGGTGCACGCTGACCCTTGTCTTTCCTGCCAGCGTACGCGTCACAGTGCTTTGCACGCCCACCCACACACAGCCCCATTGGCTCCTTCTCCAATCCTCTGCATGGCTCCTGCTGCCCTATTGCTCCCCTCCTGCCCCCATTACTCCTGCTCCTCCTCCCCCTCCCATCCTGTCCATATTGGCTCCTGCTCCCCTCCTTCCCCCATTGACTCCTGCTCCCATCCTGTCCATATTGGCTCCTGCTCCCCTCCATCTCCTGCTGGCTCCTGCCCCACTCCTGCTCCTTTCCTTGCCCCATTGGCTCATGCTACCATCCTGCCCCCGTTGGCTTCTGCTCATCCTCCTGCTACCATCCTGCCCACATTGGCTCCTGCTCCCCCTCCTGCTCCCATTGGGTCCTGCTCCAATCCTGTCCCATTAGATCCTTGTCCCCTCCTGCCTCCCTTGGCTCTTGATCTCCTTCTGCCCCATCGGTTCCTGCTCATATCTTGCCTCCGGTGGCTCTTGCTCCCATCCTGCTCCTGTTGCCTCTTGCTCCCATCTTTCCCCTGTTAGCTCCTGCTCCAATCCTGCCCCACTCCTTTCCTTGCCCCATTGGCTCCTGCTCCAATCCTGCCCCCATTGTTTCCTGCTCCCACCCTGCCCTGAATCTCACATGCTGCCCTTCTGCTCCTGTTACCTCCTGCTCCCCTCCTACCCTCGGTGACTCCTGCTCTCATACTGCCCCTGTTGGATCCAGCTCCCCCTCCTGTCCCCATCTGCTCCTGCTCCAATCCTGACCCCATTGACTCCTGGTATTCCTCCTGCTCCCCTCCTGCCCCCATTGGATCATGCTCCCATCCTGTCCTGCTAGATCCTGCTCCCCTCCTGCTCCTATTGGATCCTGAACCATCCTGTCCCATTAGATCCTGCTCCCCTCCTTCCCCCATTGGCTCATGCCGCCTCCTGCCCCCATTGGCTCCTGCTCCCATCCTGCCCCCCTCCTGCCCCCATTGACTCAAGCTCCCCCTGCTGCTCCCATTGGATCATGCACCTACCCTTCCCATTAAATCCTGCTCCCATCCTGCCCCTATTGGCTCCTTTTATCCCTCATACTCCCCTCCTGCTCCAATAGGCGGCTCCTTATCCCATTCTGTCCCCATTGGCTCCTGCTCCCCTCCTTCCCCTCTTAGGTCTTGCTCCCATTTCTTTCCATTAGCGGAACATCTTGAAAACCTCCCTTCCACTTCTCTCACTCCACCTGAGGCTACAGCCATGATGGATCTCACACCTCTCCCACACACAGCTGTGTCACTGCACCTCCATCCTGCCCTGCAGCCCTCTCTGCTATTCCTGTACTGACCACCTCCCACACATACACAAACCTTTCACGGCACCTCTATCCTGACCTTCAGCCCCCTCTGCTATTCCTGGAACACACACACACCTGTCACTGCCTCAGAACCATTCGGGACTAAGAGAGTGAGCTCTGCAAGTTGATGATTGATTATTGTAAAAAGAACAGAATTTTGAATTAAGTGACTGACGAGTGTCTCCTTTTCCCAGGGCTAGCGTTTATCCCATACAGAGCCTGGAGACATCACATTCATGACCTCACTGTTTTGGGACGTCAGAAAATGCTGCAATTTTTCTATACGACAGTGTGGCACCTTATGCTATTCTACACTACACCATTCACGCTGGGGTGCAGTCTCAATAATGCTGAACTCAGGGGGATTGTGGAGGTTGGAGACATTTTAATTGGTGGGGTGTTACCCATCCATGTTAACAAAATATACCCCGAAATTAGCTTCAACGAGAAACCCAGCCCAGCCGTCTGCAAAGCGTAAGATGTATTTCTTTATAATCTGACTTAAAATCAGTTTGTTGATGTCATCTTTAAAGTGTTCAGTGACATGTAGGGGCAAAGTGACCTAGTGACAGGGACGTTTTTAATTGGTTAAAGGGTCAGTCCACCATAGAAGCAATGTTACCTAATGACAGTGACATTTTTAATGGGTTAAAGGGTCAGTCCCACCGTAGGGGCAAAGTGACCTAAAGACAGGTGTTGCAGGGTACATGCAACCACACACGCGGGTTCTTTGGATAAGGCTTATTTATGTGAGCCTTAAAACATACAGCACACCAAAAACAAATAGCTTCTCATCAGCAAACAAAAGAAAATAGCTTCTTCTTCAGCAGACAAAACAAAATAGCTTCTTTTTAGCAGACAGAACAAAATAGCTTCTCTTTAGCAGACAAAACAAAAATAAGGCAGCTTCTCTTTGTATGCAGGAGACAGACAGTTCATCACACATGTACTTTGCACCACTCCTTACAGCAGTAATCTCTTCAGCACTTTCAGTCCTGTCTCCTCACCAGCTGTCTTGCATGTGTGTACAGCCTGTGGTTTTAACACCTTGATTATGCAGCTGGGGTCAGACTAATTAAGCAGCCCTTCTCAACTTAACCTCGTCACTGCTGCACTGCAAGCCTAAACATTGGTTTTCCAGGCATATGGCTGGTGACGTTCATTCACCCTGTCACAACAGGAATGTGTTTAATGAGTTAAGTCGTCAGTCCCACATATAGACATCTGTCTATAAGATGGAGCCCACTCTGCTATCCTTAATCCTGCCATAAATGTCCGTCCCTGCTACTCCAGTACTGACACCTCCCAACTCTGCCGCCATGCACCTTTTTTACTGTCATAGTGGATATATATTATGTAGAGCGGAACTACAGTGAGCGACTTGGTAATCAAAAAAGTACATTTATTGTATCAGGATCAACGTTTCAGTCTTAACATAGACCTTTGTCATGATTAAAATGTTGCTCCTCCTAAAATAAATGTACTTTATTGATACCAAGTCCATCGGAGTGTGTTCAATATTCACAGTTATACCTTTATTCGATGGGGGATTACTGTGCACCTGAGGTGCATCTCCCTGTTATTGTGATTGCACCTACTTTTCTATTCACCCTTTAGTATCATGTCATCGTTAATCTATACACCCCCATTGTTTCCTCAGCAATAAATGATCCCTGGTTTGAACTTCGAAATATCCTGAGGGTTACATTGCCTCATCAGATATCCCATTTCCCACTTTCATGTCCAGATTCCGTTTCGAGAATTATCAGCGTGTCCAGGCCATGCGGTTTGCAGTGAAAGAGATCAACATGGATCTTGAGCTTCTACCCAACATCACCTTGGGCCTCCATATCTATGACTCATGCACAGTGATACAGAGGGCAATTGCAGGAACCCTACAGGTGCTGACTGGGCATGGACCGCCTGTGCCCAATTACAGGTGCCATCACGGAGTCCCCTTGGCAGCTGTCGTCGGCGACTCTTCGTCTACATACACCATTCTGATGGCTCACATCCTGGGGCTGTACCGATACCCACAGGTAAGTTTGTGTTTGCTGTCCATGGTGCTGAAATTATCTTTGGAGCATGAGCAGTCCACATACTATAGTCTGCCGGTGTATTACACATGCAATTCCACGCAGTCTGCCTGTGTATTACACATGCAATTCCACACAGTCTGCCTGTGTATTACACGTGCAATTCCACACAGTCTGCCTGTGTATTACACGTGTAAATCCACATCGGCTGCCAGTTTAATTTCTTAGGGGTCTCTGAAGGGGGGGAGTGTTTGGAAGTGAAGTGTTTTCTTTCCCCTTATCCAACCCTGTCCTTATCAGAGGGCCAAAAAGACAAGGTGAGGTGGGGTGATGATCTATTGCTGTAGAAGCACTTTCTGACTGAACATCACTCAAAAGATTGAAGTCAGAGGAAATCACATCCATCCCAAGTCTTATTACTCACACACACACACACACACACACACACACACACACACACACACACACACACACACACACACACACACACACACACACACACACACACACACACACACACACACACACACACACACACACACACACACACACACACACTTCTTTTTCTTTTTAAATACTTAATGGTGTCAGATTTGGGTCAGATAAGTAATCATGTTAATACTGCTGATTAATATATAAAATATTATGTCATTATGCTTGAGCCATATAATGATGATGTAATGGGAACCCCATTTTCTTTCTATGTCCTTCCTCCCTCCCCCATACCATATTTTGAAAATTTCCTGTATCTCCTTGTGGATTGCAATCAACACACTCGCACTGCCCCCTGGCAGGTTCCTCTTCAATATGCTATAGATCTGTGACGGACATTAGAGTAGCGAATGATAAAGGCTGCGGAAGCGGTGGGACTAAGAGGTAGATGAGCCTTTAAGAGGGGGCGGCCATGACAGATGAAGTTATATCTACATGAGCCTTAGTGCTGTCAGGCTCTATCAAGAGTTTCAGAGTAGTCACGAGTGCCCTGTGGTGATAGAACCAGTGGATCCATGTCAGGATGTTACCGGGAGTTCGAGCAACGTCGGTGGTGACCCTCAATGGCTAAAAAGTACAGCGGTACTGAAGCATCCTTTGCGAAGTACAGTCCTGCCACATGTTGGTGCACAATGAGCTCCCACAGTGTGCGGGCACCATCACAAAGAAAACATATTCAGGAGTGGGTGGCTCACCCACTACTGGCACTGATATATATATATATATATATATATACCTGATCAGCATTACTGGTGACTATAATGTTTTATGCCTATGTACATTGTGTGTAGGGATCCTACGCTGAGGACCCCGGGTACTGCATATGGCCCAGGGCATACATAAAACCTTTGCACCACCCCATACACTGTGTCCTTATTTCCCACCGTCTGATCGTGGGTCAAGTGTGGCCCATTAAGTATCATTAGACCAGTGTTCCGTGTCCCTGGGGTTCCTTGAGTGGATCAATAGGGTGCCACAGGATTTCCTCAGTCTCCAGGAGCAGGGCAGTTTCCTCTATGCCGATTGGCTTTAGTACCTAGCAGCATCCCATCAGAAGGAGGTATCAGGAGTCTATGGGTGTGGACAAGCAGAGGAAGCAGCATGGTCATGAGAGAGGTGTGTTTGTGTGTGTATTTTCTGTGACTGTTTTCTGTGATTTTCTGACCCATATTACTCCTATGACTACCTGCCCATCGGAATCTTCTGCTTCTGCCCCCTCTGACTATCACCCCCCTGACTCACTGCCTCCTTGACTCCTGTGACTCTTTGCCCCCTCTGACTCCTGTGACTCTTTGCCCTTCTGTCTCCCGTGAGTAACGGCCCCCTCAGACTCGTGCGACTCCAATGCTCCATTTTACTCCTGTGACTCCCTGCACATATGCCCCCTCAGGAACCAGTGTCAGTAAGACATGCACATGTAGGCAGATCACATGATGTACATGGCTGTAAAAAACATTGTTGGACCAGTTAACACAATGGATTTTGTTAAGCCTAATGCAAAATTTACCATGAAATGTAATGCAGTGATGTCTGTCGGATGCCAAACTGTTGTAAAAACAGTGAAGAAATCTCGTTGAAAGCAATTGGGAGTTTTCCCTTTGATAAATATGGTACTGTTTTATGCACTAGTTTTGCCCCAGTTTTGCATCTGGGAGACTTTGGTAATATCAGCCCCCAAACATTTGGAAGCAATTCTAATGAAGTTTTCTTCATCACCTCCCTGACATCTTCATCTTAACAGATTAGCCACTTCTCTACCAGCTCCCTCCTGAGCGACCGGACACAGTTCCCTTCCTTCTTCAGGACTGTCCCCAGTGACGCCTTCCAGTCCCATGGACTGGCCAAGCTGGTGTTGCACTTCGGCTGGACCTGGGTGGGGCTGGTGGCAATTGACAATGATTATGGGCAACAGGGCATCCAGGTTATCAGTAGAGAGATACTCAAGGCCGGAGCTTGCGTAGCCTTTACAGAGGACATCATGATAAGTCTGCCTGACCGCAACGCTCCAAAAATTGCCCAGGTCATCAAAGAATCAACGGCCAAGGTTGTGGTTGTCTTCTCCCCTGGTTTTGACTTGACCTTCATATTTGATGAGATGTTGAGACAGAATGTGACAGGGAAGATATGGGTGGTCAGTGAAGCTGCAGCTACCTCCCCTTTCATATCAGTGGACAAATACTCAAGACTACTTTCTGGAACAATTGGCTTTGCCCTCCCCAGTGGGACTATCCCATGGTTGAAAGAGTTCCTCAACAGCATACACCCCTCCATGTCTACGGGAGGAGAATGGGTGAAGATATTCTGGGAGGAAGCTTTCAGCTGCAAATTCCCAGATGAGAAAAACCTAACAGGCTCATCAGTGAGTTTATCAAAAGAGTGTACGGGAGCAGAACATTTACAAAGCATCAAGAACAGCTACAATGATGTCTCCGACTTAAGGGTAACCTACAGTGTCTATACTGCGGTTCATGCTGTAGCCAAAGCTTTGCAAGATTTGACCGACTGCCGTGAAGGAGAAGGACCATTCTCCCATGGAAAATGCTCAGATATATGGAATTTCAGACCATGGCAGGTAGAGATTTTTTAAAAAAAACACAAAACTATAGTACAGCATCATACAGTAAAAATGAAATGATCTTAGACACCTTTTGATGGTCCAACATTAGAGATGAGATTATAGTGTAGAGAGCTTGTAGATTTCTTCTCTGAGTGTGTAGGGGCAGCACAGATAGAAGTAAACATATATTATCTCACAACTCCATGTCCCTCCTCATCACCTCAGGATATATGTTTCCTTCTAACTATGCTGTCAGATTACCCTTGAAGAAGAAACGTATGAGGTTTGGTTAACTCTATATATTATGATTTCATCTCTGAAGAACTCTATTGTCAGTCTCCTCAAAGGTATCCCAGCCTGCAACCAATCTCCATTTCTCCAGGCCACCAATTTTGCAGCTAGTACTTTGTACTACACTGGTCAAGACACAGAGCACAGCTTTGGGGTTATAGGAAGATTTATATGGGGTAGATACACAGAGCTCCATTAAATCAGGGCTCTAAAGTGATGATCTAAATAGGTAATGGCATTTAGCTTCCCTGAGTTTAACGGATCTCTACAAACCTATATCCTATTTGCATATAGGCTTAATACAATGTAAAGTTAGCACTGTCTTGCGTTAGCTTCAAATAACATGGGGTTAAGCATGTCTTACGCAAATATGGTGTTACTTCTATTTGAATATTTAATATTTGAATATTTAAAGTTAACAAAAGGGGAGACAGGAGAGAAAAATAACATAGTAAATAACAATATTATAGTTAAGTCATACCTAACTCTGGACTTACACCTATGTTGACCCTGTAACGTACCAATTTCAGGGTCTGGATGTGAGTAACGCCGCCTTTTAGCTCTGAATTAACTAACGTAACATTAAATCCCGGCGGTAACTATAAAGGCGCTCTGGGGATTTGCACTGCTACATGGAACACATCTTTTCCATAACATTAGCATTAACGCCCGTTATAGTAATGCAAGGGCTTGTTACAGCTGAAATTAGCACTTAGCGTATCGTTACCGAGCTTTCAAGATCCCCGCTAGCACATACAGTAACAAGATGTTAATTGAAGTTAACGTATCATTAAATATTTAACGGACTTTTGAGGATCTACCCCATTGGGAGCGTTTATATGGAGCGCTATAAGAAGTGGTTACATTGGGCATTAGGAGTTATAGGGAACGGTAATATGGGGCAATAGGTGGCATTGTAGGGACCAGTTTTATGGAAAAATAAAATGAGCAATATGGAGAGGTTATGTCGAAAACATACCCAAGTTTGTGTTTTAATGACCAGCACCTGTGGGCAGCTCTCTGAGTCCCAACTTCTTTCAATGAGTTTCTTTTGATAACCCCTTTGGATCCCATTCCTTTTCCAGCCTCATTGTCTTTAATAACTCTGGGCCGATATAACATAACAGAACCTCCCTACTCTCTCCGCAGCTTTTGCACTATGTGAAGAAGGTGCGCATGAGAACGAGCAGTGGGAGGGAGCTGTTCTTTAACGAGAATGGGGACCCACCTGCGGTGTATGATATAGTGAACTGGCAGCTGAGCCCAGAGGGTGGCATAAAGCAGGTCAAGGTTGGAAGCTATGATACCGGATATCCCAATGGACAGGTTTTCAGCATCAATGCCAGTGTTGTGCATTGGGCGTCAGGTGGAAGGGAGGTAAGGTACTGTCATGGAGAAAAGATACATGTAATGTAAAGGGAGGAAATAGGAGGAGTTATAGGGGGTGGTTATATGGGCAATAGGAGGAGCTATAGGGTGTGGTTATATGGGGCTGTTATATGGGGAGGAGTTATATGGATGGTGAAATTGGGTAATATGTGGAAACACTTGATATAAATGTACCCGCTCATTCATTTACTTACAAAATGACTTATCTGTCCCACTGTGGTTCAATAAAATGACTCAACCTTCAACTTGCTGTGCTGGTGACAACATGTCATATCTCAATCATTCAGTCTGTCTCAACAAGTCAGGACAGAGTTTGTCCTTGTTATAGTATTGTATCCCAGTCATATCATCCATTTATACACTTCATCGTTCCAAATTCTCCTCCAGGTCCCTCTCTCTGTCTGCAGTAACAGTTGTCCCCCTGGTTTCAGGAAGGCAGCTTTGAGAGGGCAGCCTGTCTGCTGCTTTCAATGTGTCCTCTGTCCCCAAGGAGAGATCTCCAACCAAACAGGTGAGCAGATCTTAGAAGAACTAGAAAACCAATTTAAATTCCGAACATAGCTTGATATTACATTAATTATTTTTGTGTCTATTTTAGACTCTGTTCATTGCTCTAAATGTCCATGGGATATGTGGCCCAATCTCCCACAGGAAAAATGCCTCCCAAAGTCCAGAGAATTCCTCTCCTATGATGAGCTACTGGGTGCCACATTGGCCGCTACAAGTGTTGCCTCCTCTTTAGTCCCAGTTGTAATGTTTGGGATTTTTATCCACTTCAAGATAACTCCCATTGTCAGAGCCAATAACTACACCCTCAGTTGTCTTCTCCTGTGGTCCCTGTTCCTCTGCTTCCTCTGCTCTTTGGCTTTCATTGGTTACCCCCAACCTAAGACGTGTCTTTTGCGCCAAGTAGCTTTTGGTATGTCTTTTGCCCTCTGTGTCTCATGTATCTTGGCCAAAACCATTATGGTGGTCATAGCATTCAAGGCCACCAAGCCTGGTAGCAATCTAAGGAGGTGGACCAGCAATCGGGTATCTTATCTTGTTGTCATTTTATGCATCCTTATTCAAAGTTTTCTCTGCATCTTCTGGCTTTCATTCTCACCTCCCTTCCCAGAACACAACACCCAAACCAAATTTGGGGTCATTATCATTGAGTGTAATGATGGCTCCCCCGTCATCTTCTGGTGCATGCTAGGATATCTCGGTCTGCTGGCTACTGTTAGCTTCATCGTGGCCTTCCTGGCCAGGCAGCTACCTGACAGTTTCAACGAGGCCAAGTTCATCACCTTCAGCATGCTGGCCTTCCTCAGTGTCTGGGTGTCCTATATCCCAGCCTCCCTCAGTGCACGTGGCAAGTACACCGTGGCCATGGAGATCTTCGCCATCCTGTCTTCCAGCTGGGCTCTGGTGGTCTGCATGTTTGTACCCAAATGTTTCATCATATTGTTCCGACCCAATATGAACTCAAGGGAACATCTCATGGGAAAAGAGAGAGGTTGAACTCACAAGGTCGAATAATTGTAAAAACAGAATCTATCTCAACCAAAAAGAAATCCTAATATCAGAACAGATGCTGGAGAGATTCCCTTGTTTTCCTTCCCTCCATTTCCCTCCTCCTTTATTACCCTTTCCTATCAACCCCCCCCCTTTTTCTCTCTTCTATTCTTTTCCTCCTCTTTCAAGTGATAAAGAATGTAAAGACTTTGAAGGTTGCAATCTCCTGATTGGAAATCCAGAAATATCTAAAACTAATATAGAGTTCGTGTTAGCGTTAATGAAATATCTTTAAGTCCTTATGTATATGAATATGTGTTTAAACACCAAGAAAGAAAGTACTGTTGTTTAAAGATATATATGTACATTGTTCCTTTCTGTTTCAAAGTCTTGATGTGATACCATAAAAATAATAAAAATATTTGAAATAAAACAGGATTCCAACTCAGACACAATAAAAATATCTACATTCACCTTTTTGTATTTTAATTAAAAAGTGCTACCTCTGTTGCTTTTATATCATTGTTGCTGGGTTTAAAACTTTGTTAGTAACGGAGTAAATTAATTGCAGAGAAGAAGTGACAGAATGAATGTGCAGGTTTCAATTATTAATGAACAAGAGTACAGTATGTGCGACAAAATTAATTACTGTTACTGTATAAGTGAAGAAACAAGGCACACATTGACACGCCAGTGATCTTATGCAAATGATGTACAGGTTTTTTTGAAAGATTGAGATTTCAGGACCTTTACTGTATTAAGATTCATGAAATGTGGAATATATATACATACGCGCACATACATTCCCTTAATCCAAATACCTCCTCATTGCTGCAGTAAAAAGATTGGCACAAAAACAAGCTAATCAACAGGGCCAAACAATGCATAGACTCTAGTTACTGCGGGACCGGTTCTATAATATGTGAGGTTGCACTGATGTAGCGAAACATTAATGCCTTTTTTCATGAGCCATGATATGCAGAAAATTGTACGGTTCTGCTTTCTCACTGATGATTGTTAACGCAGTATGTAAACGCAATATGTTTTTTTATTGCAATACCTGCTTTGCCCACTGGGGGTCTCATAGGAAGCAGTGATAACTGCTTTTAAGAGCGATAAGTGGCTATTAAGGCCGATACAGCCTTCTGCATGATTTTCTAAGCAGTGATAACAGCGCTTTATTGGCCTTAAAAGGCATTTTTTCAGCCCTGTAAGAAAAACACATCCGATCAGGCAAAACCGTCAAAACGTGCCATTTTTTGCCAGGACGTGTGATTCACTAAACTGTGATAACTCAATCGGGCTTTAAAAGCACGCCAGAATTTCGCCAGCTAAGGCTGGCGCAAAAGAACTGAAGACAGTCAAAAAAGCATTGTTTACCTTTTTTCTGGCATACCATTAATATTACAGGTCGGCGGGTGTCCCAGGGTGATCCTCACGCGAGTCCGGTACACTCAGGTGATCCCTGCGGGATCCGTGGGCCTTCGGGTGATCCCCGTGGGAGTCCGGGACCCTCAGGTGATCCCCACGGGATATGTGGGCCCTCGGGTGATCAACACGGGAGTCCGGGGGTCCCCGCTGGCCTGCGGTACCAAACGTGTAATGGTACAATAGTGAAGTATGTTCACAACATGCGATATGCTTGTAGAAATGTTGAGATATGCACTTACATTGCAGTGCCTGTACCAGGCATATAAAGGTATCTTTAGAGTTCTTCTCTCTGTACAGCTGAAACTGATTCAAGAGTGACTTCTTTTAAAAGCTCAGCTTTATATAAAATCAAGGTTAAATTTGCACACAACAGCGTAAGAAACACAGGGCAGACCAGTTCGTGCGTTTCCGTTGTTTTTCTCCGGTCTCTGCGACATCCACGGCCGATCCAGTCGGCGTTCTACGTCACTTCCGGTCTTTTGTGTTGCAATGATACTGGTCCTCCCGGCAACCCTACACGTTTCAAAGGTAGTCCTTCTTCGTCAGGGGCAAGTATGGTATGTCCTAGTGCCCCTTCCTTTTGTACCCCTCTCCAGCCGTGTTACATGAATTTCTTTAATTATAACTTAATTGCATAGAAAGGGAACATATAGCAAAGGCGAATAAAATATATAACACTATGTATAAAATAATGTAAATAAAGTACTCTGATAATAATATAAATTCTCTCATAAAAAATATACATAAACATTCTATATAAAACATACCATAAAAAAAACGAATTTTAAGACAATATGATTAGTAATGAGATCGCAGCAATAACAAAATTATCTCAATCACCTAATTATATTTTATCCATTTTGATGGTTATATGTGAGGAAGTTTAGCCATATCAATTATTTACCGAGCGTAACAATTTGTGTCCTACATAGACAATAATGAATCATAATTTGGATAAGAGATGAATTAGACAAGGGATGAGTATAATTGGCATATTAATATTTCAAACAGTGTATGAAATTAAATAGTACGTTATATATAGTGAATGTAACTAATAATTGTAAGTGATTTTATCTAACTATTAATAAACTATAAATTCTTAGTGAATATATAAATATACATTAGTGTTTATGAAGAAATACAAATTTTCTAATCTCAAAATATTTCTTTATAATATTTCTATTTTGAGATTTGAACATTTTTATTTCTTCATAAACACTAATATATATTTATATATTCACTAAGAATTTATAGTTTATTAATAGTTAGATAAAATCACTTACAATTATTAGTTAATAGTTACATTCACTATCTATTCACTGTCTTAACCCCTTCGGTAATGAAGCTGCTTACATTTTGCATAGTGTAAATGAGCAGGGGTTCTCCTGAGCTGAAGCGCATTGATTTCAGCCTCGGGTACACATTGCTTCCCGACATACAGGCTGGTGCTGGTATCCTAAAACATACAAACTTATATTGACAGATTTATTATAAATCATTCTTCCTGGCAATGCACAGGTTATTAAGAATCTATATTAGTGTTAGGGACCCTTGAAACGTGGTCTGCCGTGCAGTTGCCTCAAGGGCTTACAACAATTTGGCCAAAATGTTAAACTAAAAGACCATTTTAATGATTAGTTATTTATACATGTATATTTAGGCACTGTACCGTATATAAGTTTTTTTGGATGTGCACTGAGCTTTGTCTGTGTTTTATGTTATGTCTCTGGTTTTAAATATGGTGCTGGTATCCGCCATGTTAAAATCCTCTATGTCACGTGACTGGAGGCCTTTAACATTACGGGGATACCGGCACCCCATACTGGGACCTGTATCTCGGGATGTAGGGGATCCCCGAGGCTTAAATCAACTTTGTTCAGCTCAAGAGACCCCTTGCTCACGCACACTATGAATAAAAATAACATGTAAGCAGCTTCATTACTAGCAGGCACACATAGTAACACAAGAGAAGGAAACAACACCACAACTGAGGCTCTGGGGGGAGACACTAGGTGCAGGGCACCTGCTTCAAGAAGGCTTACCCTGTCCGCTCCACGTCCAGGAACACCACGGTACTATCTACGGGATAGATACCTGGCTTACCCCGCTGGCCGGCTCTTTGTTGGCCGCGTCGCTAGAACTTGTCCTCAGCTAAGCTAGGCTTCTCTGCCACCTCAATGCCTAGTGCTTTGCTATTGCAAGCAAAGCACCTTTGAAAAGCCAGCCTCTGCTTCACTGAACCAAGCCTAGGAATCATCTCACAAATCTGGTACTCTGATCGGGCAGTCCCCTTACACAGACCTCGGGGTCCTATGTCTAACATGGAACAGCGACTAGCGGCCAATCAGAGAATGGGTCGTAATGCAACAACTACTCACAAGTGGGAGGCTCAGCTTGTTTCACCCATCAGAGGAGGGGGCGTACTGAGGGGCTCATGTAGCTGGGGAGCAGGAAATTTCGAACTGGCAAATGGGAACCGTGCCTACTTGCAACAGCTTCCCCTTGCCAGCCTATACCTCCCGCTGGGTAGGCTCCACAGTGTCTGCAAGAACAAAGAGTCTCTCCCGCAGGGAGCCTTGTCTCTGGACCTGTTTCTCCACCCTTACCCACTCAACCAGATGGACCGACACCTCACTACTCCCAAACTCTCCTTTGATCCACCATCTCTATGCAGGCATCCCAGCTAATTGAAATACCGGGGCTGCCTCATAGAGATAAATACATATTTTAAAAACATATTTCTTTTCTATAACTTGGGCTCGGGAACTTGGGCTGCAAAACTTGTACTAGCAGCCAAGGGGCATAATGGCGAGGCAATATTAATAAGGAATCATAATGTTATAAAAATGCATACACGTACCGGCAAATAAGGAGCGATTCACAGGTAAAATAATATGACAGCCGGTAACTTTGTCACGAAACATTTTATATACATTGTGACCCTTTTTTCCCCCCAGTATTAACTATTAAAGTCCCGCTCCCGAAGTCCCAGTTTTGTACCTATATTGCATAAGAGGTTCAAAACACACACATTGACCCGGCTCATAGGTGCACCTTTATTAGGAAAGCTGGCTACCCCCATGTCACAAATTGTTTGTGTGTTTTATGTACTGGAGGTTTGTGGGAACTTTTTCCAATAAATAACATTGTTTTTAAACTCTGCAGTTCAGTCTAGTGTACTGATCCCTGGTGTAATTGTCCTGGTCTCCCGTAACAGGCGCAAGGCAGGCAGCGGCAGTGCCAGCATCCCCCCCACACACTAATACACAATTATATGTATAGACAGCACAAGTACAGCGCACAGAGCGCAGTGCTAGCCTCACCCTCACATACACTACTACACCGTGTATACACAGCACAGGTACAGCGCGGGCAGTGCCAGCGCCAGCCTCCCCCTCACACACACTACTACACCATGACATGTACATACAGCACCGCGCGGGTAGCGGCAGTGCCAGTCTCCCCCTAACACACAGGAAGGGGAGGAGCTGTGAGCCAAGATGGCGGCAGACCCTGGAGGAGGGAGAGGAGTGGGAACCAGGTCTCAAGCTAATCTGAATGCGGATAAGAAAGTTTCACTGGAAGCTAAAGTGCAAGAACTTTTGCAAAAGAAAGAGTCAGAAAATGAGGAAAAAGAGATGAATGAAAATGTTGGGCAGAAAGAATCTGAAAAGGAGAATACTGATAGTCCAGCTCAGAACCAGACGGGTAAGAGAACTTCAGCTAAAACCAGCTCAAGGTTTAATGAAGCCAAGAGTAAAAGACAGGCAGAACATGAGAAAAGGAGATTTGGGGTCACAGAAATTGTTATCCCACAAATTTGTAAGGACGTACACACTAATGCACAGACAACTGCAGCTACACCTGAGACAGAGACCCCGCAAGCAGCTACACCTGACACAGTGACCCTGTTTACAACTGTACCTGACACAGAGACCCCGCAAGGAGCTGCACCTGACGCAGTGACCCTGTATACAGCTGTACCTGACACAGAGACACAACAAGCAGCTGAAGGTTGCAGACAGGTGCAGGAATTAGCAGCCAAACCCAAGGCAGACACACAGCAAACAGCCCAGCCTGAGAGCAGCAAACAATCCAGGCACAGGAAGAAGTGTCTGAAATAGAAATGGCTGAAGCAGTGGAGAACGCTGAAGCAGTTGAGGCTTTTGAGGCGCAAGAAATGGAGATTCCTAAAATGGGAGAGAAATCCATACAGCCTGCAGCAGCACCAAAGCCCTTGGCA
The DNA here is from genome assembly GCF_040206685.1 of Ascaphus truei. Taxonomy (NCBI): domain Eukaryota; kingdom Metazoa; phylum Chordata; class Amphibia; order Anura; family Ascaphidae; genus Ascaphus; species Ascaphus truei. Next base: position 7,083,375 of record NC_134502.1, read on the forward strand.
GAAACAGGAGCGGCAAAAGCAAAGTCCTTAGCTGTAGCAGGAACGGCAGCAAAACCAACAGGAGCGGCTGAGCCAGCTCCCCACAGCAGTCAGCATGGAGTACAAAACACCCAGGTACATCTTATTTGTCATTTGATGATGCCAGAAAGCGCAGGAACGTAGTCAGACTGCATTATTATGGGGATATGGTTCCTATACCGGACAGATTTGTTATAGGAAAAGACTTGATCAAAGTTTCTCTTGGCTTCCAACCCAGTGAGGTTTATGCTCTGTTACATGCTCCTAATAGCAGGAACTACGAAGTTAGCTTTAAGACACCAGAAGGGCTAGAAAAATTCTGGTTTCGTTACAGAGAAGTGAAGGATAATCCAGAATGGGAATTTTTTTAAGTTATCCAGGTATCTCGCCCTGTGACCGTGGAAGTGAATATTATCTTTGATATTGAGACTTTAGCGGTTGAAGATATATGTTTTGGGCTGCAAAGACAGTGCGATGTTCAGTCTGGTCCAGTGAAAGTATGGATGCTGAAGATTTCTGGAATGGGGGTTTCAAGTTTAAAGTTAATCTCAGGTACACACACAATGTGGCATGTCACCTCCCAAACGCCATATATATTGGAAGAGATCGCGGGCGATGTTTTTATTGGGGACAGCCTAAAAAATGTTTTAAATGTGATTCCCCCAGACACTTAAGCTCAGCGTGTGACAAAATCAGGGGCACTTTATGTGGTTCAATTGGTCATCACAGCTCTGAGTGTGAGAAGGACATTGTCTGCAACCTGTGCTATAAATGTGGTCATTCCTTTAAAGATTGCCCAGAAGCCGAACACAACCATTACAGGCAGAATGAAATGTCTTGTGTACAGAATACAGCATCTCCTTGTGATAAAGAGAATACCACAGAGTCATCAGAAAGTCTTCAACTTACACCTGTAGAAGAGGTTTTAAAGTCTCTGGGTCTGTCATATACACTTCCAGCCCAAAGGGGGTCAGACGGAGACCACAGGAGCGATCTGAGTTTTGTACCAAACACAGAGAATTCTACTCAGGAAGGTGATGTACCCCGCAAAGATGGCGGCGAGTCCCGCAAAGATGGCGGCGAGTCCCGCAAAGATGGCGGCGAACCCTCGGCGGCGATCCTCACAAAGATGGCGATAATGAATGGGAAACAATAACAAGTAAAAACAAGACTGCCCAAAACAGCTCAGCTAGAAAGAAAACTACAGAAACTGTCCAAGAGGAGATCTCACAGCACAATACATATGAGGTATTGGAGGAAAAGAGTGAAAAGATGGATGACGCAGACCCCGATATGTCGGACAGTCAGACTTCACAGCAGTCTGAATCTATTCAGGACATTGAGATGGCCGGACCATCAAATAAGAGAAATCTGCCATCAGAGAGTCCCCCCGGGAGAAAGAAAATGGTCAAAAAGAAAAATGGTGCTAAAAAGAAAAAAAAAGGGTGGTGGTGATTCACTAAATGTGCCAAAGTACCCCTCTCCACTGAAGGTGGCAACTAATTAATGTGAATAGTTTTAAGGGAAAAAGACCAGGACTGAAGCCTTTACTATTCTAAAGAACTTTAATAATGAGGTTTTCTTTTTGCAGGAAACCCGCTTGACCACTACAAGTGCCGTTTTTGTGTGTAGAAGGGACTGGATTTGGGGCCCCTCTTTCTGGTCCTTTGGACCAGATAAATGTGATGGTGTAGGCATTGATTTCAAAGGGATTTCCGTTATTTGCAACAAATAAGTTGACATAATGCCTGGAAGGTGTCTTTTGTTAGATGTTAAAATTGAAGCTGTTGATTACAGACTAATTAACATTTATGGTCCTCAAAGTAGAACTGAAAGAAAAGATTTGTTTTCTTTAACAAGGCCGTATTTACATACAGCGAAAATAGTCATTTTTGGCGGTGATTTTAATTGTGTCTCATATGTTCAGGATAGAGGGAAAACCAGTGACTGTATTCAGTATGACTCCATATTTCTGAACAATATGTGCACTCAGGCTGGTTTGGTAGATGTCTTTAAGACACAAAACCCAAATAAAGCAGGGTATACATATATAAAAGGTGACTCTAAGAGTCGGATAGACAAAATATATGTAAAAAAACAAACAAAGTTTAATAATGTTATTTTAAAGCCTGTGGAGTTTTCGGATCACGCTCTGTTAGCGGTGACCCTAAATCTAGAAGAGTCTGGTGTGTCCGGGCCTGGTTATTGGAAATGTAACGCCAATATCCTAAAGTGTGATAAGACCATAGCTAGGTATAAAGATCTCCTGGAAGCCAGGTTAACATTAAAAAGCTTGTATGAAGTTCCGGTGGTGACGTCACACCACATGCCAGCCTGATTCGGAGCTCCCTATTCCCCTCCATGAAAAGGTGCTAGAACGAGCATAAAAACCACCACAAAAATAACCAAAACGAGAGGGCACTAAGAGCTAAGCTCAAGGATGGCTAAGCACCAAAAAAAGGGACCCATGCAGAGTGTCTCAGCTTATTTCACGCCGTCGAAGCGCCCGGGAGACCAGGAGGAGCTGAGCCAAGATGGCGCCGACCCCAGCGTGGCAAGCACTCCCGCCCGCGAGCAGCAGATCCCGGAGAACATCACAGCTAGCCACCTGATCACTAAAGATTTTTTGGAGGACTATATGACCCAAATGTTCTCCAAACTCAGAAAAGATGTCAGCCAAGACTTTAATAGTGCTATAAATAAAATGAAAAAGGATATCACCGAAATCTCCCAAAGAACAGATTCCCTGGAGAGCAGGGTGGAGGAAATAGAAGCGGTTCAGTCCTCGGCCGAAGACGAGATTAACCGACTTAACCAAGAGATAAACCGCCTAAAGGATGGATTAGAGGACCAAGTGAACCGGGACCGACGTCAGAACTTAAGGTTCCGGAACATCCCTGAGTCGGTTCCCGCAGAAGCACTCACATCTTACCTTCAGGATCTCTTCCAGCACCTGGTACCAGACCTAAAAAAGGAAGACATGGAGCTAGACCGAGCCCACAGAGCCCTCGGTCCAAGACGAGAAGACCCAAAGAGACGCAGAGACGTCATCGCTCGCTTCCACTCATACACCACCAAGGAGAAAATAATAAACAAAAGCAGAGGAATGAACCAAATTCCGTTCCAAGGCGAGCAGCTTCAAATATACAACGACTTATCCAGAATAACTATCCTCCGTCGACAAGAACTTAAGCCGCTGACCCAGCACCTGCAAAACCACAATGTGCGCTATAGATGGGGCTTCCCCTTTAAACTAAGCGTTCTTGCTAAGGGTAAGCTCCATTCTATCACCCACATCGATGACGCACCGGGTTTCCTGCGACTCCTGGACTTACCACCCATCCAGAGACGAGGCCGAGACGAGGACGACGAGGAAGCCAATCTACCCCCACATCAACGCGGTTCCAGGTCCTCAGAACGCCTAGCCCAGCAGAAGACGTCCAAGACCCCATCAGGATCCTAAAGAGGAAAAGACAACAGCACAAGACAAGCCGTTCTGACACCCAGCCCAGCTGAGATGACATCACCAGAAAGCTCGGGACTGTATCACTGCCCCCTTTACCTGTTCCCCTGAGGCTTCTACCTACATAACCCCACGATACCTGCAGAAAGAATCACGCCCCCCCCCCCCACCCCAACAACCTCCCCCACCCCACCCCAACAACCTCCCCCACCCTCCCCCCCCCCCACACCCCCCCACAAACAGCTCCAGGCTACATGCATGTACTTTAGCCCTTCTCCCCCACCCCCACCCCTGTCCCACCTCCCCTCGCGTCCCCCCCCTCTCTCTCCCCCCCTCTCTCTCCCCCCCCTCTCTCTCCCCCCCTCTCCCCCCCAGCAGAACACTACCCCGATTCAAAACCTCACCCTTGAGCTTCCCATAAGCTTACCCTAGCCCCGCCCCCCCTCCCTCCCCCTCTGCAACGAGTCCAAAAGCAGGCATCCCCCCCCCATGTCCCCTACTTACCTTAACAGGAGACTCGGGGAGCAGGACACGCAGAGGGGAGGGACGGAGCCCTCTTAGGGACACAGCGGAAGAAGGGTAAAGTACGGCAAAAGAAATAAATAAATTACTAAACGCAGCTCCACAGTGCTAGCCCTGGGGAGTCCCAGACCCCCAAAGAACACTCCCCTGACCCCCCCTCCCCTCCAACCCACACTCCGTAATGCTCCCCCCACTGTTCTCCCAATCCCGCTCCAGCCGAATACTCAGTGCACCCCCCCTGCCTAAACCTCCCCCCCCCACCACCCCCCTCAACGCCACAGACCCAGCTACATGCACAACACACAGAGAACATTTGAACGCCCCATTTCCCCCACCCACACTCCCTCCCCCCCCTCCACCGCCCTAGACAATCTCCATCCCCTACCAGAATCGAGTACCCCAAACATCTCTGCCCCCCTTACCCTCACCTCCCCCACCCCCTTCCCTTCTTCTCTCCCCCCGCACTCGCTCTAACCCCCCCCCCCCCCCCCATCTCCCCCTCTGAGACCACACAGACGCTGAAGAAACTCCGGTCCCCCCCCTACCTACCTGGAGGGCGAAAACTGAAGTCCAGCCGGTGAAAGAACACAGGAGAATGAACAGCACCCAGCACCAGCCTAGGAGTCTGCCGGGTACAGTAAAACTGAAAGGAACAATACATACCAGACTTGACCATGTGAGGGCGCTCTCCCATTAGATTTCAGACTGAGACTTTCAGTCAAAAGAACCTCACAGATATAATGTCGCCTAAACTCTCACATAATAAATACTCCCCCCTCTTTTTACTACTATCACCCCCCTCCCCCCTCCCCTCCTTTCCCCCTCCTTCTTCCCACCCCCCCCCCTCCTATACCCCCCTCCTCCACCCCCCCCACGTATACGAACTCAACAGGCGTCCCACCCCTTTCCCCCCCCCCTCCCCCGCTGCACCACCCCACCACCTCCTCTGCACCTCCCCACCCCCCACTTTTCCCCCCCATATATGAAACAAGAAGTCAGCGACGAGACGACAAAATGCAGAACTAGAGGGGAGCCAGTATATTAAGAGGTCCCCCTCTCTCTCTCAATATTAGTAGGATGGTATACAAATGTACGATACTGTTGAAAATGTTATGTGAATATGCATCCCCTGCGGATTCCCCTCCCCCTCCCTACCCCCCCCCCATCCTCTGCCCTAGTACCCCTCCTGCTCCCCCCCCCCCCCTCCCCCCTCCCTATAATAAGCTATTTAGCGAACTAAGTGATTACATATGCTTAACCCAGGTAAACACATACAGAGCCTCAGAGTAAGCAGGTCAAAGAGTCATCTCAGGTACTTAGTATACCAGGACCAATCTAGATAAGGGTACGCCCCTGATTACCACTAGAAACAAAGAAACTACCCATGCCCACCCCCCCAACTAGTGGTCCCCCCCATTTACAGAATGGAGGGTCTAGGGACTAACACAGTGCTCCGAGACAGGCCCATGTCTCCGGAAGTCCCCCCAGGGGCACCCCGCCCCACCTCCTTTTTCACGAAAGTGTCAAAGGTTACTTCTTATAGGCCTACTCAAGGCCCACCCAGTTTTCCCCCCCCTTATATGTGTCCCTCCCCTACTACCCCTATCCCCAGCGCAAACCCTCCCTCCGCGACCCCCTCTACCGAGGGTTCAGGTCTATCCGTCGCCCCCCGGTTCCGAACTCCTGACATGGGAAAAATAGGAGTCACAGGGCCTAGTGCCCTGAAAACACCATAAGAAAAACAATGGCCTCCATTAAACTAATTTCAATCAACGCCAAAGGCCTTAACTCGGTAAAAAAAAAGGAAACTAGTCCTCACAGATCTCAAAAGATCCCGAGGCGATATAGTCCTAATACAGGAAACTCATTTTAACACCCAGACGCCCCCCAACACATTTAAAAATGTATTCCCCCAGGCATACTACGCCTCCTCTCCTAGCAAAAAAAGAGGAGTAGCTATCCTCTTTAGGGCTGGGGTCCCATTTGTCCTGACAAAATCTCACCAAGACCCCGAAGGACGCTCGCTCATACTCCAGGGCACCTTGGCAGGGTCCCCGATCACAATTGTCAATGTATACGCCCCTAATTCCAATCAAATTCAATTCCTGAACAGCCTACTAGAAACCCTAGACCAACAATCTCTATCCTCTCTGATCATTGGAGGAGACTTTAATATGGTGGCCTCATACAAAAATGATAAATCCGGCCCTGGCCAAACAAGCCCAGACCACACACTCTCCCAGAGCAGCACTCAGGCCCAGAAAAAGGCTAAGCAATTCCGGGATATTATGGAAAGTTACTCACTGATCGATATATGGAGGGCTCAGCACCAGGGCCAGAGGGACTACACTTTCTTCTCCACCCCTCATCAGTCCTACTCGAGGATCGATTATTTTCTGGGCACCAGCAACGTCTTCCAGGCCTCCTCCCAGTCCAACATCGGGCCGATCACATGGTCCGACCACGCACCCATTGATCTGTTATTATCCCTCCCATTTATCAAACATGCCCAATATAAATGGAAGCTCAATGACTCCCTTCTTAATTGCCCCGACACCGAGACCTCAATTCGCCAAAAGTTGGTATCTTTCTTTAAGTATAACAAAGGCACTGCTTCAACCCCAGCTATGCTATGGGAGGCACATAAAGCCACTATCAGGGGAGACTTAATTTCTATAGCCTCATACAAAAAAAAAAAAAAACTCAAACTCCAAAAAGAGCTTACAGAAAAAATCTCCCAGTTAGAAGCCCAACATAAAATCTCAACCTCCAAGACGACACTAAAGCAACTAACACTAGCCAGAGCTGCCCTCAAACAGACACAGCTAGAGGAAGTTGAAAAAGCCCTCAGATGGTCTAAACAAAAATACTTTGACAAAGGCAATAAAGCCGACAAGCTCCTGGCCTCGAAGTTAAGGGGTGCCAGAGCAAAAGCCCAGATCGCAAAAATTCAGACAAATAAAGGACAGGTCACATATCTAGAGAAGGAGATAACACGAGAGTTGGCGAAATTTTATTCAGACCTGTATAACCTCCATCCCCCAGGCCAGGACCCAGTTAATATCACTAAAATAACCCAATACCTAGAGCAGTGTAGCCTACCCACACTCACCCCAGAAGAGACTGAGAGCTTAAACAAAGCAATAAATCAAGGGGAACTGTCCCTAGCCATACAATCCCTCAAGATAGCAAAAACCCCGGGCCCAGATGGCTTTTCTAATAGCTATTATAAACTGTTTTTACCTATCCTATCCCCCTACCTCCTCCAAATGTACAACTCGTTCCTACAAGGAGAGCCGATACCCTCCACTATCACAGCGGCAAACTTAGCGATTATTCACAAAGAGGGAAGAGACCCTCTCCTCTGCGGGAATTATAGGCCCATATCCCTGCTGAATACCGATCTCAAAATCTACAGTAAGATCCTGGCAAACAGGCTAAACCCAATTCTCCCTAGACTCATACATGTAGATCAAGTAGGGTTTGTGTCCGTAAGACAGGCCTCCGACAACACACGTAAAATAGTGGATATAATAGACCACGTGCATCTCACTGGGACCAGGGCAATGATTCTAAGCCTCGACGCTGAAAAAGCGTTCGACAGGATCAAGTGGTCCTTCCTAGACCAGACCATGCTGAGGTTTGGATTCTCAGGACCTTTCCTGGAAGGAGTGAGAGCTCTTTACCATAACCCAACAGCATATGTCAAATTGGCAGGTGGGTTTTCGGACCCAATAAAGATCAGAAATGGGACTAGACAGGGCTGCCCACTCTCCCCTCTATTATTCGCCTTAACTATAGAGCCCCTAGCAGCCAAGATCAGGGACGAACCCAACATAAAAGGTATCCAAATTGGAGATAGAGAACACAAAATTTCGCTGTTTGCAGACGATGTGATCTTGACCCTCGCGAACCCCCATACCTCCCTCCCCAACCTTCAACGACACCTAACTCAATTCGGCCAAGTATCTGACTACAAAGTAAACATGGACAAGTCTGAGGCCCTAAATTTATCCCTCCCCCCCCAGGACTGGACCCTTATACAAGCCAACTATAAATATCGATGGAGCCCCACCCACATTAAATACTTGGGTGTTAAAATCTCCAATTCCTACAGCTCCCTATACCAATATAACTACCCACCTCTATTTAACCAGATCAAAAAAGACCTAGAGATCTGGAAAAAACACCAAATATCGTGGTTTGGGAGAATCACGGCAGTAAAAATGAACGTTCTCCCAAGACTGTTATATAACTTCCAAACCCTTCCAATCCCGGTCCCACAAACAGCGCTTAAAAACATGCAGTCTCTAATTCTCCAATTTATTTGGAATGACAAAAGGCCCAGAGTCCCTCGGTCAGTGATGCTCTCGTCTAGAGAAAGAGGAGGTGTGGGGGTCCCCGACATTGCAAAATACTACATCGCAGCACAGCTGAAGCAGGCTGTAGTTTGGAATTGCGACCCGGCCCTAGCTTCTTGGTTAGAGATAGAGTCTCACTACGCCTACCCCCTCTCCTTCCAAGTGGCAATGTGGTCCACTGGCAGCAGAGGGGATAAACCACCAAGGTTTGCCCTGGGAGCAATGAGATGCACGTGGGAGGTATGGCTTAAATGTAGAGGGAAGTACGGTCTGGTAGCATCCCCCTCACAGCTCACCCCCATCTTTGGAAACCCCAAATTCCCTCCAGGGTGTTCTCCAAGTCAATTTGACCAATTTCAGGGTCACAACATTAGGATGGTGGCCGATCTGCTGCGGAAAGATGAGATCGCTACTTATCAGGTGATTAGGGACAAATACGAGATACAGGGCCTCCACCTATTTAAATATCTGCAAGTGAGACATTTTCTCCTATCCCTCTTACCAACTTCCAAATTTCCTAAATTAACCAGATTTGAAACCCTCTGCGCCAAAACAACCTATCAAAAAGGCCTGATCTCTCAAATATATAAAGGATTAGTACCCCAGTCTGGCCCACCCAACCATAGATATATGCAACGATGGTCCGAGGAATTGGGCCTCTCAATAGATCCGGAGGACTGGGAGGAGATCTGGGAGCAAGCCGCTAAAACCTCAATTTGCACAACAACAAAAGAAAATATATACAAAATTCTATTCCAATGGTACCTGACCCCCGCTAGGCTGAGCCAGATCTACCCAGGCGCAGTTGATCTGTGCTGGAGGGGATGTGGTCAAAAGGGGGACATGGCCCACATTTGGTGGTCATGTCCGGAGATTCAGAAATTTTGGGCCATGATCCAGAGGCTCATACGAGAGGTCACGGGACTAACCCTACCCCTAGACCCGGTGACCCTGGTGCTGAACAAACCTGTTGATGACCTCCATCCACCGATGTCCAGACTTATAATGGCCATACTGACGGCAGCCAGGTGTTCCATCGCTGCCGCTTGGAAGCAGACTAAAGCTCCCTCTAGAACCACTGTCACTAGCAGAATTAACGAAGTTATGTCAATGGAGAAACTGACCGCTCTGCTCCAAAAGAAAATACCCCAATTTCTAAACACCTGGGACCCGTGGCTAACAAAATAAATATACCCATAGGCAGTCGCGGAGGTAGGAGCGCGCCACCCACCCCCCCCCCCCCTCTCTCTCCTAGGTTCCCCCCCCTTCCCCCCCCTCCCATGTGAGTCTTCCCCCCTCCCCCTCCTCCCCTCCCCCTCCCATCCAATCACCACTCCCAAGAAAATGGAAAAAGTTATTGGGTCCCTGTCAGATTGTTGAAAGCACCACTGTCATGGGATCATGACACCCTTGTATGTACTGTTTGACATGATTGTACCCAATAAAAAAAAATTGAGTTAAAAAGCTTGTATGAAAACTCTGGTGCATGGTGGGAGGAAACAAAACACGAAATTAAGGTTTTTTTCAAGAAGGAAGCGCATAATTATCATAATTTGAAGTATAAAAAATATTTGTCACTCAGATTGAAATTATATCGCGCTTTTTCTGCAATACAAAACGGGGAAGAGGTAAAGGCAGAATACATCTGTGACATAAAAGGACAAATAAAGGAGTTACAGTATAATCGCCTCTCCTCCCTGACCCATGAGGGGGAATGTGGGGATTTTGCACGTTTCAGACCTGATATTTTTGAGCAGTGTAAAGAAAGGAAACAGAAGAGGGCTTTATATGAGATATGGGATGAAAATCAGGAATCTGTCACAGATCCGGCGAAATTACTTGACTTGGTGATTTCTTTTTATGAGAAGATATTTAATGGGAAAAAGATAGCAAAAAGCAACATTGACAAAGTTTTAAAACAATGTAATACGCCTAAATTAGAACCAGAGGATTGTGCGACCATAGTTTCCCCCATCTCTGTAACGGAGGTAGAAACAGCCATCAGATCCTTGGGAAAAAATAAAACTCCTGGTTCTGATGGCTTAACCTCCGAGTTTTATCAGTTTTTCTGTGAGGTTCTGAGCCCAGTACTGAGTGATCTGTACAATGAGGCTTTGAATGAGACCGGATTATCATCCTCGCAGTCTCAGTCCATATTAACTTTACTGAATAAAAAAGATGACAGTAGAGATATAAAAAACTGGCGCCCAATAACGTTATTGAATACGGATTATAAAATTCTAGCAAAGATTTTGTGTACCAGGTTGGGATCTGTAGCGGAAACGCTCATAAGTACGAGTCAGTCCTGTGGGATCCAAGGAAGGAAGATTGCCAACTCTCTTATAAGTGTCAGAGAGATATTTGAACAGGTAAAAAGTGGGGCCTTAGAAGGTTACATTGTTATTTAGATCAGGAGAAGGCCTTTGATAGAGTCAATCATTTGTATCTTTTTAGTGTCTTAGAGACTTATGGTTTGCCAACTCAGTTCATATCATGGTTGAAAACTCTATATGACAAAGCCGAGGGGAAACCAATTGTAAATGGCAGGATTGGATCCTGCTTTCGTATTAGATCAGGAGTACGTAAAGGATGTCCACTCAGCCCCTTACTATATGTGTTTGCTATAGACCCTTTTTTACGTATGTTAGAAGACAATAGAGACATCCAGCCAATACCAAAGATTTGTATAAAATGTATAGCGTATGCAGATAATGTATCTATTCTAATAACATCAAGAAAATGTTATGAAAGTGTACTTTCTGAATTTAAAAAATACTCTGACATCTCAGATTCCCAGATAAATAAAAGTAAGTCCATTGCACTGTGGATAGGAAAAAAAGAAAATAAATTTGAGCTCCCATCTGGTATAAAGTACGAGCCTGAAAATATTCACATTTTGGGGATCAAATTTAATAGTCAGGATTCTGTTGAGCAAAACTGGGAAGAAAAACTTGGCATATGCAAAGCCAAAGTTACCAGGTGGAATCATTGGAAATTTTCTTTTGAGAGCAGAATCAGGATTGTTAAAACTTTTTTGCTGCCTATTTTCATCTATTTAAGTTTCGTATTTCCCCCGCCTGAGCAAGTTGTAGTTTCTTTAAATAATTCGTTTTTTCAGATGCTGTGGGGAAACAGACTCAATTTAGTGAGCAGACACATCACTTGCAGGCCTAGAAATAAGGGAGGTCTTAATATGGTGAACCCGGAGTTATTTTTTAATTTAGTATTGCTATGTTTTAATTTTCAGGGGATTTTCTCACAAAGTATATGGAAAAATTATTTATAGAATGGTTGTAACCGCTGTTTGACAAATGGTTTGAGGGGGGAAATATCAAAAGAATGACTCAAAATATTGGATATTTACCGCCATATATTATTCAGACGGTTAAAGTTATTAGAAAATTACAAATAACTAGGACTGAAATGGAACAACTTTCAAGGAAGCAACTCTATACAAGTATTCTAGAGAGAACACCCCCAATAAGCCTGGATCTAAGACAATGCCCTGAGACCAGCCATGATGTGGTATTAAAGCAACTTTTTGATCCCAGAAAATGAGCGATGTCTCGTGGTTATTATTTCATAGTAAAATGTATGTCAGGCAGAATTTAAAATACAGGAAAGTTGATGATAGGAATTGTCCACGGGAAAACTGTAATGTTTTAGAAACCATGGAGCATTTTTTATTGCAATGTCCATTTTCTATATTTTTATGGAAAAAAATTGCAAGTCATCTAAAAATCCCTATTTTGTCCAAACAGAGCTACCCCCAAGTAGCATACGGACTGTTTCCGGAAACCCAGAAGCAGCATCACAATAGAACCCTGTGGCTGATTAATGTGATATCTATATACCATTTATGGAATGCCAGATGTATGGTATCGCTAAAAAAGTATGAGATGCCGGCAGAAATAATTCTGAGTCACATTGTATCGGATTTAAAGAGTGTTCAGCAGAGGGAATCTGAGAGGTTGGAGAGAAATGTGTTTAAATCTCTTTGGAAGGGAATCTCTGTAAGATAACATGTAATGTTTATTTGATTTTCTGGATGTTGTTCTGTAAGTATTGTGTGTATTTGTAAATAATTGTATTTTGTATTTAAATAAAAAAGATTCCCCTCACACACACTACTACACCATGACATGTATACACAGCACAGGTACATCACGGGCAGCGGCAGCCTCCCCCTTATACACTACTACACCATGCCATGTACACACAGCACAGGTAGAGCGCGGTCCGCGGCAGTGCCAGCCTCCTCCTCACAAATACTACTACACCATGACATGTTTACACAGCACAGGTACAGTGCAGGCAGCGGCAGTACCAGCCTACCCCTCACACACAGGAAGGGGAGGAGCTTTGAGCCAAGATGTCGGCAGACCCTGGAGGAGGGAGAGGAGTTGGAACCAGGTTTCAAGCTAATCTGAATGCGGATAAGAAAGTTTCCCTGGAAGCTAAAGTGCAGAAATGTTTGCAAAAGAAAGAGTCAGAAAATATGGAAAAAGAGATGAATGAAAATGTTGGGCAGAAAGAAACTGAAATGGAGAATACTGAAAGTACTCAGAAACAGATGGGTAAGAGAACTGCGGCTAAAACCAGCTCAAGGTCTAATGAAGCCAGGAGTAAAAGGCAGGCAGAACATGAGAAAAGGAGACTTGGGGTCACAGAAATTGTTATCCCACAAATTTGTAAGGACATACACACTTATGCACTGGCAACTGCAGCTACACTTAACATAGAGACCCCGCAAGCAACTGCACCTAACACAGTGACCCTGTATACAACTGTACCTGATACAGAAACTCTGCATAAAACTGTACCTGACACAGAGACACTACAAGCAGCTGAGGGTAGCAGACAGGTGCAGGAATTAGCAGCCACACCCAAGGCAGACACACTGCGAGCAGCCCAGGCTGAGAGCCTGAATAATGCTGGCAATACTCCTGAGACAGAGCAGCAAACAGCCCAAGCACAGGAAGATTTGTTTGAAGTGGAAATGGCTGAAGCAGTGGAGAACGCTGAAGCAGTAGAAGCTTTTGAGGCGCAAGAAATGGATATTCCTAAAGTGGGAGAGAAATCCCTACAGCCTGCAGCAGCATCAAAGCCCTTGGCAGAAACAGGAGCGGCAAAGGCAAAGTCCTTAGGTGAAGCAGGAACTGCAGCAAAACCAACAGGAGCGGCTGAGCCAGCTCCCCCCCAGCAGTCAGCATTGAGTACAAGATGCCCAGGTACATCTTATATGTCATTTCATGATGCCAGAAAGCGCAGGAACATAGTCAGGCTGCATTATTGTGGGGATATGGTTCCTATACCGGACAGATTTGTCATAGGAAAGGACTTGATCAAAGTTTCTCTTGGCTTCCAACCCAGTGAGGTTTATGCTTTGTTACATGCCCCTAATAGCAGGATCTATGAAGTCAGCTTAAAGACACCAGAAGGGCTAGAAAAATTCTGGTTTCGTTACAGAGAAGTGAAGGATAATCCAAAATGGGAATTCTTTAAAGTTATCCAAGTATCTCGATCTGTGACCGTGGAAGTTAATATCATCTTTGATATTGAGACTGTAGCGGTAGAAGATATACATTTTTGGCTATAAAGACAGTGCGATGTTCTGTCCGATTCAGTGAAAAATTTGGACGCTGAAGGTTTCTGGAATGGGGGCTTCAAGTTTAAAGTTAATCTCAGATACAAACACAATGTGGCATGTCACCTCCCAAATGCCATATATATTGGAAGGGATCGCGGGCGATGTTTTTATTGGGGACAGCCTAAAAAGTGTTTGAATGTGATTCCCATTGGCACTTAAGCTCAGCATGTGACAAAATCAGGTGCACTTTATGTGGTTCAATTGGTCATCACAGCTCTGAGTTTGACAAGGACATAGGGCCTCATGCACAAAGCGCCGAAAAAATTAATTCGGCAAGTGTTCCCGATAGGCATGATTTTGTCGATTTTCCCTCGCCGTATGCAATAAGTGCCGAATCCCTGGCCATTGAAGCCGAAAACATTTGTTCCCACTATGGTGATGATTTACCGATCACAGGTGTATCGGCGAGCATGGCGAGGGCGTGTTATGTTCGCCAATTGAACTTTTTTCTGAATCTGCCGATGGAAGCATGTTTTTGATTCAGCGGTCCATTTAAAGGTACCGTGTATTTCTCTTCATTCTCTGTGTTGTTGGGAGAGAGAGAGAGAGACACAGAGCTGGGCGATTTGAAAATTAGATATTGAGAGAGAGAGAGTTGCTGTGTACTGTGATTGTTTTGTCCTGTGTTGGTTTGTTAACATCGTTTTGTTGTTGTCACTTTGTAAGTGTTCAGTGCGATTGTGTTTACATTTGTTTCCTGTGCTTTGTGAGTGCTTTAGGTATGCCGAGAAGCGTGGGAGCAGTGATGCTGGTGTGAGTGGTACTGGTAGTCATGTGAGTACACATCTGAGTGAACGTGGGAGTCAGGGGAGTGGTGTTGCTGTGAGTGCGAGTGGTGTTGCTGTGAGTGCGAGTGGTGTTGCTGTGAGTGCTGGTGGTGGTGGGGTGTTTGGTGGTGGGGTGTCTGGTGGTGGGGTGTCTGGTGGTGGGGTGTCTGTTGGTGGTGGTGGGGTGTCTGGTGGTGGGGTGTCTGTTGGTGGTGGTGTTGGGGTGCCTAGTGGTGGAGCGCTTTTGGAGTCTCTTCCATTGGAAGAAGGAGAGTCCAGTCAGCAGCAGCCAAGCTCTGTGGCTGTACGTGGTCAGAAGAAACGTGTGGAGCGGCCACGTAATCCTCGTTTCAATGAAGAGGAAAATAGAGTGCTTGTCATCGGGATTTTGGAGCGCTATGACTATCTGTATGGCCATTTATTAGGTAAGTCAATCTTTGCATTGATCCCAAACTTTTTCTTATATCTGATGTCACATGTGTTAATAGTGAACTAATAATATGTAATATCTATAAATTATAGTACATTGTTACACACTTAATCCTTCATAGTTTACAACAAACCTAATAATCCTTATAAATTGATTTATTAGGTTCATCCAACATTCATGCAAGCTTACTTAGCTTTGTATGTCTCCACATAAATGTAATACTCATGTGCCACACATATTGAAAATAAACCAGCATATTATCTATCTCTTTCAACAGTTAGCACATTTTGTATGTATTGGGCATTCAATTAAATATTCAATAAACATAATTGTTATGTATTTCAAGGACGGACAAGTTCACCTGTGAAGAACGAAATGTGGGACCAAATTACACTGGCTGTGTCTGCGTGTGGGAATCGTGTCCGGAGCAAGACGAATTGTAGGAAGAGATTTGATGATATCAAGCCAAATCTGAAAAAAAAAATCCAAGCACAACGGATGCATGCTTCTGGCACTGGAGGCGGCCCGCCTGCACCAGCTCTAACGTTAACTCCATTGGAGGAGCAGATGCGTGAAAAATGTCTTCCGATCATCGTGGAGGGTTTGCCAGGTGACAGGGATATCGGAATCTACCAACATGAATTCCCAGCAGGTGACAAATCTTACTGTACTACACGTGTCGGCTCAAAATGTTTACAAGTTTCCGTGCATAATTTTATACCTTTAGTAATATAAAACCTCTCTCTCTGTATATATAATTATATATATATAAACCATACGATACCGTTTGAAGCACGAGATCAGGAGACAGCACTCTGGTAAGTTTGATCACAAGTTTTTGTATTGAAAAAGACACATAAACCGACGTTTCGGTCCCCCAGTGGGACCTTTCGCAAGGTGGTGCAATGAATGCAGTGCAGAGTAGCCCAAAACCACAGTGCTGCTGAAAAACACCAATCACAGAAAATTAGCATCACCTGCCTGGATGCCCTACATGCAACCTATTACAGGGAGAATGGTGGCCATCTTGAATATATTAAACTGGTAAGTAGTACTAATGTATTAATGAGCATGCGCATAGTCAATGACCCATGTCAATTAACTGTTCGCGCGAACAGGCTGATGGGCAGAATGGCTGGCAGGGAAGCAATTAACGTGGACCACCTAGGGTATCATGCAGTAAGCGGCGGAGAAATGCATTAGCCAGTTTAGCAATTAGCCATGTTTTTGGCGTGTTAAACTGGCTATATGCTGTAAGGGGCGAATCCCTGGGGAATGAATGCGCCACCACCATTTGATGAAATGGCGTGTAACTGGTGGCGGGACGGCTGCCTGGCGAGAAGCTGCCGAGAAGCCGTCCCCTGCCGAGTTGTTTTTGCAGCAGAGAGAGATCCGCTGCTCTCTCGGCGCAAACATCAGCACAATAAAAATTATTTTTAAAACAACTTTTATTCATAGTGTACATGTGCAGGCGGTCTCCTGAGCTGAACCGCATTGATTTCAGGTCGGGGGACCCCCTGCTTCCCGAGATACAGACCCCTTTATGAGGTGCCGGTATCCCTCTGCATTTAAAGGTCCCGATCACGTGACCGCGGAATGTAAACAAAGCAGAGGGATACATTATAATTGTTAATAGTTTCATGTTAAAAGAGTGTATCTGTCCAAAAATTATCTCAAACAATTATTGCAACTATTTTATGGTGGGAGAAGAACAAACCGTATAACTGCTCTCTTGTATTGTAACCTTGAAAAAAACCACAAAGATAAAATGTTTCAATTCTCACATTCATCTAACATGCTTATGTGTTACAGAGGCGGCACATTTTATTTGAGTACGGCTAGCTCCGCAAGCCGGAGGATGCCCCGGCATGCTAGCACGCGCGTCCAGGGCTCCCCGAGGGAACCCTGGGGTCCCGCGATGTGGGGGACGGCGGCAGGGGGTTCCGGGGGACCCGGCAGACCTGGCAGCGGGAGGGAGAAAGCCCCGATCGGAGGGCGCTCCTCCGTGTCTTCGGCGTGCGCCCGGCACCCTCCGGCGCGCGCCAGGTTACTGCTGCGGCCGAGAACGGGCAAATGCTCGAATAAACTTGGCCGCAGCAGTAAACTTCCACACTGTTCATTTGAAAGGAGAAGCAGACATGGCAGTTTCAGCTACATTGCAGAGCAATTCACTACAATCTTACAAGTTCATGATTTAAAAAGCTACAGTCAGTGAAATCTATGCCTTTATCAGTGAAACCTATCCAGACTTCAAAGAAGCAGCCAATAAAAAAAATTGGAAAACTTCTGTCCGTTTCACTTTATCCGCAAATGAATGTTTTGAGCGTGTACCCCACAGACAAGGAGAAAGATATAGCTGCTGGCATGTTGCTCCCTCTTTTAAAATTAACACTGAACAGGGAACATATCTTCTGCTAAATAGCCTTTTCTTGCCTATTAGCACTAACATTGAACGCTCACAGGCTGTGACGTCTGCTGACATACCTGCACCGTCCCTTCAACAAGACGAGATGCAAGATGGACATAACTTCTATGGTATTTGTCCAAACATACAGCCACAATACGTGTATGTGGATGAAAACAACGAAGCTTTGTACCTACCCCCACCTGTCTTGTTTTAACAACCCACTGCGGATCCATTTGACGGTGTCACAGAGATGTGTCTTAATCAAGATTCCACGATTGACTCAACCATAGGTGATGCGGCTGTGCTTTGCTGGATCGATGTTTTGGAGCAAATGGATGTCTACAATAATGGTAAAAAAAATTTTTTTTATGCTTTTACACTAATAATATATGTTACAAATATGACAGCATCATCTGCATAATATACACAATGTTGTAGCCAAATGACTGGATAAAGCATAAAATAAAGCATAAAATAGCTGACATGCTTACATATATACATTAGCTAAAAATAATAATTCGTATTACAAATTACTACATTAACATCCATGAGTACACATTGGTGCCGGAGTCATTATGAACTCATAAGTGTGTTAAAATCTAATGTTCGAACTGTTACAGTAACTGTAACACACACACACTTCATTGTTGAACATTCAACATATGAAAACAATGTACGTGTCGTCGACATGTGACGTACAGTGGTTACATCCTTTATTCTAACTCGGCTAGCTCCGCGAATTTCAGATTATCCCGGTTATGTGCGGTTTTGTGTCTTTTTCGGCCGAGGTGAATTGCGTTATTTTCGCGCCCGTGAATTAAGCATTTTATTCTCGCTGTCTGCAATACTGCAATGCCGTGTAAAAACTCATGGGGGCGTTTGCGAGCTGTTGTTAGAAACCATACACTGTATCATTGCATATACTTACCTGCCCTGTTAGAGGGTATAGAGCTACAGTAGCCTAGAATTTATTTGGGATACATACTCCTTTTTGGTTTACCCTTCTACCCTTCCTCCACTTATTTTTAATTCGCCGCTAACATAGGATTTGGGTTCTAGGTTTCTGCTCATTCTGACTTAGCCGCGCTGGTTTGAAATGGCTTTCTCCGCCATTACGGTCAATGATAGGACCTTCCTCGCCGGCGTGACCCTTTCTCGTCGCCATTACTGGTCGGACCCTGTTGGGTCAAGTGAGGGGGTTCCTAACATCTATGGGCAAAATGAATTTTATTTCTAGGTGCCCTAGAACAGAAGTTCCCACGCCAATTGGCCGTGAACTTGACCGAGGCCCTAGTTCCCACTCCAATTGCGCGATTACCCTGACTCCGTTCTGTTGCCACGAGAGGGTCACTATTTGCCATGCAATCCTGCCGGAACTAGGACTACATGGTGACAGAATCTGAGCCCTCTAGGTTGAACAGAACCGGAGTTATGGGTTCCAGGTTTCTGCTCATTCTGACTTAGCCGTTTCAAAGCAGCGCGACTTTCTCTGCCATTACGGTCAATGATAGGACCCTCCTCGCCGGCGTGACCCTTTCTCGCCGCCATTACTGGTCGGAACCTGTTGGGGTCAAGTGAGGGGGTTCCTAACATCTAGGGGCAAAATGAATTTTATTTCTAGGTGCCCTAGAACAGAAGTTCCCACGCCAATTGCCCTAGTTCCCACGCCAATTGCGCGATCATTGCTCTTTTTTGACAATGTTGCCGATCTTGCGGCTTTGCGGTCTGCCAGTAAAAAAACAGTGCAGTAAGCCTCGACATTTGTTACACTGTCAAAGGAGCAAATAGAAACAATGTAAGACAAATCAACATGTTCTTTTATTGGTGGAGGCAGTACAAAAACATTTATTTACAAATACTGTACAATGTTGCAACATTTTAAGTGCACAGCAATTCAAAACATCAACAGGTGTATGGTTTACTGCTACAGTACATGTGTGAAAACATTTGTCAGTCAGTATGGTTTACAGTCACATGTTTTAAATACAATACATTCTTTAATATCTTTAAAATACAGTATAAATATATAAATATATAAATATAATTTAAAATAATCCGTTCTGTGGGTCTGAGCGGGTTGAAATTTGCCTGGTCCTCATGCGGAAGTACCCTTGAAATAGTGGCCAAATATCAGCCTTCCACGTCCCCCGGAACCGGAGATACAAAAATACAGTTTAAAAGCACATTACAAAAGGGCTTTTTTCTGCCATGCAAGTCAATGGCAGAAACCTAAACTTTACCATTACCCTGACTCCGTTCTGTTGCCACGAGAGGGTCGCTATTTGCCATGCAATCCTGCCTGAACTAGGACTACATGGTGACCGAATCTGAGCCCTCTAGGTTGAACAGAACCGGAGTTATGGGTTCCAGGTTTCTGCTCCTTCTGACTTAGCCGTTTCAAAGCAGCGCGGCTTTCTCCGCCATTACAGTCAATGATAGGACCCTCCTCGCCGGCGTGACCCTTTCTCATCGCCATTACTGGTCGGACCCTTTTGGGGTCAAGTGAGGGGTTTCCTAACATCTAGGGGCAAAATGAATTTTATTTCTAGGTGCCCTAGAACAGAAGTTCCCACGCCAATTGCCCTAGTTCCCAAGCCAATTGCGCGATCATTGCTCTTTTTTGACAATGTTGCCGATCTTGCGGCTTTGCGGTCTGGCAGTAAAAAAAACAGTGCAGTAAGCCTCGACATTTGTTACACTGTCAAAGGAGCAAATGGAAACAATGTAAGACAAATCAACATGTTCTTTTATTGGTGGAGTAAGTACAAAAACATTTATTTACAAATACTGTACAATGTTGAAACATTTTAAGTGCACAGCAATTCAAAACATCGACAGTACAGTCCTAGAGGGCAGCAAACAGGGCAGGTTTTCAGGGCAACCTTGAAAACCGTGCCTGTTTTCGGCCCCCAGTGACTGGAGTTGTGCATGTCCTGTGTAAAAAAGCACACAACATCTCCTTTGTTTAAGTACAGCAGGTACTGTTGGGCAAAACATGTACAGTACAATACAGTTCAGCACAACAGTGTGGTCTCACTGAAAGTCCTCCACATTGTCCATCCATGGCCTATGCCTTGCATGGCGCAAAATGCCATTAATGCAGTCTCGAACGCCTTTCATTACAGGATCTGTAACTGCATAAAAGTGCCGCAATTCATCCCGAATGTTTTTCCTTAAATTGACAGGAAGCGCCTTTTTTACGCGATTCCCATCGTAGTTCACTTTGAAGGCCCAGTCGCAGTACAAAGAGTAGGGAACATGGTGCTTAAATATGAACAAGGCATACTTGTGGGGTGCACCAGCACTCATCACCCTATACTTCTCCCTGAGCTTCGTGGCAGATCGCACAGGGTGATGTTGGGCACCGTTTCGATGCGAGCGGGTGAAGGTCTTTTTGGAGCGAGTGTGCTTGAGGCGACGGGCTATGGTAGGTTGTCTGGGAGGAAGCTTTCCTCTGGTCTAGGTCGCCGTGTTGTCTCCTGGCGTGGTCTTGACGGGGTTGTCATGTCATACATGTACACTACATCTTCTGGTGGAGGTGGTGCGCTTGGTGATGGAAGAGGGTCGAAGGTCCCATTCATCACATCCATGTCACCCCCCTGCTCTGGCGTCGGGGAAACAGGGGCATTAGCACCGAGCAAATAATGTATGCCCGCTATGTCAGCCTCTATCTTCTCCATCCGTCGATCCATCCGTTGATCCATTTGTAGCATCCGTTGCTCCACATTTAGCATTGTCTCCAGAAGCAGATCTATCTTTGCCAGCACAATAGAATTCCCGGGGAGATCCACACTTATCCCATTCAGCATCCGGTCTAACGAGCTGCTTCTTGTGCATGTCGTGTGAACATCTGGGGGGATGGGTGCAACGGAGGATGAGATAGGGGTTCCATGGACAGAAGCGGCATCGACATCGAGGAAGAGTGGAGGAGGTGACCTGTGGATACCCAGTAGAGGAGAAGCGGCAGCGTCGTCGAAGAGGGATGGAGAAAGTGACCTTTGGATTTCCGGGCGAGAAGCAGAGTCGTCCAAGAGCAAAGGAGACAGTGAACCATGGATTTCAGAGGCGGCAGTGTCGTCGGATGGAACCGGAGAAGATGGGGGTGGAGAAGACGGGCTGAAGATTTCTTGGACAGCTACAGCAGTCGTCGAAGCATATGTGAGGAAGTGGTCTGCGGGTTCGATGGGTTGGCTGCCATTCATTTTGCATCGAGAGTACATCACCGTATATCTTCTTGACATAATGAGGCTTACGTCTAAGAAAATCCTTAGCCTTTGGGGTCAGCAGAAGGTTTTCTTTATTGGCATTAGCCTGTCGCTTTGGCCTTGGCATGGAAACGGCTGCCGCCTTTCGCTTTTTCAGCTTGACAGGCACGGCAGAGGCGAGAGGGTTCCTGCGTCCATAGAAACGGGGTTGCTCCATGGAAGCAGGTGGCACAATGCAGTATCTGGACAAGGGCAAGTTCAGATAAAGATCATGGAGTGGTGGGCTATGCAAAGTGTGTAACCTTTTATGCATGGCGACCAGTTACAGGTGTTGAAAGTGGGCGTACTCTAATGTGAGTCATTACCGTATAAATACACCGTCCATTTTGTGTATTGACTGCACATAGAATACACATCGACTAAACATCAAATATACATTCTTGTGTTTGTATTTCTTTCTACTCGCAGCAATGCCTGTTAAAAAGATTTCAAAGGAGCTCAGCATGCGAATTAAGGAGATGTACACGAGCGGACACCGAATTGCTGCTATCCAGCGCTGGTTAGCTGCCTCTGACCTCGTTGTGCCAGCAACCACCATGAGCTATCATGCACACGGAAAAAACAGAGAATGCAAAAGGGCACCAAGGGTTACTAACGCGTAAGTATATTTATAAAACTTTACAAAAAAAAAATATAGAAAACTGCACGTACTGTACTGTTCATACAGTACATTACATCTACAGTACAGTTCTGTATCTACTGTAATACTGTTGTTATTTCTGTTGATTTATATTACAACATAGTTTGTATATTTATATTTATAGTACAACAGTATACATTTTTTGTATATTTCAATTTATCGTACAACGGTATATATACTGCACCGACACACTTTATTCGAGCAAATACCCGGTATGTACCTGGCAGATACCTGGAATGCGCCGCTCCTCACCTCTGACAAGCCCCGTTGCGTTTGCCTTCCCAGCCTGGGTTCATGCCTGGCTGACGGGCGGCTGATCTGTTAAATGATAATGATTAGGATTTAATAGGCTGCAATGCTTCGCGTGTCTACCAAATGGCATAAATTCATGAATTGTAATGCAGTATATATATATGTACTGTGCAGTATTGCAGCCAGCGGGAATAAAATGCTTCAATCCCTGCCGGAAAATAACTCAATGCACTCGGGCAGAAAACAGTCACAAACCTCAATACACCCGGGTATACCCGAATTCGGGGGACTAGCCGAGCTCGAATAAAGTGTGTCGCCAGTGTAGGGTGTATATTTATATTACAACAGTATATATATTTTGTATATTTATAGTACAACAGTATATATATTTTGTATATTTAAATTTATAGTACAACAGTATATATATTTTGTATATTTCTATTTATCATACAACGGTATATATAGGATGTATATTTATATTTATATGACAACAGTATATATATTTTGTATATTTATATTTATAGTACAACAGTATATATATTTTGTATATTTATATTTATAGTACAACAGTATACATTTTTTGTATATTTATATTTATCGTACAACAGTATATATTTTTGGTATATTTATATTACAACATTACATTTATATACATTTTATATTGCTGCATATTAATAAAACAATATATTTTCTTTACATTGTAGGGAGACAACTCTTCTGGTGGACAAAATAAGTGAGGAGAGTGATGAGAGGAGTGCATTAAGGGTTAAAAACACTCTACAGGAAAAGCACAATCTGACTGTATCCGAGAGCAGCATAAAGAAGATGAGACGCAGCATTGGATGGAAATATGGACGTGTCAGGTTAGTACTGGACAGTACAGGATGTACTGTAAAAGTGTTGTTTAGCAAACTGTACTGTACTGTGCCGCTACATTTTTTTATTCCTTGTCATTATAGAGCAAACCCCATGATACGGGATGCAAACAAAATCAAAAGGGTGGTCCAGGCCCAGGCATGGATCGACAGTGGGGAGACTTTCCAGGATTGCATCTTCACTGATGAGTCTACTGAGTCGCTGGAGAGATTTGCAAGCTTTGCATTCCACAAAAAAGGCCGCATATCTTTGAAGCCGCGGCCAAAACACCCTGTGAAGCTGCATGTGTGGGGTGCCATCTCTAGGCGTGGACCGGGTTGCATTGTCATCTTTGAAGGTAAAATGTATCAAATATAATGTCGCCTAATGCACTGTACTTTACTAGTGTCACCTTACTGTATGCACTGTACTGTACTATTGTGCAGTTTTTTGAGCACTTTTCTTTTCTTGCTATAGGAATCCTGAATAAAGCTTTCTTCCAAGACAACATTGTGCCCGAGATAGTGCAATACATCACACGCGAGTTCCCCAATGGTCACCGCTTCTACCAGGACAACGATCCGAAGCACACCGCGTCAACGGCGCATATCCTTGAGCGCGGCATCAACTGGGTGAAGACGCCAGCGGAGTAAATGCAGTAGACCGTGTCCCATTTTTGTTCCCCACTGTTTTTAGCTCTTAAACCAATTGCCCTTTTTTTCCATTGACAGATCGCCAGACTTCAATCCGATCGAAAAGGTCTGGCATCAGCTGAAGGACCATATCTGGAAATTGGCGAAACCCTCCAAAAAGGACGAGTTGTTGAAAGGCATAATCAGTTTTTGGAACGATGTACTCACCGTGGAACGCTGCAATAAATATATAGACCATATTGCCACTGTGTTGCCCATTGTCATCGCGCATAAGGGGCAAGCATCAGGAAAGTAGTACTGTGCTGTAGTATTGTTAGTACAGTATGATACAGGTAAGTATGGCACAGATTTTTTCTTTCCCAATTGTCAGAGTATACAGTAGTACAGTTTTTTCTTTACAGAGAGAGCAGCACCAGCCATCAGGTTACAGTACATAGTATTTAACTGTAGTCAGAGTATACAGTAGTTCCAGTATAGACTAGTTTGACAGTAGTACAGTAATTGCCTACTAACTGCTCAATTTTTTTCTTTCCAGAGAAAGCAGCACCAGCCATCTACAGTAGTATTACACATCACACAATAGCATAATACAGTATGCACATAACTGCACTAAGTTTTTTGTTTTCTTGTCGTTTCAGGAAAAAATGGTGGCCTGGGGGGAGGTGGGGTTTTGTGTCCAGTCTAATCTGTTTGTACAGTAAAATGTACAGTATATAAACAGCAGTATTGATGTACACAAAACCTCTCCTCTCTCAATGAACTACAGGCATACCCCGCATTAACGTACGCAATGGGACCGGAGCATGTATGTAAAGTGAAAATGTACTTAAAGTGAAGCACTGCCTTTTTCCCACTTATCGATGCATGTACTGTACGGCAATCGTCATATACGTGCATAACTGATGTAAATAACTCATTTGTAACAGGCTCTATAGTCTCCCCGCTTGCGCACAGCTTTGGTACAGGTAGGAGTCGGTATTGCTGTTCAGGACGGGCTTACTGGCGCATGTGTGAGCTGCCGTTTGCATATTGAGCGAGATGTACTTACTCGCGATTGTACTTAAAGTGAGTGTACTTAAACCGGGGTATGCCTGTACTGTACTGTACACGGAATGCGGAACAAGATAAAGACGGAAAAAGTAATATTACTATGTATACTGTGTATATATATATATATATATATATATATATATATATATATAAATATATATACACTATATATATATATATATATATATATATATATATATATATATATATATATATATATATATTATACATTACAGTATATATATTATTAAATAATATTCTTATAAATGTGCATAATTCATGTTTCTCCATGTTTTACAAATGTTTTCTAAATGTTTATCCAATTTTAATGTGCCAGAAGAACTTAATAAAGAATGCATTATGTATAATTCATGATTATTTTTATATTTGTATTTTTGTGTTCCTGAAAAAATAAATATTTATTCACATTCCTGATAATCATAATCATTGACAACAACCACCCCCCTCCACCCACCCCCACAATATAAGAATGAATGACAAAACAACATGAATCAGTTAATGTTTTTTTTTACTCTCAATTCTCACAATGCTGTGCAAATCAGATTTACATTTCAAATTCGAGAAGGGATTTTCCAAAGCGTTACCATAAACAAAGCCTCAAAGGGTTGGGGGTGGTTGGGTGAGTCATGCGCATTGAGGCGATTGACGCTCGGCTAGAGACGGATTAAAAACACATTGACTAACTTCAGAAAATGAATGACTCTGTAGAGGTGTCTGTCGAATGACTCTGTGGAGAGGGGGAGGGGGTTGGGTGACTCATGCGCAGTAAGCAGCTAGCTCCCATCTCAAAGAGGCTTAGAGTACACGCAGGCACAGTGAGGCGATTGATGCTCGGCTAGGGATGGGTTAAAAACACAATGACTAACTTCAGAAAATGAATGACTCTGTGGAGGTGTCTGTCGAAAAGAGTTTGTGTGTGCGTGGGGGAGGGATGAAGGATTAGTTGTGCTGCAGTTCAAAGAAATTACATACTGTAGTGTAGAGTACAGTAATTTCAAAAGGCAGTCCATCATAATAATTTGATCAATAAACCCCCAAATACAACCCCCAAATACAGTACATAAAAAGCAAGTCACTTTATCTCCCTGTGCCTCAGGCACCAAAAACATACAGTAGATTGTGAGCTCCACAGGACAGGGAGGGACCTGTGCAAGCAAAATGTCTCTGGAAAGAGCTACGTATACTGTAACTAACAGCGCTATACAAAAACAGGCTATTGTTATTATTATAATATCAAGGGGATGCTCTGTGCAAATCAAATTCGAGAAGGGATTTTCCAAAACGTTGCCATAAACAAAGCCTCAAAGCTCCCATCTCAAAAAGAATTACACACAGGCGCAGTGAAGCTTTGTACTGTACTGTAGCTCGGCTATGGACGGATTAAGAACACAATGGCAAGTTCAGAAAATTAACGACTCTGTGGAGAGGGGGGGGGTTGGGTGACTCATGCGCAGTAAGCAGCTAGCTCCCATCTTAAAGAGGCTTAGAGTACACTCAGGCGCAGTGAGGCGATTGACGCTCGGCTAGAGATGGATTTAAAACACAATGACTAACTTCAGAAAATGAATGAC
The DNA here is from genome assembly GCF_040206685.1 of Ascaphus truei. Lineage (NCBI taxonomy): Eukaryota > Metazoa > Chordata > Amphibia > Anura > Ascaphidae > Ascaphus > Ascaphus truei. The sequence continues at coordinate 7,110,300 of NC_134502.1, forward strand.
TCTGTGAAGAGGGTGGGGGGGTTGGGTGACTCATGCGCAGTAATCAGCTAAATAGCTCCCATCTGAACAAGGATTACACACAGGCGCAGTGAGGCTGTGAAGCTCGGCTATGGACGGATTCAAAACACAATGGCAAGATTCCAAAAATTAAAGACAGCCGCATGAAGTTCAAAGCTAAAGACATACTTTAATTGCAGGCTTGTGGAGAAAAAAAAATTACAATAAAAAAAAAATTCTTAATTTTTTTTTTTGGTCACTCACTCAGGCAAGCAAGCAGTGGTGGGCGAAGTTACAGGCGCATGCACAGTAAATTCCTGCTGTCAAGCAGGAATGTGATTGAAACCAGACACACGTTCAAAGGAATGGTGTGGGAGAGATGTACTGCATTGCACAGAAGATAAGAAGTTGAAATACCCTGCAGTGCAGTTAATTATCCTGAGCGAGGGGAGAGCGCTGTATATGCAGAAATGTGACACTGTTACAGTACTGTACACGCCTATGCGTTTCAACAATTTTCAAACAAGACATACTGTACATCAGCACAGCACAGCACCGCAAATGCATGTATACTTTAAATATGCAAATTTACAATTATTGCGCGCGCGCACACAGACTGTGTACTGACGTAGGTTGAACCGCGAAAGTATTAGACTTCCAAGACAACAGCTCGCAAACGCCCCCCTGAGTTTTTACACGGCATTGCAGTATTGCAGACAGCGAGAATAAAATGCTAATAACGCAGTTCACTCCGGGTGAAAACGACACAAAACCGCACATAACCAGGATAATCTGAAAATCGCGGATCTAGCCGATTTAGACTAAAGGCTGTCGCCACTGTATTGAACTACATTGTTGTGTACACATAACATGCATTAGGTCATTAATGTTATGTATACATGATTAACACTTTAACATTTGAGTTTACATTTTACAAAACCAAACAATATTTTAGTGTTACTACACGTTAATCACATACATAGCTACATGAAGGCTACAATGTTTTGACTCAATAATGTATGTAAATATGGTTTAGTTAACAAATACATGCATTACACAAACAGTGAAAAACATAAACACACACACAAACACATTATAATGTGATGAAATGTTTGCATAACAACATTTGTAACTCATTAATGTTACGACTTTTACACTTGTTATAAAGGATGAGGATAAACATTCATAAGTACAGTTGATGACATAAACATGTTGTGGATAAGATTATCATTGTGTTTACGAAGCATTACACATTGGTTAATAGAGACTACAAGAATTTGTTAAGAGAGACTACAATACTTTGGAATGGTTGAATCATTTAAAAAAAACTTAGAGGTACGGCAAATCAACACACATCTTTAATTTGTAAATATACATGTGACAATGTCTTCAGGAAGATGAAGATGAAGAGAGAGAAGAACTAATGACATCAATTGCAATGGTTAGGATGTTTAGCACGTTGGTTCTTGGATACATACATGCTTTGAGTGTTAGCATCGCTCATGTGCATGATGTTATGTGTAAACTCATCATCATGACAGGTTCTGTAATGTAGTTAATAACATTTGAACACACTATCCAATAACATTAAAGTAAAAATAACCACATGGACACAATACATGAAGGACATATTGCCAAGTTCACAACTTATTCAGCAACTAATGGTTACACATCCTATCACAATACCTGTCGCGATGTTTGAGCCTCTTATTCCATATGTTAAATGTCATAAATTCGATGACTAGTCATTGGAGTAATCTGAGTGAAAAATAACATGGAGAATAAATAAAAATGTTCTTTCAATCACATATTAATTGAGCTTATTCAACAACATATGTGATACTTTACAATGTGATATAAAAAACGACAACATATCTGAACAATGTGATCTCAAATAAACAATATGCTACACATCATTGTCACACACATGTGACACTCCAAGTGAACAGTTGTATGTAAAAATATAGCAGTAACTATTGGGTACTGTAACAGGGGACTTATCCCTGTTCACAAATGTGCCTCTAATCCAGCAGTGTGGTGGTTAACTGCTGGTAGACAATTAACTAACACCACCTGGCTGATTGCAGGTGGTAGAAAAAGCCTACCTTTGAGACAGGAAGTGAGACTCCTTAGCTCACACTTGAGCTGAACTAGGAGACAGAGCAGAGATTCCTTAGTCCACAACTGGGCTGAACCATGGAAGGACAGATGTCTTGAGCGACAAGCTGACTACAAGACAAAAGGGGACAATATTCTAACCTGGAGCCTGACATTTCCTGTGCAAACAATGGTGCGGTTCCAAGACAGCAGAGAAGCTTCCCCTACAGCAGCCTAGCTAACAGATAAGACTTTTTGTATAAGACTATTATCTATGTCTATGTGTATTGATAAATGTCTCCATGATTTGGGGCTGGTAAATAGCTTAGCTAACCAACCCAGTCAGAGAAGGCTGAGTTACATATGTAGATAGTCTCCAAAGCAGAGATAGGTTTTTTGTTTGGCTTATACTCTTATGTTAATTTTTTGCGGTGTTTAAAGCGACAGGCACAATAAAGCCTTATTTTAATTTCATCTTAAAACAGTCTCCATTGTGTACCTCTGCACATGTCCTCCTACAGGTACCAACATATTTTAAAGGTAGTTCATGCTTAAACCACAAACCTTCTGACATACAATATAGATTTGCTAGACATTATTTGCTCAGGTAAACACACAATTTTTTAGTGGTAACAATTTGTATCCAACCTGTTTAAGAATCACATACCGGTGACACATGTAATTGTCCACACAGCCGAGAAGAGGAATGTGCGAGTAGGAGATGCATCCGTTTCCTATGTGAATGATATTTGGAGACATGTATTTGTCAGAAACATGAATGAATACATATATGTAGTACTATGAACATATAGGTAGTTGCTTACATGTAAAATATGTGTTGATCACATTACGACGTGTCTTAACACCACAGGCAGTTTGCTCACTGTCAGCTGCTAAATTGACGGGATGCTCCTCCTCCAAGTCCTGATGTATTTCGCTAGGCATATTATGGCGGAGTGCCAGATTGTGCAGAATGCAGCAAGCTATAACTATATCAGGCACTTTCTCAGGCTTATATTGTAGTGCCCCGCCAGTTCTATCTAAGCAACTGAAGCGTGTTTTTAGGAGGCCAAAAGTCCGCTCAATGACCGATCGTGTCGATATGTGGGCTACATTATAGCGGTCCTCGGCTTCAGATTGCCGGTTAGGCACTGGTGTCAGAAGCCAAGGCCGAATCCCGTATCCTGAGTCACGTATAATCCATCGTGTAGAAACAGTAAACAATGTGTAAACATTATTTCATGCAACATTGAACAAATACAAAATTGTGATTTGTTAACACTTCATAATATGTACTCACCCACCAGCCAACCAGCTCCAAAATAGCCTTGTTCAAAAGCATGGAAAACTGATGAGTTTCTCAGGATAGAGGAATCGTGGCTGGAACCAGGGAATTTGGCTACCACATGCATAATCTTCATCGTGGCATCGCATACCACCTGTACATTCAGGGAATGGTAGTGCATATGATTGCGGTAAGCATGCTCACTCTGACTAGGCGGGATCAAGGCAACATGGGTGCAATCGATTGCCCCCATCACACATGGTATCCCGGCTATGGTATAAAAGCCATTTCTCACTTCCAGCCACTCTGTCTGCTCTGTAGGAAAATGAATATAATTCCTAGCACGTCTATTCAGTGCACATAGAAACTGGGTAAAGGCCCGCGAGAATGCCGATTGCGAGACCCCGCCCACTATGCCCACAGTTGTCTGGAATGATGCGGAAGCAAGATAATGTAATGAGCACAGCATTTTGACAAGCCCAGGGACTGCACAACCTCTGGCTGTTACACTCTCTAAATCAGCGGCGCGCAAACTGGGGGGCGCACCCCCCTGTGGGAGCGCAAGATTGTTTAGGGGGGGCGCAGGAAGCAGCGGCGATATTGCCAGTAGCAGAGGAAAAAAAGCCGTCTGCAGCTGCAATTTTTCTTTTGGCCATTAGGTGGCGCTGTGCTACACAGCAGCATCTCCTTGCTTCCTGCATCAGCGTGTGTGACATGGGGAGAGGGGGTGAGTGAGACTGGCACATGGGTGAGTGAGACTGGGACATGGGAGTATGAGACTGGGACATGGGAGTGTGAGACTGGGACATGGGGGAGTGAGACTGGCACACGGTGGAGTGAGACTGGGACAAGGGGGAGTGAGACTGGGACATGGGGGAATGAGACTGGGACATGGGGGAGTGAGACTGGGACATGGGGGAGTGAGACTGGGACATGGGGGAGTGAGACTGGGACATGGGGGAGTGAGACTGGGACATGGGGGGGTGAGACTGGGACATGGGGGAGTGAGACTGGGACATGGGGGGGTGAGACTGGGACATGGGGGAGTGAGACTGGGACATGGGGGAGTGAGACTGCGACATGGGGGAGTGAGACTGGGACATGGGGGAGTGAGACTGTGACATGGGGGGGTGAGATTGAGACTGGGGCATGGGGGAGTGAGTGTGAGACTGGGGCATGGGGAGGGGTGTGAGTGACATGAGGGGGGTGAGAGTGTGAGATGGGGAGGGGGTGATAGTGAGTGTGACATGGGGAGGGGGGGGTGAAAGAGCTACATGGGGATGGGGATGAGAGAGACACTGGTGGGAGGGAGACACTGGCAGGAGGGAGAGAGACACACTATGGCTCTAGGGAGAGTGTGAGAGAGACACTGGGGGGAGGGATAGGCAATGGCTGGAAGGAGAGTGAGAGACAATGGGGGGAGGGAGAGAGACACTAGGGGGAGGGAGAAAGAGAGAGAGACACACAGGGGGAGGGAAAGAGTGGGGGGAGACACTGAGGGGAGGGATAGAGAGGGACTGGAGGGGGAGTGAGAAATACAGGGAGAGGGAGAGACTGGAAGAGGAGTGTGAGACTGGAAGAGGGGAGAGAGTGAGAGACAATGGGGGGAGGGAGAAAGAGACACACACTGGGGGGAGGGAAAGAGAGAGTGGGGGGAGAGAGGGGGCGACACTGAGGGGAGGAATAGAGAGGGACTGGAGGGGGAGTGAGAAATACAGTGAGAGCGAGAGACTGGAAGAGGGGAGAGAGATCCTGAGAGGTTCTAATGTGGCGGGAAGATTGAGATTAATAATACTGCAGAAATGGGGACACTATTAGACAAATATCATAATATTTATTTTTAAGTTATGTAATTTGTGTTATAAATACTTTTTTGTAGACGCGTGGCGGGGGCGTTACAAAGCTGGTTCGTCCTCATTGGCTGAACCAGCTCACATGCACTGACGTCATGTGATTTTGATTACATCAGGCAGGGGGGGCCCGAGAAATTTCATGGATGAAAAGGGGGGCTCGGCATAAAAAGTTTGCTCACCCCTGCTCTAAATCTCAGCGTATCTCTTGATAAAGAGATAAGATTGCTGCTGAACTCAAACGATAACGACTGATGATCTCCTCCTCAGTCATCCCATCTAAAATGGTACGCTCCCTGTACACACGTGGACGAGGCACCACTTCTCTCCTCTGTCTTCTCCTCCCGGCTCCTTGTCCTCTCCCTCTCCCTCTCCACTCCGCTCCCCTGTCCCTGTCCTCTCCTAGCACTCGGACATCCTGCCCCTCTGATATCCTCTCCTCCAATAGAATTCTGCGCCTTCTCATGAACAATCGTATCATCTTCTGGTCTGTAGCTGTCAAGGCGCAGGTAATTGGCTTCCTTAAAATACCTATGTGATGATGTCATGTGACGTAATTACGTGCAAGCTGTCAAATAAACATATAGCACTTGTGAACTCGCAAAGTGTATAGATTACAAATAATACGGATTCATTGTGTGTGTTCATCAGGCAATGATCAAATTTGACTATGATGTGACGTTAAGATTTATAATAATACTTTGCACAAAGTCGTTATGTAATGTTAAATACACATACCACTTCTTTACGCAACACTCAGTAATGTCATTTGTATTCTACCTTGAAATAAACGTTTACAAACAACGTTGCAACATGTTGCAGTTTGCATGCTATTGTCACATCTTCACATAAACTAATTAGAATGTGCATATGCATCATTCAAAGGCATGTGGAGATTAGCAATTGATTATGTAAAAATATTCGTAATATTATGTCCTATTATACATCTGTGTAGCACTTAACATGAAATGATTACACTGCAATGTGTCAAATGTAATCATGCAATGTTATTGATTGTGCTATTTCAGCCGTCATAAAAAGAGGAATGTCACAAACAAGATGTAAACATTACGAATAACAGCTATATCTTAGTTGGATCATGCGTTAAACATTACAAACATTATACAATGTTTAACAACATGAATACTGCACCGACACACTTTATTCGAGCAAATACCCAGTATGTACCTGGCAGATACCTGGAATGCGCCGCTGATCACCTCTGACAAGCCCCGTTGCGTTTGCCTTCCCAGCCTGGGTTCATGCCTGGCTGACGGACGGCTGATCTGTTAAATGATAATGATTAGGATTTAATAGGCTGCAATGCTTCGCGTGTCTACAAGATGGCATAAATTCATGAATTGTAATGCAGTATATATATATATATATACTGTGCAGTATTGCAGCCAGCGGGAATAAAATGCTTCAATCCCTGCCTGGAAAATACCTCAATGCACTCGGGCAGAAAACAGTCACAAACCTCAATACACCCGGGTATACCCGAATTCGTGGGACTAGCCGAGCTCGAATAAAGTGTGTCGCCAGTGTAAATGCATGATCGGTGCTATGTGTCAAATGCTTCACACCATGAATTCTAAACAAGGACACTTCACTAACATGTTTCAGATGATGTGAACTGTTCCTTTAAGAGTTTACTATAGGACTTTCCCTTGACACAGCATAACACAAACAGTCATGTGACACGCAAAACGTTATAACATTCACAAGTAAGATGTTCTGCCAATAATGAACGTAAGCGGTGACACGATGAAGTGAATAACATCGACACTGTAATGACAAGTACAGTTAGGAGCAATACCACGTAAACTATCCTATAAAGTTATAAGTGTCCGCTCCATTGCCTCCATAGATGTTGAGATGAGTTATTTTTTCTAAGTGCCGTCCTGCTAACCGTGCCGTCCCGCTAACCTTGCCGATCCTTCTCCCCACCAAGCCGCCAACTTTGAGTTGGCGGGACGAATTGCCGAAAAAATGTATTTTCGAGAGTGCCGATCAGCACTGATAAGCACCGATAAGATGATCGGGGCTACTAGAATACAGCCGAATTTAAAAAGTGGCGAAAGGTGCCAAAAAGTGGCTTATCGGTAGCCGCCTGCCGATAATTTTTTATCGGGAAGAAAAAATGCCGATTTGGACAAATTATCAGCGCTTACTGAATACCAAAGCCTTTCTGGGGCGAAAAAATATTTTCGGCGCTTTGTGCATAGAGCCCATAGTCTGCAATCTGTGCTATAAATGTGGTCATTCCTTTAAAGATTGCCCAGAAGCCGAGCACAACCATTATGGGCAGAATGACACAGAGTCATAACCCCTCACACACACTACTACACCATGACATGTATACACAGCACAGGTACAGCGCGGGCAGCGGCAGTGCCAGCCTCCCCCTATTAAACACTTCCACATTTTAGTTTCCATATGAAACTCACATAGCTCAGATTATTGAGCATTTTAGCAGAGCATGAAAACTACTCGCAAGGCAGAAGGTTTTCAAAGTCCGGTGTGTAGTGTCCCACAGTGGGGAATATGTTATTCCCAAATTGAAGCAGTCCCAAAGCATACACTTAAAATAATCTAATTAAAAGAAATTGCCTTTAACCCTTTCAGCCCTGCAGATGTAGCACTCTATGGACTCTGCATGTTATGTTCTGCACGGTGTGAGGTTTACTGCTTATTAATCCTCTAGGGGAATTGAAATTTCCCAATTGCAAAATCTACCCCTCTATAAAAAGGTTTTTTACAGGTATATAGAAATGGTATGAGACTGAGGCAGAAGAGGTGAGTGTGTCCTGTCACCGCACACATAGCTCTGCCACTGCACCTCAATCCTTCCCATGCAGCCACACACACACAGCTCTGTCACTGCACCTCCATTCTGTCCTGCACCTTCTATGCTATTCCTGTACTGCCCTCCCCAACACACACAGCTGTGTCACTGCACCTCCATTCTATTCTGTACCTTCTATGCTATTCCTGTACTGCCCTCCCCAACACACACACACACATCTCTGTCACTGCACCTCCATTCTATCCTGCACCTTCTATGCTATTCCTGTACTACCCTCCCCAACACACACACACACACACACAGCTCTGTCACTGCACCTACATCCTGTCCTGCACCTCCTTTTCTATTCCTGTACTGACTACCTGTACAGTATTTACATTTTGGACTTGTTTATACTATGTAATATTTGGTGGGTTTGGGCCTGTATTAAAACAAATACAATTGCAAGGTTAATATGGAGTGACAGAGCTGTGTGTTTGTGTCTGTGTGTTAGGGGGAATGCAGGACGGGATGGAGATGCAGTGACAGAGCTGTGTGTGAGTGAGGCTCAGGAGTGCTGCATGGGTAGGAGGGAGGTGCAGTGACAGAGCTGTGTGTGTTTGGGGGGTTAGTACAGGAATAGCAGAAGGGGCTGCAGGGGTTAGGATCGCGGTGCAGTGACACAGCTGTGTGTATGGTAGGGGAGCGGGGGGGATGTACCTGTATTCCCATTGTACATGCTGTTACCATTCATAGTGCTCCCTGAACAGGGTGCATGGGATCACACTGCAACCTGAACAGGCGGCATGGGGTCACAGTGCCACCTGAATAGGCTGAATGGGTCAGTGGGAGGACACATCTCTCACAGATTCTGCTACAGCATTCCCCCCTCCCTTAGTTTTGGGGGCTTCTGGTGTTTCTCTGTCCTCTATATTATTCGCAATGTTCCCCCCAGGTTAGTGCAACAAAAGCATTCGAGGTGGGAATCCCCGGTATCTGTAAGGCTACCGCCCCCGTCTCACCCGCAGCACGCACGCCTGGTGACCTAGAGGCATGTGCACAGTATAAAGCCGCGACCGGCGGTCTGTAGGGGAGCACGGGGGGGGCGGGGAGGGGGGGCATGACAGAGGGGCTTGGCCATGATGGGTGATCCCTGCTCAGCCTAATGAACAAAATTACTTACTAGAGAGGTGCTATCAGGGACAAAGCATATCAATAGTCATGAGAGAAAAAGGAACCCTATTGGATGCACACTACTCTACTTAATCAAAATAAATACATTTTATTGAAATAAACATTAAAACAACACGAAAATATTCTTATTTAAAACCTAACATGAGCGCTCTTAGTAACGTAACTGCCGAAGATTTCCTCTCTACCATAAAACACACAATGTGGCACACCGCTCACTTTTTATAATTTTTTATGCTTTGACAAGTGTCTGAAAATTGACACAAATGAGTGCAACCAATGTACAAAATCACATAATTAGGACTAATAGAAAGAGCCCGTGATATAGTCACGAGTGCCTTCAAAAGGGTACATTTTTGGTGCACATCACACTAACAATTTTATTATTTTGTGTAATTATACAGTGAAAAATCAAGGTGAACCTAAATCTAAAGTGACAATAAAATATCGATAAAATAAACACGCGGTGCTATCAGCTGTTAACCACTTGTATGTACCACTGGTAATTGTGACTTTACAACAGTGTGGGAAGTACTAAGTTTCAAATTATAACACTAATATTGTCCTCCTGCTGTATACAACATAGTTACTTGCACCACACACAAATACTAGTTGTTGTCACTCATACAATGATGTCAGAAAGCCAGTACTGAGCACGTACCAATGAGAAAAGGGATTAACGCAATCAAGATTGTGGAGTCACACACAGAGTAGCCAGCATGCAGCATGAATTGAAATGGGAGGATGCACTTGAACGCCATGGGCGTCCCTCAGCTGTTAGGCTATCATATGAACGCTGTTTGCTAACAAACAGCACAGCTCCGACATCGCTGTCAACTTGTACTGGGGGCCCCTATCACTAGTGATATAGCGTGTGCATAATGAACAACCAGTTGTCATCCTCCTTGCCCATGCACAGAGTAAATCCAATAACATGCACTAAGCCTATTAGCCGATGCTGTCGGTGCGCATATAATGAGCTTCCCCACACCACATATACTAGACCGGCTGTCTCTAGATAATGAAGTTAAGCACACGGGCGTGGGCTCGGTGACGTGGTGATGTCACCAACACGCGGGGCAGCTGATTATGCCACAGCCGCTCGAGCGATTGCGGGTCTGAGCAGAGATGTCTGTATGCGGCTAAGACGTCTCGATCACTAAGCTAAGTATAAGATATTGATTTTTGCTCTTATGGGCGAGGAGGATGCCAATTGGTTACTCATCATACCAACGTTACATCACTAGTGATAGGGACCCCCAGTACAAGTTGACAGCGATGTTGGAGCTGTGCTGTTTGTTAGCAAACAGCGTTCATATGATAGCCTAACAGCTGAGGGACTCCCACGGCATTGTATGCATCCTCCTATATCAATTCGTGCTGTATGCTGGTCAATTGTTGTATGATCCTACACTCCGTGGCTAAAAGCCTTCTAGTATGCTTATCTGACTGTGCTCAACTTCATTATCTAGAGACAGCCGTTCTAGTATATGTGGTGTGGGGAAGCTCACTATATGCGCACCGACAGCATCGGCTAATAGGCTTAGTGCATGTTATTGGATTTACTCTCTGCATGGGCAAGGAGGATGACAACTGGTTGTTCATTATGCACACGCTATATCACTAGTGATAGGGGCCCCCAGTACAAGTTGACAGCGATGTTGGAGCTGTGCTGTTTGTTAGCAAACAGCGTTCATATGATAGCCTAACAGCTGAGGGACGCCCATGGCGTTCAAGTGCATCCTCCCATTTCAATTCATGCTGCATGCTGGCTACTCTGTGTGTGACCCCACAATCTTCATTGCGTTAATCCCTTTTCTCATTGGTACATGCTCAGTACTGGCTTTCTGACATCATTGTATGAGTGACAACAACTAGTATTTGTGTGTGGTGCAAGTAACTATGTTGTATACAGCAGGAGGACAATATTAGTGGTATAATTTGAAACTTAGTACTTCCCACACTGTTGTAAAGTCACAATTACCAGTGGTACATACAAGTGGTTAACAGCTGATAGCACCGCGTGTTTATTTTATCGATATTGTATTGTCACTTTAGATTTAGGTTCACCTTGATTTTTCACAGTATAATTACACAAAATAATAAAAATTGTTAGTGTGATGTGCACCAAAAATGTACCCTTTTGAAGGCACTCATGACTATATCACGGGCTCTTTCTATTTCTCCTCTCTACCAGATCTAGTTTGATCATATCACCAAACACAGCCGGCAAAGAAAATATATCTCTTAGCAGTTCAACTGTAGGCAGTTGGTGTATCAGCTCTGTACTGAGCCTGTACTGAGCTTGATGACAGATAACACCTGAGCTACGTAATTAACCCTTTAAATACAGATCTCCCTGATCCTTAGCGGGTGATAGTGTTGTCTTAAAAGTCAAACTTCAGGTGGGTATGGTAAATGCCAACGTGATTACACATATGTGATGGCACAATGGTACCATCCAAACCTGAATCTATGGCTCAGGGCCAACACGTAAACGAGAGGGGCACGTGTGTAAAGGGTAGTGAGGTATACCGTGAGATCAGTGGCTAGTATTGAGTACTTACTATTGATTGTAATTTCAACAGATATATGATGCTACCACTGTCTGGTCGGGTCTTAGGATTTTGTCTAGATAAGTGGTAGCATGTTCGTTCAGGGAATCAATGCCCGACACAGTCGGTCTGCCGGGAGGATGTTTGCAATTCTTATGGAGTTTAGGTATGCTATAGAAAGTAGCCACTTTTGGCTTTTCAACTGGAATATACTTATACTCCTGTTGTGAAATCACTTTACTTTCTAGGCCTTTTCGTAGAATTTTTTGGAGACCTTTGAAATACGTGATGGTTGGATCATGTTGTAAGGTTTCATAACAACTCTGATCACTGAGCAGTCTGATATTTTCTAGTACGTACCTATCCTCTTCCATGATAACAATATTTCCTCCCTTGTCGGATGGTTTTACAACGATCCCTTTTAATTCTTTTTTATGCTCTTTTAGGGCATTTCCCCCCCCCCCACACACGCATATTCTCCTGTCTCCCTCTAGGGGAAAGCTGTTGTAAATCCCTTGTTACCAGTTTTAAAAACATGTCTATGTTTGTATATCAACTCATTGGTGGCGTGAAGCGACTCTTTGGCCCAAGGGTTGTAAATCGACCATGCCCAGGTTCTTTATGACTATCACCCTCCAATGAAATGAGGGTTCTCAGATGTTCAAGGTCCTGATCATCAGCAGAGTCTAAAAACTCTTGTGGTAAAGTTAGCATTTCTCTTTTTTTGTGAAATTTGTGTAATGCTAACTTCCGGCCAAAGAGATTCATGTCTTTAACCCAGTCGAAGAGGTCAAAATTACAGGATGGGGTAAATTATAGACCTTTTTTAAGTACCTGTTCCTGTGCTGGCGTGAGGGTTATGGTTGTTAGATTCACCACCTGGAGTTCATTCTGCCCCCCTACTGAGGCTGGTGGTAATTCCTCCTTCTCCCTCTCCCTCTGGCTCTGTACCCCAATACCTCTCTGTTTCTTTGCTTGTCCCTTGCCTCGTCTGGTTTTTCGCCTCTTCCCCTGTATCCTCCACCTCGTCCACTCCCCCCCCCTCTGTAGCTCTAAAAAAGATCTAGTGTTGGAGGTGTTATTTGGGTCTGTGGTACTCTCCTCTATGTCTGAGTTTTCCCACTCAGTAGATGATTCCTGGTACTCTTTATGTTAATTTTTATTTGTTTTATAGATTTTGTCTGTTTTAAATTCATTTGCGTCTCGCAAGAATTTTTTGTGTTTACGTTCTTTTATTTCTTTAGTGAATTTTTCAATATTTTTCTTGAGTTTTAATTCTAGATCTACGAAGTCTGGTTCCTTAGACCATTTTTCTGTCTGTGCGAGTTCTAAGTCTAACTCCATAGTAGCCTCTTCCAGCTTTATTGACTCATATTCAATTAATAGAGCCATTAGTTCATTTGAACATGCTGAAAGTATATTTTCCCATTTTATGATGAATACAGTACTGTACTTCATCTTGAACCCCAAAAGCTGGGAATGTATTGATCCTTAAACCACGCGGTATTAGTTGTTTCGTTACATAATTGCGTAAGCTGGTGGTTTCCCAGAAAAGTCTGGTTTCCTTTTTAGATGTCTTCTCTAAATTCCAGAAATAGGTTTTTATATCACCTGAAGTATCAGGTGTGTTATCAGCTTGGTTTAGGGAAAATAGTTGTTCTGCCTCCAATTGTCTCTCTTGGGAGGTAGTCCTAGTGGTCAAGAAACCTGCCATACCCACGTAGTGGGCGAGCTAGGGAACAGAAAGAACCTAAGTTCAGAAAATTGTGCAAAAACAAAGAAGGGGGATCCCTGCTCAGCCTAATGAACAAAATTACTTACTAGAGAGGTGCTATCAGGGACAAAGCATATCAATAGTCATGAGAGAAAAAAGAACCCTATTGGATGCACACTACTCTACTTAATCAAAATAAATACATTTTATTGAAATAAACGTGAAAACAACACGAAAATATTCTTCTTTAAAACCTAACATGAGCGCTCTTAGTAACGTAACTGCCGAAGATTTCCTCTCTACCAGATCTAGGGCTCTATGCAGTAAGCGTTGATAAGTTTTTTTTCGCCATTTTATAGCCAAAATTGGGTTTGAGATTCAGTAAGCGCCGATATGTGCTTGATTTCGGCAGGTTTCGTAGCCGATAATTTTGTTATGGCCAGTCTGCTGTTGATAAGCCTGTTTTCGGCACTTATCGCCACTTTTTTAAATCGGCTGTATTCAAGTAGCAAAATCAGCTTATCGGGGCTGATCGGCACTAAGAAATTGAGATGTTATGGCCAATTTCTCCCGCCAACTAAAGTTGGCAAGTTGGAGGGGAGAACGATCGCTAAGGCTTCCGGAACGGCACTTAGAAAAAAAAAATCATCTGCACATCAATGGACTCAATGGAGCGGGGACGTATAACATTATAGTACTGTTTACGTTCCATTGCTCACAATACAAATGTGATTAGCATTACAGTGTGGGGGGCATTCACTGCATTGTCACACCTGACATGTATTATTTGATTTACATTGTACTTTTATATGTTTTCATCATTTGCGTGTCACATTACTCATCATGTGATGATGTGTCAAGGGAAAATCCTATACTCAACTCTTAAAGGAGAACCTCACATCATATCACACATTTTACAGAACTGAGCGACAATTATTTATATGATGTTACACATGTCACACATCTAACACATCCACCGTATATTCATGTTGCTTTACATTACACAATGCTTGTAATGTGTAACGCATCTTTAAACGTTCATGTACATCTTTCTTCTCATGTTTACATGTACTTTGGGTCCTCCCTTTTTTCATGACGTCACTTATTGGACACTCAATCACATTGCATATTCACATTGTAACCGTTGCATTACAAGCACTTCAACCTAACTTTTACACACATGTACAGTAATTAATCATTGTGACACATTTCAAACTGATTGTATAGCAACTATCCTCATTACATAAATGTATGCATATGCACACGAGAATTCATTGTTGTGAACATGTGACAATAACATGGCTAATTACACATGTTGCAGCAAACATTTTACACGTCAATCTCAGGCTTTGTGTCTATTTACATGACTGACTGTTGCGTTCAGAAGTGTTACATGCATTGCACATTACACTAATAATTTTCAAACAATGTTTGTACAAAGCTTCACGTTACATCATTGGCAAATATCATGATTGCCTGCTGAATACACAGAACAAATAATTCTTTGATCAAATGGAGACAGCTTGTTAGGCAAGTACTTTAATATGTTAATGTAACACCTTGCTTTTTACTATGTCACCTGACATGATCACATACCTATTTAAAGGACGCCCATTACCTGCTCATTCACAGCTACTCATGTCAAAATGTTGCAATTGTTTAGGAGACGGAGGAACATTCTTTTTCATGACATGCTTGCTGATGAAGAGAATGACATAGGGCAAGGGAGGGACAGAGCCAGGGACAGTGACAGGGACAGGCACGTGGATACGACAGGGACAGGGAGAGGGACAGGCCGAGGGACAGGTAGAGGGACAGGAGATCAGAGGAGAAGACAGAGGAGACATGTTGTGCCTCGTCCGCGTGTGTACAGGGAGAGAACCCTGTTAGATGGGATGAGTGAGGAGGAGATAGTCAGTCGCTATCTTTTGAGTTCAGCAGCAATCTTATCTCTTTATGAAGAGATAAGGGGAGATTTAGATTTTTTGACAGCCAGAGGTCGTGCAGTCCCTGGGCTTGTTAAAATGCTGTGCTCATTACATTATCTTGCTTCCACGTCATTCCAGACAACTGTGGGCATAGTGGGCGGGGTCTCGCAATCTACATTCTCGCGGGCCTTTACTCAGTTTCTCTATGCACTCAATAGACGCGCTAGGAATTATATTCATTTTCCTACAGAGGCGACAGAGTGGCTGGAAGTCAGGAATGGCTTTTATCACATAGCAGGGATACCATGTGTGCTGGGTGCAATCGATTGCACACATGTTGCTTTGATTGCACCTAGTCAGAGTGAGCATGTTTACCGCAATCGTAAGCACTACCATTCACTTAATGTACAGGTGGTATGTGATGCCACGATGAGGATAATGCATGTGGTACCCAAATTCCCTGGTTCCAGTCACGATTCCTCTATCCTGAGGAACTCTTCAGTCTTCCATGCTTTCGAAGAGGGACATTTTGGACATGGTTGGCTGCTGGGTGAGTACATATTTGGATGTTGTAACACAAAACACATATTTGTTAAGGAATGTTTTCATTATAGAATCTTATAACTAAAGTAAGCTTATGTGTGCTCCATTGATTATAGGTGACTCAGGATACGGAATTAGGCCGTGGCTCTTGACTCCGGTGCTAAACCCTCAAACTGAAGCAGAGGAGAGGTACAATGCAGCCCATATATCTACAAGATCTGTTATAGAGAGGACATTTGGCCTACTCAAGACCAGATTTAGGTGTCTCGACAGAACTGGTGGGGCTCTTCTATACAAGCCTCAGAAAGTGTCTGATATTATAATTGCCTGTTGCATTTTGCACAATGTGGCACTCACACATAATGTACAATCAGACCTACCTGACGCTTTGGTAGAGGAGCATCCCACCCATGTAGCTGCTGAAAATGAACAAACAGCCAATGGTGGCCAGACACGCCAGAATCTCATAAATTCCTTTTTTTCTTGTAAGTAAAAACATATATTTTCATAGTACTACTTTTATATATTAATTATGTAATATTAACACTAATTGTTTTTTACATAACTTTCTGTTAGGACACAGATGAATATGGGTTGCACACCTTTCTTTTCTCTGCTGTGTGCACAAAGGAATGTGGCACCGGTATGTTATTGTTGCACAGGTTATATAATCCCTCTTCCATTTTAAATTAGTTGTGTGTATGTGAATACAACTGTTGTAACAAATCAGTAATATTTTAGCATTGTGTTGTTCCTTATGCAAACACAATACACATAGTATGGCCATAGTCATGAATTCTTGCATTATGCTTACATACAATGTTATTGTTGCAGTGTAACATGTACATCCATATGATGTGTACACCAGGCTGGTTTACATTTAGAATGTGATACAATATACATGGTGTTGCACATTTAACACCAAATACACACTTTGCTGTGTTGCTTACGGTACTGAAGATGGCATGTCAATGTTTGCAATTTATATATTGTTCCATTGCATTATAGGTATATCTCCAGTATGACTGATCATGGTATGTATATTTGCTGACATCTGTCATAAGATGTGCCTACCTCAATATTCGTATAATTATTTGAAGTAAAAATCCAACATATTGGTAAACGATAAATGTTACATACATGTACTTTCTGTATCATGTACATGCATTTAGCTACTAATGAGGTTTAATGTGCATTGTATTATAAAATGATTACTCCCATTTCATCACATTTAATGTATGTTCCCTTATAATTTCCATTAATGCAATATACAGGTGTTTGGAGAGAAGGGGATAACTGTAGATATTTTTTTACTTACGGGAGCTCATTAATCACGGATGCAATTGACTGATCATAACACTCCATGCATGAATGCCTGTAATCACAGCAATGCGTTGTACATCTTATATTTAGCAATGTAGGTGATTATTAATGTTATAAATTATTTGACAACATTAATTAAACATTGTCACATGTGTATGTATAAGTCACACATGTGTGTTGATGTGACCTACATGTAACAAGTGTCAAACTGTAATCAAAACCACAATTGTGTCAAAAATGTAACTGTCATTTTGCATTAATAATTACCCACAATCACAATGTTGTTACTATATTTGGAATGTCATTGACGTCACTTCATCATTATCATGATGATAATGAACAAGTATTCTCAAAATATAAACGTCAATCACATGCACATTAGCATAGGCACACTTTTTAAGACAACTGTTTGTGTCTGTATCAATTTGTTTATGATCCATGTATAACACCGACAAATGATAACAGCAGGTTTATTATGGTAGGTTATATCATCATATTGACTGTACTATTTATGTTTAGAAAGTGTAATGAACACAGTAAACTATACTTAGTTTGGTACATGAAATATACACATAAACGTACTTCATTACATGATGTTGATATAATATTCATAGCATCATGCATTGTAGGGGACCACAACATCTTCCCAATAACATTATTTGCTACAGTCCCAAACCATGTTATCAACATACCCATGTAACAAGAGATTTTTAACAATAAATGGCTAGTTGGTTGTAAGTGTCCTTTACATTGGGAGAAGTAGTGGCTCAGTGAGTAAAGACACAGACTGGCACTGAGTTTGAAGCAGGGGAACCTGGTTCAATTACTGGTGTCGGCTCCTTGTGACCTTGGGCAAGTCACTTTATCTCCCTGTGCCTCAGGTGCCAAAAAATAGATTGTAAGCTCCACGGGGCAGGGACTTCAGCCTGCAAAATGTCTCTGTAAAGCGCTGCGTACAACTAGTAGCGCTATACAAGAACATGCTATTATTATTATTATTATTATTACATAGTTTCGACAGTCATACGTTCCATTACACAATAGAATACACAAATGTGTTAGCAGAGTGGGAATGGTTGTTATATATAAAACACACCATGCCATAAAATGTTAGTAGTAATTAAAGAACACTCAAGAAAATTTCTAGCTGCACTCTTTTGCAACATCATTATGTTAATTAAGTGCTTATGCAATATAGGCATAAGGGTATCACATTTTTAATTGTTTGTTAATAAGTGCTGCAAGCAATATAAAATTAGTTCCATATGTAGTATAGTAGTCGGTGGCTCCTCCTCACAATCATCTCATATAAAGTTAGACTCTTCTGAAATCATCCATTGATCCGATTGTATCTTGGCCGACATCTCTGAAATACAGCAAACACATGATGGTCAAAGATGGCACCTTACTATATATGTATCCGTGACAACGCGTTACACATCTCTATATGATTGTGTAGATACACACGTCACTCACTTATATGTTAGAAGTACAACTATACATCATTATGTATTCGTTTGTTAAATTAGTAGGAGGCATAACTATGTATATGAACTTAACGTTGGCTGTATACTTTAAAATGTGCACGCACATCTTACTGTGCGCACGCACTTCACGCTTGGGTCGACTAAGTGTTAGCGCATGCGCAAAACAATGCGTACATTGTGCGTTCAATAAATGTTGTAAATACCATTAACCATAAAATATTTCTTTATAATACAATGAAGGCGAAACTACATTCGTTCTAAAGGAGTACATCTGTATTCTTTTTAAACAGACGTGTGTGGACAGAAAGCACGGCCGATAACACAATGCGCAAATGCAATACGTGTGACGTCATGTTAAGCCAGCGTGAAGCGCACGCAAACACTCCTCCCACTCAATTAACATTCGGCTAACGCCCAGTGCACGCCCACAAACACAGACGCGCACGCATGACACAGTGCAGTTACCGTAACTATAACAAAACAACACAGCCAATAGGCTTTGACACGCGCACGTCGCTTGGGGGCGGGACTTACATCCGTAATCCTTTTTAAGGACGCCTTGGCACATGACAAGGGTCCCACGTCATACGTGGTGGACCCGTTTTTTTTTTAGATGTTGCATGAGAAAAAAACAGGTGTGTGTTACAGTTATGGTAACATGTTGCTAATATGTTTAAAGGGATAGGAAAGTACGTATATTTATTCCGTGAGCAATGTGTACTAATATTTCTGGTTCTACTATATTGTAATAGGAAACAATGTGTTTGTGATCGCTACATGTTATGCAGTCTGCAATGTTACGCTGTATCCACGCATTTAAAGTAAAAATGGTGGTTAGAAAAAAAAAAAACTTTTAACGCTGAGTCAAGGCATAACGATTGTTATATTTACCATTCTTGTAGAAGTAACACTTCGTCTGCCTGCAACTGGTCGCTCCAGAAAACCAATGCATTTGCATCCATGGTTGACCCAAACGCTGAATCCTGTATGACACACATCTCCTCCATGAGGTGCTCATAGGAATCGCCACTGCCTTCTTCAAACAATTGGTCCGGAGGTACTTTCATTTCTTCGGGTACCCATTCGAATGCGTTTGCAGCAGAAAGGCTTGGTAAAAAATCATAGTAGTTATGTTCTTGTAGAATGTGTGTTTCAGGAATGGAGGGTGCAGATATTGCAGCAGGTATCGATTCACACGGAATAGTAGTAGCGGATCCATTGCTATTGTTATTAGGAAGAAATATGCTATTTAGCACAATATATGTGCCGTGTTCCACGGTGATTTTATTTTCCTTAGCAATCTTCCAAAAACCATACCTTTCTTGTAGGTTATCCTGCACACGTTCAAAACATTCATTAGTTGATAAAGTGAATCTTACAGAGGATTTAAAATTTCGCGCCCGCCCAGGTTCTTGGTAATAAGGATACTTTGTTCTAATCAAATCATAGATTTGGCCCACGTTGGCTTTCTGTTCCGCAGTTGAGACGATCGCCTCTGCTATCATCATTTTATAGCCTTTGTGTGGATGGCTGTTTTGAATGATATCGTCAGCCATTGCAGCTTAACAGAAAATGTGACTGTTCTTCAATGTTCTCTGCTCAGAATGCTGAAACTATTAGAATGTTATCTATTTAGTGGCTTTCCATTCAAGGTCAGAAAATGTTTCTTCTTTTACTCCTTTTTTCAAACACCAATTGGAGTTTTACAAATAATTGGTTCACATTGTGGTTCTGATAGGCATTTCAGTGTGAATGCCACATTAAGCTACTTTTATCTACTTTCTCAAAACAACTGTACAATTTTAATTAAAAAACAATGTGGGTTGAGGAAAGAAACATTCTCCACTTTATGAAAATAGTGCTTACACAGCCATATAATGAAATACACACACACCTGCAAATGTGTTTCTCTTTTTCCCCCCATACATTTCTGTGTCTATTTTTCAGTCTGGTTAACTCCCTGTCTGCATCAGAGTTTAAGTACGTGTGTATATGTAGATATATATATCTCTCTCTCATAAATATATAATATATATATATATATATATATATATATATATATATATATTTATATTACAATATACATATATATATATATATATATATATATATATATATATATATATATTACAATATACATATATATATATATATATATATATATATATATATATATATATATATATATATATTACAATATACATATGTTTATGTCTGTAAAACCAAACTTTTAATGTGTGTGTATATTACAATATTTAATGGCTTATATGTAAAGAGGGATTTTAATTTTGGTGTGATTTATTTAAAGGTTTAAATAATAGAGGCTTACAATGTTTTATGGCCTATTGCATTGACCTGTGTGGAAATGTGATTTACCATCAAACAAGGGTTTTTTTGAATTTAGAAGGCCTGTAGTGTTACAACCAATGATATATCTATGTAATCCAGGTCAACACAGAACATATTGATGGCAGTAAGTAGGCCTTGTATGAAACCTTTTTAAATGGTGATAAACATGAGTGAATTAAGTTATAAAAAATTGTTTTAGGCCCATACTGTTATAAGCTCACAGTTAGTATATTTCACAAACATTACGCCTGTATTATAAAAATACTGTATTTTCAGAAGGAAGCATGAAGTGTATGTTTTCTGAAAATACATCTATACCAGTTTAGATAATACAAATCATATATATATATATATATATATATATATATATATATATATATATATATATATATATATATATATATATATATATATATATATACACACTGTGTGTGTGTACATATATATATATATATATATATATATATATATATATATATATATATATATATATATATATATATATATACACACTGTGTGTGTGTACATATATCCATACATACTACATATATATTAGTAAACATTCACACATATGTTCTTGAAACCAGAACTCATAAATGATTAAAGGACAACATTACAATGGTCAAGCAAGGTGAAGGTAAGTAATATTTTACACTTAATCATGCTGTACACAGACAAGAAAGATGTTAGCAGTTAAGTAGATGTGTGTTTTTAATTGCATGTGAATAATATAAACATGCAATGATTACATCAAGTAACACACCCAAATACAATGTTTTGCAGGTAAGTAAATTGCAGCTTCTCTAAGCATAGCAGCTGGGTCCTTGTGGACCATTACTGAGCAGATGATTAATACATAAATATTAATAACACCATTCATTAGGACTGTTAACATTTCCAAAACTTCACGTGTACAATGACATACTTGAATGTTTGGAAACAACAGGTCTTCAGCATACATACAATATTCATTAGATAATGTGAAGTCAACAAAACAAGGCCAAAGACATATTTACTTAATTATAACATTTATTATTTTTTTTACTTTTGAGAGCGAGTCACAGGCCTGCTTGTTGTCTCTTGGATTTTTCTTTTTCGTTTCGCTACAACTTTAGTCACAACAGAGGCACTTTGAGTGGCCTGTGGCACTTCACGGGCAGGGCTTGTGGCCAGTGACTGTTCATGGGCAGGGCTTGTGGCCAGTGACTGTTCACGGGCAGGGCTTGTGGCCAGTGACTGTTCACGGGCAGGGCTTGTGGCCAGTGACTGATCACGGGCAGGGCTTGTGGCCAGTGACTGGTCACGGGCAGGGCTTGTGGCCAGTGACTGTTCATGGGCAGGGATTGTGGCCAGTGACTGTTCATGGGCAGGGCTTGTGGCCAGTGACTGATCACGGGCAGGGCTTGTGGCCAGTGACTGCTCACGGAAAGGGCTTGTGCCCACTGACACATGTGAGCAAGTTGGTACACAGTGCACAACTGATGGTTGGTCCGTTTCATGTTTGGGTTTTTTGATTTGTGTCCAAAAACTGATCAGTAGTAACTGCTTGTGCATTTTTGTTTTTGGCGCCTCCTTTGTAGGTGTCAGCTCCAGAATTTCTACAGATGGCAGCGGTAGGATGTTGTCAGGAACATGCACAGAACTTTCTGCTACTTTATCGGTAACATCCCGACCTGGGGAATGAACATCAGATGCATGGGGTGAAAAATTACCACCATGTAAAGATCCTTCCTGTGATGTGTTAAAGTTGAAATTTGGTACTGTAGTCATTCTCAAGTAATTAGCTTGGGTTTGCTGAACAACTAATGCTTCTAATGACGTGTTTATTTTTTGCAATTGTTTAGGCACTTCAATGAAGACTCTGTGGAGATGTGACAATTGTGATATCGTTTCTTCCTGCAGTGATATCATCCTTTCGTGCACTGTCATCAGATCTGAATGGCGACGATTTTCAGCTTCAACAATTTTTCCCTCAGAAGCTACTATTGCATCGTATGTGTTACTTGATGGATGATTTGCCTGTGTAACTCTTTCAATGGGAACCTCTTCATGGTCACTTGATTGCATTTCTGTGTCTATGGCGGCATCATCATCATCATCATGTGCTAAAAATAAATGTACACATTATGAAATGGCATGTTAATCTCTGCTGTTTTACTATGTAATTATATTGTGTGATAAGTAACACCTAACATGTTTCCATACGTTTATAACGTCACATTAAAAACTACCTTGACTTACGAATAATGTTTGGACTCAGTATGAAATAAGAATGAATGAGAAGTTGCTCTAAACTCACAACTCCTACATGATACTTAACATCACAAACACAATACATGTTGTCTTAAAAAACTTAATTTTCACTGACACTAAGTAATCCTATTTAAAGAACATGTGCAAAACAAATAATGAACATGACAACATAACATATAGAAGTGCACATATTATATGGGCACCACCTCATACACTCATCTTCTAGGTGTGTTGAGCTGCATGACCCAGGTGAAGACATTTGTTCCGTCTCAGGTGACACATGTCCTCCAGGGGCAACTATATATAACAATAACATCAGTTGTACATTTACATGTGTAAATATTGAACAAACAGTTATTGTATGTTCTGTATTTATGAGTAACTAACAGCATCAGTTCCTTAACCGAAAATGTGTGTGTGAAAGTGAACATAAATAGTTGTAATAACAATGTACATGCCTGTGTACTTAAAACTTTTGAGTTCCGTAACATACTGTACAACATACTATGTTTCTGCAGTAATGCGTTAGGATAAAATTATTAAATTTGTACATACAAATCATATGTTGTGTAGTCATATCAGTATAATAATGTACATAACTATCATGAGATGAACATTCACAATGGTTATCATGAAGGTCGTCATATAGCTAAAATATTCATTTTTGGTAGAGGATATGTGTGGTACATTAATAGAAGCTGTGGCCCGCCTGAATGTGGCTGCCACTCAACAACACAACACATGCAGTGTGTGATAATGTGGTGTTGATATCAGTTCAACTATAGATATGAGTGAAAGAATGTGTGACGTACAGTTTCATAACTAATGACTTGTTGGGGGATTTAGTACCTAGAGTTAAGCTTTCAAATGAGTGTGATTACCTTCACTTTTGCTAGTCAGGTTGTAAGAACGGTATTCCCTTCCCCAAAAACCCTAATCAGCCAGACCTTTCAATTACTTCAAACAGGTGAAAATAGTGTGAACTAAGTTGACCGTAAGATGACCCTGTAATTTGGGTGAGTGCTGTACCCCACCCCCTCTGTTGACGTGTATGCTGTGATGACATATTCATTGCAGCTGCTTTAACACAATGGTAGAGGAGCTAAATAGTCATCTGAAGTGTGCAAGTTATGAACACAATGACATAACATATGCTACGTGTGCCTCATTATGCTGTCTGTATATGACATAAAGCAAAAATGGACCTTTTCATAAACAACTAGACATTTGTTAGTGCAAGTGATGTTTGTAGGCCGTTGCATGCAATATATTCGATGCATGATTAGAATAGGCAGTAATGTCGTGTTTGTAGGAGTTAAATAAATAATATACACATTAATATTATATATATTTATGTTCTGCACCAGTGCCTAGTAATAATTTCACATTAGCATGTCTTACACATGTGTGGTACCCTGTTGTTCCCCATCTTCGCCCACCATCAATTGCTTCCACTGCAGCAATGCATTTTGGGAATTCACATGTAAATGACCACGCAATGCCACGTGGTATATTAGTTACTGCTTTTAGTAGGACTACAACATATATGTATATTTTGAGATATATATATATATATATATAGAGAAACAGACATATACATATATAGATGTAGGTGTGCTTATATTGGGAAGACAGTATAAAAAGCAGCGGAAATGTGTAAAATAACTGTAAGCAACGACACGCCTAGTACAGTAAGATTTCTCACCTGGTGGAAATTGTGAGGGATAAATTCCGATGTCCCTGTCACCGGCCAAACCCTCCACGACGACGGGAAGTAATTTTCCCCGAAGCAGCTCCTCCAATGGAGTTAAGATCAGACGTTGTGGTGGCGGGCCACCTCCAGTGCCAGAAGCATGCACGCGTTGGTCTTGTATTTTCTTTTTTAATTTTGCCCTAATATCGTCAAATCTTTTGCGACAATTCACCATGTCCCTGACACGATTCCCACACGCATTGACACCAATTAGTATTGTGTCCCACATTTCTTTTTGGCTTGATGAACTTGTCCGCGCTTGAAATACAAACAAAATATATGACGTTAATTCATAATAATAGAAGCACCAGTTTCCTACACTGCTAGCTGTTCCAAGAGATAGCAAACATGCTGTTTTAGGTGTAATATGTGAAGCACATGAGCATTCACTACTAAACCTAGACATGTAAGCAAGCTTGCATTAATATTGTATGCAGTTATCGCAAATTGAATGGAAACAAAAAGAAAACAGCGCACAACGCCAAATAGTGAAGCAAGTAATAAAAATGTATTACAATATTAAAGGGGTATAAAATCTGCGTACATCAAATAGAGAATTCATAAGCATTTAGTGTATATCACACTTGTTTACCACTCCATGGTTGTAGACAGGGGAATCTGGTACTCAGCTTTCTCTACAGGAGCCTCTGTGGTGGTTGTGGGGCACAAGATCCCTCATACACTTTTCATCCAGCAGGATGCTGCTTTCAAGGGAGTTCCTTAACAGCAGTCTGGCTCCACTGCAGGTTCAGGCACTCAGTGGAACCGAGTCTCAAGCGGCAATATGCCTCTTCCAGGGTTTTTTTTCCTTACAGTCTTTCGTTTCTCCTTTGGAGATTTCACCGTTTTATCAGCTGCTGCAATGGCAGGGCAGTTCAGAGCCGATGGAAAGGCTCAGCAAACACTTCCGCAATTGCATGCACCTGCACAGCGTGCCACGATGCCGCTCCGTCACGTGGTGTAGCGGAATGACGTCACAGTTCCCGTGGCAGTGGTGAAGGAGCAGGAGAAAGTCCCTTAGAGTCTCTATAGCGGCGCATAAACCGCTCAGTCAGCACAATAACACCAAAAGATAATGGATTAAATGCAGATCCAGGGGATAATAAAAAACAATGTAATGGCATAGGTTAAATACATCCAACGCGTTTCGTACATCTAAGTACTTCTTCAGGGATAATTTTGGCCATTACCCAGAGGTCTTAAATACCTCTCAGAGATGTCTCATTGGTCAGACTATTAAAGTTAGACCAATCATCTGAGCCATGGTCAAAGTGATAGGGAAGATATACTATTACTTTTAAAACAACAACTTTATTAGCAGAATTTAAAAACACAAATAAACAGTTAACTAACCTATAATCTAGCCTACCATAAATATAACATAAATATATAAAAAAAACCATGCTGGAATAAAAATTGAACGACTGAGTTTTGTTGTCCTTGTAACGCATGATAAAAATATGTGTTTCCACAATAATTAACATAGAAAGATATTCTGGACCCATATTTGCATATTAACAAAACTCACATGACCTAGGATCACATGTATTTGAAGAATAAATGGAAAGGTACACTTACCTACTAAATGTCCATAGAGACTGTCATAGTGCTCCAGAATCCCAGTGACAAGAGCTCTATTTTCCTGGTCATTGAAGCGAGGATTACGTGGATGCTCCACACGTTTCTTCCGAGCAGGTTTAGGCTCAGAGCTTGGCTGCTGCTTACTGCACTCTCCTTGTTCCAATGGAAGAGACTCCAAAAGCTGGCCACCAGCAAGCACGCCACCACCAGACACCCCATCAGCAACTGAGCCACCAGCAGCACTCCCACTCCCACCAACAGCACTCCCACTCCCAGCAACAGCACTCCCACTCCCAGCAACAGCACTCCCACTCCCAGCAACAGCACTCCCAATCCCACCAACAGCACTCGCACTCCCAGCAACAGCACTCGCACTCCTAGCAACATCACTCCCCTGAACAGTACGTTCACTCTGACGCGTACTCGCACGAGTAGCACTACCACTCACACCAGCATCACTCTTCCCACGCTTTGCGGGCATACTTACAGCACTCACAAAAAACAGAAAACAAATGTACAGCCAATCACACGAAACACTTCCACATAGAAAACAAGACAAATATGTCAACAAAACAACAATGGACAAAGCTTTCACAATACACAACAAGTCTCTCAGTCAATATGCAAATATTAAATCGCCCAGCTCTGTGCGTCTCTCTCTCTCTCACTCCCAACAACACAGAGAATGATTAACAGTACACGTTGCCTTTAAATATAGCGCGCTATCCAATACTGCTGCGGCCGAGTTTATTCACTATAAATATATATATATATATTGTGTATATATGTGTATATATACACTTGCAAGCCGGGAAATCTCCCGGCTTGCGGAACTGGCCACACTTCAATAAAGTGTGTCGCCAGTGTACATGCTGGCTTCGCCTGATTCAGCAAGATTTTTGATTGGCGAACGTAACAGCACCCCGCCACGCACGCCGATACACCTGTGTGTGATCGGCTAATCATCGTGAGAGTGGGCGGATTTGTTTTCGTCTTGATTTTGAAGGGATTCGGCACTTACTGCATACGGAGAGGGAAAATCGCCAATAACATGGCTAATCGGTAAGCTTGCCGATTTCACATATTCGTCGCTTACTGCATGAGGCCCCTAGTTTGATCACATCACCAAACCCAGCCGGCAAAGAAAATATATCTCTTAGCTGTTCAACTGTAGGCAGTTGGTGTATCAGCTCTGTACTGAGCTTGATGACAGATAATACCTGAGCTAGGTAATTAACCCTTTAAATACTAATCTCCCTGATCCTTAGCGGGTGATACTGTTGTCTTAAAAGTAAAACTTCAGGTGGGTATGGTAAATGCCAACGTGATTACACATATGTGATGGCACTATGGTACCATCCAAACCTGAATCTATGGCTGAGGGCCGTGAGATCAGTTCTAATTACATGAGAACATTATGACTGATTTATAAATATAGTATGTACACAGCAGTCAGTGCCACTTCATTTTCCTTTTTCTATTTCTGGGTAAACAATTTAAGGATCTGATACCTAGAAAAGAATGCATTTTTGGGACAGGCTTTGCAATACCCTATACTGTATGTGGTAAAAATGACTATCTTCACAGCATACTCCAATATGGTAACATATATATCAGTGTATGTCATTTGCATTTTAACCCTTTACAAACTATAGGGTATGACACCCGTTTTTGATGTCTGGGGGAAACTCTGTCAAAGGCTATATACCAGTATACTTACCTGCGAGCTAATCAGCGAGGTAACTTCCCCCTGAGAGCCTGAATCATGTCACTATGGCAACCGCAGGGTATAATAAGCCGGCAACTACAGGGAACCTCCCACCCCCGAAGAAGTTCCGTGTTTGCAGGAACGAAAAGCGCGTCAGGATTGACGTCACTGCTGACGTCAGTAGCGCGACTGAAACGAAGGTTTCAGTCTCAGTAAGCAGTAACTACGGTATCCTCACTCCTACTATGGCTGAATAGCTAGCTAAACGATGTGATGTACACTGGCGACACACTTTATCGCAGTGCGGCCAGATCCGCAAGCCGGGAGATTTCCCGGCTTGCTAGTGGTTGCCCCTCGGCGTGCCGCGCGTCATAGACGCGCGGTCACGCGTCTTCGGGAGCCTGCGCCCCCTGCACGCGCGTCCAGGGCTCCCCGAGGGAGCCCTGGTGTCCCGCGATCGCGGGACAGCGGCAGGGGGTTCCGGGGGACCCGGCGGACCCAGCAGCGGTAGGGAGAGTGCCCCGATCGGAGGGCGCTCTTCCGCTGCTTCGGCGCGTGCCCGTCACACTCGGGCGCGCGCCAGGCTACTGCTGCGGCACAGAACGGGCAAATGCTCGAATAAACTGTGCCGCAGCAGTATATTTTCTTTGCCTGCTGTGTTTGGTGATGTGATCAAACTAGATCTGGTAGAGAGGAAATCTTCGGCAGTTACGTTACTAAGGGCGCTCATGTTAGGTTTTAAATAAGAATATTTTCGTGTTGTTTTCACGTTTATTTCAATAAAATGCATTTATTTTGATTAAGTAGAGTAGTGTGCATCCAATAGGGTTCCTTTTTCTCTCATGACTTCTATTGGTGCGTGCTGACCCCGTGATTGCGTTGCGGCACGGAAAGACAAAATTCTTGTCTTTCCTGCCAGCGTATGTGTCACAGCGCTTTGCACGCCCACACACACACAACCACTGGGGCCTGCCCCATAGAGTGCTGTGCTGTGTGGCACTCATGCCATAGCATGCGCCACAGCGGCCACTGGGGACCTGGCCTAATTCCCCAATGTGGCCTTTGGCTTTAGCTTTTTTCCTTGGTGAAGCTACACGCCCCCATCTTGCCCAAGTTGGCTCCTGCTCCCCTCCTGCCCCCATTGGCTCTTGCTCCCATCCTGCCCCGTTGGCTCCTGCTCCCATCCTGCTCTGAATGGCTCCTACTGCCCTATTGCTCCCCTTCTGCCCCCATTGACTCCTGTTCCTCCTCCTGCTCCCATCCTGTCCTCATTGGCTCCTACTCCCCTCCTGCTTCCACTGGCTCCTGCTCCCATCCATCTCCTGTTGGCTCGTGCCCCCCTCTTGCTCCTTTCCTTGCCCCATTGGCTCATGCTACCATCCTGCCCCATTGGCTTCTGTTCACCCTCCTGCTACCATCCTGCCCCCGTTGGCTCCTGCTACCCCTCCTGCTCCCATTAGATCCTGCTCCCCTCCTGCCCTCATTGGTTCTTGCTCCCCTTCTGCCCCATCGGCTCCTGCTCATATCTTTTCTCCGATGGCTCTTGCTCCCATCCTGCTCCTGTTGACTCCTGCTCCCATCTTTCCCCCGTTGTCTCCTTCTCCCATCTTGCCCCCATTTGCTCCTGCTACCATCCTGCCATGTTGGCTCCTGCTCCATTCCTGCCCCCATTGTGTCCTGCTCTCATCCTGCCCTGAATTGCACATGCTGCTCTTCTGCTCCTATTACCTCCTGCTCCCCTCTTGCCCACTGTGACTCTTGCTCCCATACTGCCCCTGTTGGATCCTGCACTCCTTCTGTCCCCATTGGGTCTTGCTCCAATCCTGCCCTGTTAGTTCCTGCTCCTTATCCTGTTTTCTCCTGCTCTCCCTCCTCCTCTATCTCCCATTGGCTCCTGATAACATCCTGCACCTAGGGGCTCCTGCTCCCCCTCCTGCCCTCATTGGCTAGTGCTCCACCTCCTGCTCCCATCCTGTCCCCATTGGCTTATGGTACCATCCTGCCCCGTTGACTCCTGCTCCCCTTCCTGTCCCAATTTGTTCCTGCTCCCATCCTGCCCCCATTGGCTTCTGCTCACCCTCCTGCTTCCATCCTGCCCCCGTTGGCTCTTGCTCCCACTCCTGTCCCATTAGATCCTGCTCCCCTCCTCCTGCCCCATTGGCTTCTGCTACCCTCCTGCCCCCATTGGCTTCTGCTCCCCTCCTGCCCCATCGGCTCCTGCTCATATCTTGCCTCCATTGGCTCTTGCTCCCATCCTTCTCTTGTTGTCCCCTGATTCCATTTTCTCCTGTTGTCTCCTTATACCATATTGCCCCAATTGGCTCCTGCTCCCTTCCTGCCCCTTGGCTCCTGCTCCCATCCTGCCTCATTGGCTCCTGCTCCCATCCTGCCTCATTGCTCCTGCTCCCATCCTGCCCCGAATCTCTCCTGCTGCCCTCCTGCTCCCATTACCTCCTGCTCTCCTCCTGCCCCTGTTGACTCCTGCTCCCATACTGCCCCTGCTGGGTCCTGCACTCCTTCTGCCCCCATTGGGTTTTGCTCCAATCCTACCACATTAGTTCCTGCTCCCCTTCTTCTCCTGATTTCTCCTGCTCCCCCTCCTCTCGTTCCCATTGGCTCCTACTCCCATCCTGCCCCTATTGGCTCTTGCTCCCCCTGCTACTCCCATTGGCTCCTGCTCCCCTTCTGCCCTCATCGGCTCCTGCTCATATCTTGCCTCAGTTGGCTCATGCTCCCATCCGGCTCCTGTTGGCTCCTGCTTCCATCGTTCTCCTGTTGTCTCCTGCTCCAATCCAGCCCCATTGGCATCTGCTCCCATCCTGCCCCAAATTGCTCCTGCTGCCCTCCTTCTCCCGTTACCTCCTGCTCCCCTCCTGCCCCTGTTGACTCCTGCACCCATACTGCCCCTGTTGGCTCCTGCACCCCTTCTGCCCCCTTTGGGTTTTGCTCCAATCCTACCCCATTAGTTTCTGCTCCCCTTCTTCTCCTGCTTTCTCCTGCTCCCCCTCCTCTTCTTGCTCCCATTGGCTCCTGCTCCCATCCTGCCCCTAATGGCTCCTACTCCTCTCCTGCTCGCATTGGCTCCTGTTCCCCCTCCTGCTCCTTTCCTTCCCCCATTGGCTCCTGCTACCATCCTGCCCCTGTTGGATCCTGCTCCCCCTCCTGCTCCCATCCTGCCCCTATTGGCTCCTACTCCCCTCCTGCTCCTTTTGTCTCCTGCTCCCCCTCCTGCTCCTTTCCTTCCCCCATTGGCACCTGCTACCATCCTGCTCCCCAATTCTGTCCCTATCTGCTCCTGCTCCAATCCTGCCCCCATTGGCTCCTGCTCTTCCTCTTACTCCCCTCCTGACCCATTGGATCAAGCTCCCACCCTGTCTTGCTAGATCCTGCTCCCCTCCTGCCCCATTGGCTCCTCCTTTCCCTCCTACTCCCATCGGATCCTGCACGATCCTGTCCTATTAGATCCTGCTCCCCTCTTACCCCCATTTGCTCCTGCCACCTCCTGCCCCCATTTGCTCCTGCTCATATCTTGCCTCTTTCTCCCATCCTGCTCCGGTTGTCTAGTAGAGAAGGAGAAAAACTGGAAGAGCACTACTGTAGGTATCAAAAAAGTAGAAAGCAGGGTGCGTATCCCATAAAAAGATTATTTATTGGTCATGGAAAAACAGGGCAATGGAGAGCCCTACCAACGTTTCACGCTTCACAGAGCGCTTTCTAAGTTATACCTTGAGAAAGCGCTCTGTGAAGCGTGAAATGTTGGTAGAGCTTCCATCTTTCCCCAGTTGTCTCCTGATCCCATCCTGCCCCTTGGCTCCTGCTCCCATTCTGCCCCGAATCACTCCTGCTGCTCTCCTTCTCCTGTTACCTCCTGCTCCCCTTCTGGCCTTGTTGTCTCCTGCCCCATACTGCCCCTGTTGGTGCCAGCGCTCCTTCTGCACCAATTGGGTTTTGCTCCAATCCTGCCCCATTAGTTCCTGCTTCCCTTTTTCGCTTGCTTTCTCCTGCACTCCTTCCTCCTCTTTCTCCCATTGGCTCCTGATCCCATCCTGTGTTACGCCGATGCTCGCCACAAACCGGGACCGGACCGCGGGGCTGAGGTGGGGTTATATAATCACCGACCTGAGTCCACGCAGACTGATCCGGAGTGCGCAGTTCGTAGTCGTACATCGCAGGGTCAGGATTGGAGAAGGCAGCATCGTCGTTATGGAAGCAGGAGTTCGGCAACAGGTAGTCAGGATTTCCCCGCTTCAGCTTAGGAGCGTGAGCGCGGGGGTGGCTTCTGCGCGAGGAGCGGCCTCGGCCCATGACGCCGATCTCAGCAGGAGGAGACAGCAGGCTGGCCGAAGTTCACCGCAGGGCAGCGTCGGGTAGAACCAACGCTTCAGCGCAGAAGTCCAAGGCAGGCCACTGCAAGAGGATCGCAGCAAGCCGCAGGAAAGGAAGGGTAGCCACTGCTAGGAGGGAATGCAGCAGTACCAGTGCTGGCATCAACGCTTCAGCACAGACGTCCAGGATAGGCCACTACAGGAGAATAGCGGCAGGCCACAGGACAGGAAGGGTAGCTACTGCTAGGAGGGAATGCAGCAGTACCAGTGCTGGCATCAACGCTTCAGCACAGACGTCCAGGGTAGGCCACTGCAAGGAGATAGCAGCAGGCCGCAGGAAAGGAAGGGTAGCCACTGCTAGGAGGGAATGCAGCAGTACCAGTGCTGGCATCAACGCTTCAGCACAGACGTCCAGGATAGGCCACTACAGGAGAATAGCGGCAGGCCACAGGACAGGAAGGGTAGCTACTGCTAGGAGGGAATGCAGCAGTACCAGTGCTGGCATCAACGCTTCAGCACAGACGTCCAGGGTAGGCCACTGCAAGGAGATAGCAGCAGGCCAGTGCTGGCAACAACGCTTCAGCACAGACGTCCAGGACCAGGCCTCTGGATACTCAGGAACTTGGAAGGTAAGAACGCTAGGAGAGAGGCCTGGGGTGGTTTGTGGCAGAGACAGTAACATAGAGGTAGGAATAGTTATGCTCGGCGCTGGTTCAGAGCCAACGCCTAGAATATAAAGGGCGGAGATCCAATCACAGGAGGAGGGTGTGTGAGAATTCCTCCAATGAAGTAGAACAGGGCAGAAGCTGCAATGAAAGGCAGCACCTGTGCCATAGATTGCCAGAGGAAGCCTGCAACTGCACAGGTCTGCAAGGCAAAAGTCAAAGCCAGTAGTGGATTCCTTACAGTACCCCCCCCTTCAGGTGAGACCTCCGGACGAACAAGATCCATCACAGATTTGGGGAACATGGAATTGTTCCTAAACCTCCTTAGGCGAGAGGTGGCGTTGAAAGCCCATAGTTTGTTGGGATTCCTTACAGTACCCCCACCACTGGGTGAAAAGCCTGGGTGAACAGGACCATTCATAGGTCTGGGAGACATTGAGTTGTTCCTGAAGTGTCTCCGGCGAGAATTAGGTCCACAATCCAGATGTACATTGGCGAGTGCCATGAAAGACAGCGGTGGTACTGCAGTTCTTGGTACATGGACAATGGGACCTGAGGGCTCCGGAATGGGAACATCGGAAGGACGGTAGCCAGGTGTCCGGTGCATAGTAATAGTCCAAGAGTACGGGACACAGGACACAGATTGTCGGACAAAAATGGCAGAGGGACCTTCAGAGAAGGCAATGTCTTTGGTGAAATCAGCACGGAGGAAGTTGCGAGAGTCTTTAGCTTCCAAGGAATTCCGGGTGGTGGTTAGCAAGGGAATGGGGCGGGAGGGTTCACTACACACTATTGCAGCGGTACTTTTGATACCAAGCAGGGTTGCTATCCCAAGCAATTTGCGAGAGTCTGTAGCAGTGTGTATGCAACTCATGGTACTGGCAGTTGAAGAAGGATCCGCTTCCTTTGGTTTGTGATCTTTACAGAGAATCAAATCCGAAATTGTTGCCTTTGCGAAGGACATAATAAGCATGTGTATACCCATAGTGGACCCATAGAGAACAGGAACGGACGCTTCAGGTAAAGCGACGAGGTCCAGTAAGGGTGTCTTCATCTTAGGGAGAGGCCAATTGCCATACAGATTGGGCACTTTGGGCACCGCACAGAGACCTGCGAGTAAGGAGTCTGTTTGAAAGGTGAGAAAACAGATTTTATCCAAAAAACAAGGCAGGCGGTTAAGCGGTGCATCAACCTTAGGGAAAAAAGTCTTGGGGTTAAAGCTGGGTGCCTCCAACACAGAGAAAGAAGACAGAGAACTAGAGCTTGGCTTCGGAGTGGAGGTCCCAGGTACCCAGGTCTCACATGATACTGTGGGAGAAGCAATGCAAATTGTTACTGTTTTAAACATAGGGTCTTTAACATCGGTAGCTCCAGGCACCTTTTTGAGAGGTAACCCTAGTTTTGGGACAGGACAGTCAATAGCAAGTACCCCAAGTATTGTGGAAGACACAGAGAAAAATAAGTCCATTTTAAAGACGGGATCTTCTGAAAAAAGGGAACGTTCCAAATGCGATACCCCTGAGTTCGTGGTAGTAGACATACAGTCAGTAGTGGATACCCCGAATACTGTGGGCGAATCAGCGTGAAACAGTATTATTACAGGAATGGGCATCCCAGACTTAAAGTCATTTTTAATCATCCCGGAGGCTGTGGCATGATCCGTGAGAGAAACTGGGGTAAACTCTCCAACAGACACAAGGGACATCTTGCTTGTTACAGAATTGGGTCCCTGAGAATCCCTAGTGAGGGCATCAGACTCCATGGGAGACTTAGTGACAGGGGTTTTGGAACTGATTAAAGGAATGGCAGGTATCACAGATTTACTAGGAGAAATACCTTGCAAAACAGAAATTTTAGTAAAGGTGATAGGCATCACAGATAGGGCAGACAGAAGTAAGCTAGGCAAGGTTGCTTCTATAACAGAAGATTTGGCAGCGGCAAAGCTTAACTCAGCGGCTGCTGGAGAACTTTTAACTACAGTGAGAAGGGACTGCAGTTTTACAAAGTCAGGGATAAAGGGAGTCTCAAACTTGAAAGCCTGATCATTCAAAAAGAAGGGCCCTAACTTTAATGGTACTGAGGGAGCAACAGCAGATACGCTGATCTCAGAAGGGGTCACTTGGAAAGGAGAATAATATGTACTGTTCGCTTTAAACCCTAGGATTTGGGAAAAGGAGAACTCAGACAGTGCAAGTGGGGCAACCACGACTGTGCTGGCCTCTGAAGTGGGTATTTGGGAAAGAGTGTCTGGGACTTCAGAAACGACAACAGATTCCACGAAAAGGGGTCTATGCTCAGAAGCAGGGGTCTCAGCTCTCTGAGTGGCAGACGGGGTGAGTGAAATACCTAGGAGTAGGGATTCTGCGAACAGGTTTAGAGAAACAAACGGCTCCAGAATACTTTTTACTGGAGCCAGTATTATTGCCGAAAGTTCAGGGGGCATAGCCCCGAGAATTTTAGCCGAGTCAGAGGACAAAAGGGGTTGATCCTCTGAGGCTAAGGAGGTGTCCCTGACTGACGAACTAAAGGGATCTACCAAGGAAGGTTCACAGGGCTGACCTGCAGGGGTTAACATAGGAAAAACCCCAAGGGTTAAATTACTCTGTACCTGAGAATCAGAGAAATAGAAGCTAGTCTCCGAGAGTGGGGTCATAGGGGGTTCTGCCTCTTGCCCTAGGAACCTATCATTAGACTGCGGAATACTAGGGTTAGCAGTAGGAACCTCACAGAGCAGACTAGCAGGGGTTAATACAGAAAAAACCTCGGAAACAGAGCTTAGAATTTTTGGTTTAGGAAAAGAGGGCAAACAGGATTCATTCTCTGGTGCTAGGGAAGACACACTGACCTGGGTACTGCAGGGATTTACAGTGGGGAACGCATAAGCCTGACTAGCAGGGGTTAAGACCGAAATAACCTCAGGGACAGAACTTAGGGAGGTTAACTCAGGATTAGGGAGCGTGGCAGCTTCTTCCTTAGCGGGCAGCGACAGAGAAATGGTTTGACCATTCTTAGGAGAGAGAGGTAACCCCACAGGTTTAGTAACAGGACTGGTAGCACAGAGAATCTGCCAAGCAGCAGCATAGCTGGCAAGGAGGGGATCCTGTTCTATTATGTGAGTGTCTAGTGTTGAGGAAAATACATGGAGTGTATCTTGAGACTGAGCCAACATGAGGAGGGCGCTCTGTTCTACTAGATGAATGTCCAGTGATGAGGCCAGGGCATAGATTGCCTCTTGGGCGTCGGCCAGTTCCATAGGGTTCACATTATCCCAGGTTAAAGGGGAATCAGGGGAGAGAATACATTCGGCTAGAGACTGTTTTAAGTTCTGGATGCAGTAAGCCTTAATAAAGAGATCACAACGGCATTGTCTTTGCAAAGGGGTTAAACCTTCATACGTCCACAGTTCATCAATCAGGGGTAGTACTTCACACAAATACTGGCCTTCATAGTGGGACTGATACGCAGGACGGGACATAACTTCAGTTGGAAAATTGCCATCCCCCGCCACGGCGCGGTCCGGTTTTAACGGGCCGAGCATACTGTTACGCCGATGCTCGCCACAAACCGGGACCGGACCGCGGGGCTGAGGTGGGGTTATATAATCACCGACCTGAGTCCACGCAGACTGATCTGGAGTGCGCAGTTCGTAGTCGTACATCGCAGGGTCAGGATTGGAGAAGGCAGCATCGTCGTTATGGAAGCAGGAGTTCGGCAACAGGTAGTCAGGATTTCCCCGCTTCAGCTTAGGAGCGTGAGCGCGGGGGTGGCTTCTGCGCGAGGAGCGGCCTCGGCCCATGACGCCGATCTCAGCAGGAGGAGACAGCAGGCTGGCCGAAGTTCACCGCAGGGCAGCGTCGGGTAGAACCAACGCTTCAGCGCAGAAGTCCAAGGCAGGCCACTGCAAGAGGATCGCAGCAAGCCGCAGGAAAGGAAGGGTAGCCACTGCTAGGAGGGAATGCAGCAGTACCAGTGCTGGCATCAACGCTTCAGCACAGACGTCCAGGATAGGCCACTACAGGAGAATAGTGGCAGGCCACAGGACAGGAAGGGTAGCTACTGCTAGGAGGGAATGCAGCAGTACCAGTGCTGGCATCAACGCTTCAGCACAGACGTCCAGGGTAGGCCACTGCAAGGAGATAGCAGCAGGCCGCAGGAAAGGAAGGGTAGCCACTGCTAGGAGGGAATGCAGCAGTACCAGTGCTGGCATCAACGCTTCAGCACA
The DNA here is from genome assembly GCF_040206685.1 of Ascaphus truei. NCBI lineage: Eukaryota > Metazoa > Chordata > Amphibia > Anura > Ascaphidae > Ascaphus > Ascaphus truei. Next base: position 7,147,914 of record NC_134502.1, read on the forward strand.
GACGTCCAGGATAGGCCACTACAGGAGAATAGCGGCAGGCCACAGGACAGGAAGGGTAGCTACTGCTAGGAGGGAATGCAGCAGTACCAGTGCTGGCATCAACGCTTCAGCACAGACGTGCAGGGTAGGCCACTGCAAGGAGATAGCAGCAGGCCAGTGCTGGCAACAACGCTTCAGCACAGACGTCCAGGACCAGGCCTCTGGATACTCAGGAACTTGGAAGGTAAGAACGCTAGGAGAGAGGCCTGGGGTGGTTTGTGGCAGAGACAGTAACATAGAGGTAGGAATAGTTATGCTCGGCGCTGGTTCAGAGCCAACGCCTAGAATATAAAGGGCGGAGATCCAATCACAGGAGGAGGGTGTGTGAGAATTCCTCCAATGAAGTAGCACAGGGCAGAAGCTGCAATGAAAGGCAGCACCTGTGCCATAGATTGCCAGAGGAAGCCTGCAACTGCACAGGTCTGCAAGGCAAAAGTCAAAGCCAGTAGTGGATTCCTTACATCCTGCTCCTATTGGCACCTGCTCCCCCTCCTGCTCATTTCCTTCCCCCATTGGCTCCTGCTACCATCCTGCCCCCGTTGGATTCGGCTCCCCCTCCTGTCCCCATCTGCTCCTGCTCCAATCCTGCCCCTGTTGACTCCTGCTCTTCCTCCTGCTCCCCTCCTGCCCCCATTGGATCATGCTCCCATCCTGTCCTGCTAGATCCTGCTACCATTGGATCCTGCACCATCCTGTCCCATTAGATCCTGCTCCCATCCTGCCCCTATTGGCTCATACTCCCCTCCTGCTCCTATTGTCTCCTGCTCCCCTTCCTGCTCCTTTCCTTCCCCCATTGGCTCCTGCTACCATCCTGCTCCCCAATTCTGTCCCCATCTGCTCCTGCTCCAATCCTGCCCCCATTGGCTCCTGCTCTTCCTCTTACTCCCCTCCTGACCCATTGGATCAAGCTCCCACCCTGTCTTGCTAGATCCTGCTCCCCTCCTGCCCCATTGGCTCCTCCTTTCCCTCCTGCTCCCATCGGATCCTGCACGATCCTGTACCATTAGATCCTGCTCCCCTCTTACCCCCATTTGCTCCTGCCACCTCCTGCCCCCATTTGCTCCTGCTCATATCTTGCCTCCATTTCCTCTTTCTCCCATCCTGCTCCGGTTGTCTAGTAGAGAAGGAGAAAAACTGGAAGAGCACTACTGTAGGTATCAAAAAAGTAGAAAGGAGGGTGCGTATCCCATAAAAAGATTATTGATTGGTCATGGAAAAACAGGGCAATGGAGAGCCCTACCAACGTTTCACGCTTCACAGAGCGCTTTCTAAGTTATACCTTGAGAAAGCGCTCTGTGAAGCGTGAAATGTTGGTAGAGCTTCCATCTTTCCCCAGTTGTCTCCTGATCCCATCCTGCCCCTTGGCTCCTGCTCCCATTCTGCCCCGAATCACTCCTGCTGCTCTCCTGCTCCTGTTACCTCCTGCTCCCCTTCTGCCCTTGTTGTCTCCTGCCCCATACTGCCCCTGTTGGTGCCAGCGCCCCTTCTGCACCAATTGGGTTTTGCTCCAATCCTGCCCCATTAGTTCCTGCTTCCCTTTTTCACCTGCTTTCTCCTGCACTCCTTCCTCCTCTTTCTCCCATTGGCTCCTGATCCCATCCTGCTTCTATTGGCCCCTGCTCCCCCTCTTGCTCATTTCCTTCCCCCATTGGCTCCTGCTACTATCCTGCCACCATTGGATCCGGCTCCCCCTCCTGTCCCCATCTGCTCCTGCTCCAATCCTGCCTCCATTGACTCCTGCTCTTCCTCCTGCTCCCCTCCTGCCCCCATTGGATCATGCTCCCATCCTGTCCTGCTAGATCCTGCTCCCATTGGATCCTGCACCATCCTGTCCCATTAGATCCTGCTCCCCTCCTGCCCCCATTGGCTCCTGCCGCCTCCTGCCCCTATTGGCCCCTGCTCCCATCCTGCCCCCCTCCTGCCCCCATTGACTCAAGCTCCCCCTGCTGCTCCCATTGGATCATGCTCCCATCCTGTCCCTATTGGCTCCTTTTATCCCTCATATTCCCGTCCTGCTCCTATAGGCTCCTTCCCCTCTTATCTCTTGCTCCCCTCTTGCTCTCATTTCTTTCCATTAGCGGAACATCTTGAAAACCTTCCTTCCACTTCTCTCACTCCACCTGAGGCTACGGCCATGATGGATCTCAGACCTCTCCCACACACAGCTGTGTCACTGCACCTTCATCCTGCCCTGCAGCCCTCTCTGCTATTCCTGTACTGACCACCTCCCCCACATACACAAACCTTTCACTGCACATCTTGTCTGACCTTCAGCCCCCTCTGCTATTCCTGGAACACACACACACCTGTCACTGCCTCAGAACCATTCAGGACTTAGGGCCTCATGCAGTAAGCACCGAAAAGCTGTTTATCACCATTTTTTCACCAAAAATGCCTCTCCGATTCAATAAGCGCCGATAAGCTGCCGAAAACACAAAAAATCAGCATTTTTTTCTTGCCGAAATTTTTTATCGGCAGCTGGGTGATGATAAGCCACTTTTCGGCACTTTTTGAAACGCACTCGCAAACTAAAGTTTGCAAGTTGGAGTTGGAGAAGAATCTGCAAGGGCGATACTTAGAAAAATCAGGCCTTTTTTCCTGCCTGGGATTGATGCCGGGGGTCTCCGGAGCTGATACCCATTAATACCAGCACCGGAGCCCCCCGGTATGCATCTGAGGCAGGAAAAAATCATTTACAGCCCACTTCATTACCTTAGCGGCTAACCGCTAAGACAATGAAGGGGTTAACCACCCGTGCCAGTTTTATTGTGGGTAGTGTGGGTGGGTGAAGGGTTTTTTTGGCCCTTGGTGGGTGTTTATGGCATGCGCGGGGGTTGCGGGTGGACTTATCCCCTTCATTACCTCTCGCGACCCACCCGCAAGGCCTAAACACCCACCGTTGGGGCATATATATATATATATATATATATATATATATATATATATATTGCACCAAAAAACCCTATACCCCCTAACATACAGTACATATGCACAGCAATTATACCATAGGCCCTCGGGTGTTCCCCACAGGTGTCCCCGTGGGCCTGCAGTACAAATTCTATGCCCCCCAAAAATAATTAAAAAACACATAAATACTTTTAAATAAATACACCCCCCCAACACATACAGTATAGTAATGGGCAAATTTACTATTATCCACATACTGTATGGATAATAGTGCATTTGCCCATTTCAAATACATAAAGCACAATAAATACATATTGCACTCACCCATGTCCGGCTGCCACGATGAAGTCCATCCTCATCTTTATCCCCGTCCATGCCCCCCTCCGATGCTGCAAAACATAAACAAGAATAGCAAAAGCCAATGTAATGTCCCCTAACCCCTTAATCACCTTAGCGGTCATTAACTGCTATAGTCATTAAGGGATTAATCCACCCTCACCCATCACTCTGGAGGCCTATACACCCTCCCCCACTACCCACCCCGTGAGGCCTAACCACCCTCAACCACTATCCACTGGGAGGCCTACTCACCCTGACAAGGGGACAGTCCCCGGTGGTCCTGGCGGGTGTCCGCAGGCCCCACAGTGGCCAAGCAAAGGGGTTCACACAGGGTCTGGAGGCCTACGGGTGGTCCCCGTCAGGTGCCATGGTCCTCCAGGTGGCCTCCGCAGGTCAACGTGGGCCCCAAAGGGGGCCTCCATGGGTAGGCCCGCGGGTGTCTGGGGGGCCCTGGGTCAGCCACAAAGGTGTTTGAGGGTCCTCTGGTGGTTCCCACGGGGGTCTGGGGGCCCTCGGGTGGTCCAAACAGGTCTGCGGGGCCCCCACAGCTGTGGGGCCCCCGGTTCTTCCCCGCAGGTGTCCCACGTGAGTCCACAGCCTTGTACCCGTGGGAAGTCCAGGGAGACCTCAGGTGGTCTCCAGAGGTCCCCGCAGACCCTGTATGTAAAAAAAAATAAACCTGTCCTATACATTTAAATACAGAAATACCACTACCCCCCCCCCCCCCCACACACACACACACATACAGTACAGTAATGGGCAAAATAACTATTATCCAGATAAGGATAATAGATTATTTGTCCATTATTAAAAACATTAACTAGCATCATAAAATAAATACAGTTCTACTAACCTCATCAATATGAATTCTCTCCGCCTGCAAGTTCCCTCTGTCCTTCATAGCCCAAAAAATACATTGCAAATACATTCTGGTGTCACTTAACCCCGTAATCACCTGATCGGTTAATAACAAAGGTAATTAAGGGGTTAAGCCACCTTGACCCGAAACCAACCCTTCGCCCATTCATTTGTACAGTGGCTTCATCATGTATGTATGTATGTATGTATGTATGTATGTATATATATATATATGAAAAAAGAAAAGAAAAGAAACAGGCGCACACCTAGGGCATTAACGTATAACAAAATGTTTATAGAACATTAAAATCAGTCAAATGCCCACTCACAAAGGTACAAAGTGTAAAAGCAGGTATGAGATAGGCTCTCATGTGCCAGTACTGCCGTCCGATTTCAGCAATTGCGTCCTCTCCTGTCTGTCCCCCGTGTAGTCGGATAACCGGAAGTGATGTCCCTCTAGCTTGGCGTCCAGCACAGGAAGTCCCTCTGGGAACCAGCAACTCTGAATCTTCAGTGCTGGCCAATGACACACCGGGGGAATAGGATCCAGCGTCTCTCGCACAGCCTGCAGCGTCTCACACACAGCAATTGCAGAGTTCGTGAGCAAGTGACTAGATTGAGGACAGACAGGAGAGGACGCAATTGTTGAAATCGGACGGCAGTACTGGCACATGAGAGCCTATCTTATACCTGCTTTTACACTTTGTACCTTTGTGAGTGGGCATTTAACTGATTTTAATGTTCTATAAACATTTTGTTATACGTTAATGCACTAGGTGTGCGCCTGTTTCTTTTCTTTTTTCATAGTTATCATCAGGGAGTAGTGAACCATTTTGAAACGGGCTGCCATATACCTGGATGTTATTTTTTGGAACAGGACAAGGTTATTTGCAAAGGTTTTTCATTGAAGCTTTTTATACTTTTTATACCTTTTTGATATGCTTATATGATTTTTTTTATATGTTTTTTACTCATATTGTAATATTAAAGCAAGCATTAGGTTAGTGTTATACATCATATAGCATTTTTTAAATATCACATATATTTTACATATATTTTTTACCCTTGGTTAATTCTGGTTCTTAGTTTATTTTGCTAATTCTTGCAACCCCACTGGATGCACTTACAGTTGGGCTAATTAAATCACAGTTTTGTTCAGGTTATAATAGAGGCGCTACTTCGTTTTTTCGTTTTGTTTATGATATATATATATATATATATATATATATATATATAGCAAATGTAAATATACTGTATGCTCATTTGCATGTCTTAGGTAGGTCTGCAACCCCGCCTTTCACCATTATCACCCAGCACACAGCACTTCCACTGCAGCAAGGGATTCTGGGAAATGTTATACATGGTTCCCTATAGGCTTAAGCTTGCTGCATGGTCACAGTTTTGAGCACAGCCAGGGTTGTATATATATATATATATATATATATATTGTGACATAGTCCAAAGATGTTAGGCAGCTTTCTGCCCCATTTTAGAGCAGAACGTGCAGGAATAGTTAAAAATGATCCATTCCACAGCTTCCCATTAACTCAGGCAGCTGGATGGGAAAATCCAGACCACAGATTACAATGGCTCTAGTTCTCCCTCACCTGCTCTTCTAATCACATGCACAGGTATTTAGAGCAGAGAGGTTTTGCATTTCACTCTCTGTCCTTGGAGCCTGGGGGTGTCGCTGCTCCCCTGCATCCAGTATCGGGGTTGATGGCCCCTCCACGTATCACAGTACCAGAGGATTTGCCTGGACTCCATGAACAGATAAGACAAAACAAATGGTTACTGCTGTTGCTAAAAGACTGTGCTGTATCTTGTGACCCTAAATGAGAGAGCATTGTTTTAAGCTGGGGAACCAGTTTAGTTGGCCAGCAGCTGTTAGAGAGACTGATTCTGATGTGTAGTTAGATCCCTGAAAGGGATAGGATTTTGCTTATATGATTTTGGTTTTATTTCTTGAAATAACAGTGTGGGAAATATGGTAACACTGAAATATGTGAACTGCTGAATGAAAGTATCTGAGTACCTCTAACCTTCACATGTTAAAGCTGCAGTACCTTACTTGGATGAAAATAAAGCAGGCAGAAGCCTGAGTTAAGCAGCATAATACTTTGCATGATCCTGTTTGTTGTATAATTAACCCTAGAAGACTGTGTCGGGAAGAACCCAGACAGACGTCAGCACTACAAAAGAGGGGCGTTTGTCACATATGGTGGAGAATGCGGGCAGACACTAAAAAAAGTCTGTGGGTTTGCAAATAAATGCGGGGGTTTAAAATGGCCGCCGAGCTGAACTAAAGTACAGATGCTATGAGTGAAGTCTGTCCCACTGTGTATATCAGTTGTGCTTCTAGCATACACAGAGAATGTGCGAAGTGTGGATGCAATAGCACCCTGAACCCAAACAGAAAACCAAAATGTTTTGCTGAAAAAGAAGAAAATAAATAAATTGCATCTAGCAAGTGCTGTTTGTAAAGCTAATGCCTTTTGCTGAAGTGAGTGAATTTGCAGCTAGCAAGTGCTGTATGCAAGTTGCTGAAGTGAGTGAAATTGCAGCTAGCAAATTGTCCCTGCCGGGTTTCTAAAATGGCCGACGTGAAATGTTTGTTTTGTAATGTACATAATCATGAAAAACAGTGTCCCTTCAGGCCATACGATGATGATGATGACTACTCGTATGTGGCCCCTGGAGGAGAGTCGTACCCACAGATGAATTTAGTATGCTGGGCCTGTCATAAAGTAGGTCACATGGAAGATGTGTGCCCCAAAATTTTCAAAGACAAACAGCTGCAAAAGCAAGCAACGCCCTATGAGTGCAAGCAAGATGTGGAAGCTGATACCAGTGAGCGTGTGCCCAGTACCACTGATATCTCTGGAGCTAATAAAGCAAAAAGAAAGAAGAAGAAAAAGAAAACTGTTCCTCAAGTCACAGGGGAAGTGACCGAGCCACTTGAACCTGCGCTGTCAGGACATGCGTCAGAAAGGCGCCGAGATGTGCTGCAGACCGGAGTGACCGGCAGAATTGTCACGGGAACAGTGGCAAAGGAAAAGGAGGAGCAAAGGGAAGCTGAATCCTTGAACCAGGATAAAGAGGCTTTGGTTTCTGCACTCCAAGCTGCCCGCCATAATTATGAAGTCCTGTGGCAGGATTTGGTGAAGGAGCGAGAATGGAGCAAGAAGGAGCGAGAATGTTGGATGGAAGAGCGAGAATCGAACGCCGAATTACAGAGGTGTATACTTCCAGCTTTACAGGAGTACGAGGCTTTGAAGAAAACAGAGTCTCTCTTACGGAGTGAGCTGGAAGAGGTGACGACTAGGCTGGAAAAGGCCAACACCGTAATGGCTATCCTAAAACAGAAATACGGGAAGGCTCTACAAGAGGTTCACGCGCTCAGCACAGAGGTGAAAAACTCACGCCTGGAGGGCCACGGTCTGAACACAGAGCTGGGAATGTTGAAGCAAACCCATGAGATTGCCCTGAGTGAGTTAGAGACTGTAAAGCAAGAAAATGAGACTCTGAAATTGGAAAATTCAGATTTGACTGACCAAGCAGAAAAAGTAAAGAAACAGTTGACTCAGGAAAAATTAGAAGTGCAGGAAGCACTACAGAATGCATTGATGCACACTCAGAGCCAGCACCAGGAAGAAATGGACGCTCTGAGAACAGAATTGCGACATATATGCACAAAACAGAATTCTCTCGTGGAGGAACTTAATGTTTTGAAAAAGGAGAAAAGCGTTAGAATAATTCAGAAGCACTGCAAAGCTCTTATCCAAGGAAGAAGGGAAAGAGAAAATTATCGGCGTAAACGCGCGCAACTATCATCCTACAGGCTGCCTACAGAGGGATGAAAATTCGTCAGTTTAATCGCCGGAATAAAGCAGCCTGTGTACTTCAATCATTCTACCGTGCCCGCATGGTACGAAACAGGTTCCTCATTATGAAAGGAGCAACTATAAAGATCCAGTCTCTGACTAGGATGACACAGAACAGGATTCGCTATCAAACCCTGAGAAATGCGTCACTGGTTATACAGCGGTATTTCCGCCTTAATAAATGTAGGCCTCAGGAAAGAGAGGCCCAACACTACATGCCTGCCGGCTGCAAAGGTAAAATGCCACAGGGTACAGCCGGAGTTAGTGAGAACCCCATCAAGGTAATCAGTGCTTCATCTTCTAAGTACCATATAATTGCCCCAGAGGGGAAATCCCAAATCTCTGAGAGTGATGGTCTTGAGAAAATACATGGCAGTAAGAAGTACCATAAAGGTTCAAAGGTTGCAAAGCAAAAGCGACGAAGGTCAACGCGGGCCTTGAATTTTTCCGGATCTCGCCACTCTGGGCCACAATATAAAGACAAAGACTATCCGGCCCCAGAGTTCTGTCAGAGGCTAAAGAAACAGTCCAGTCATTTGCAGTTTGCAGCGGCCTATGAAATAAAGTCAGAAAATGTAATGGACTGGAAGTCAAAGAAAAAAAAAAAAATGTGTTTGGGGAATTGACCGATATTTTTTTTTTGTTATTACACGTGTGGACTATGTCACGGACACTTAACTATGCAAATAAGCTATTGTAGTTAAGGTATATTAGGCCTCTAGAATAAGCATTTTGTCAATGTTACAGTATTATATTGGTTCTCTGTGTTGAAAATGTAGCTAAACTACAAATTAATATACAGGGTTGATGGCCCTTTTTGTTGGTAAATATATGAGATTCATAGAGTAGAAAAACCCAGGGAGGTAATAGAAATTGTCTGGTTTTGTGAATATATTTAGCATATCCTGGGTTGTAAGAATGTGTGCTAGACACTTATTTTTCAAAATAGTTCCCTAATAGAGAGCAACAAAATATGTTTGCCAAGTATAGTCTCTTATGACGAAACCTATTGTCCATAATTGCAGTGGAAAAAGTTCATATTCGTGTCATGTGAATACTTAATGTTGTACTGAGGAGTTAGCTCAAGTATTTCAGGTAGGACGCTCACCCCAGTGAGGTCCATGGCCGCTCACCCCAGTAGGTGTGAGCTGGGGAGGGGGATATGTGACATAGTCCAAAGATGTTAGGCAGCTTTCTGCCCCATTTTAGAGCAGAAAGTGCAGGAATAGTTAAAAATGATCCATTCCACAGCTTCCCATTAACTCAGGCAGCTGGATGGGAAAATCCAGACCACAGATTACAATGGCTCTAGTTCTCCCTCACCTGCTCTTCTAATCACATGCACAGGTATTTAGAGCAGAGAGGTTTTGCATTTCACTCTCTCTCCTTGGAGCCTGGGGGCTGGGGGTGTCGCTGCTCCCCTGCATCCAGTATCGGGGTTGATGGCCCCTCCACGTATCACAGTACCAGAGGATTTGCCTGGACTCCACGAACAGATAAGACAAAACAAATGGTTACTGCTGTTGCTAAAAGACTGTACTGTATCTTGTGACCCTAAATGAGAGAGCATTGTTTTAAGCTGGGGAACCAGTTTAGTTGGCCAGCAGCTGTTAGAGAGACTGATTCTGATGTGTAGTTAGATCCCTGAAAGGGATAGGATTTTGCTTATATGATTTTGGTTTTATTTCTTGAAATAACAGTGTGGGAAATATGGTAACACTGAAATATGTGAACTGCTGAATGAAAGTATCTGAGTACCTCTAACCTTCACATGTTAAAGCTGCAGTACCTTACTTGGATGAAAATAAAGCAGGCAGAAGCCTGAGTTAAGCAGCATAATACTTTGCATGATCCTGTTTGTTGTATAATTAACCCTAGAAGACTGTGTCGGGAAGAACCCAGACAGACGTCAGCACTACAAAAGAGGGGCGTTTGTCACAATATATATATATATATAAATATATATATATATATATATATATATATACACACACACATATATATAATGTAATACACACACACACACACACACACACACACACATATATATATATAAATATATATATATATATACATGTAGAGGTATCAGTACCGTGTTAGCCGGTAACACCGGCTTCAATAATCAAAAAATAAATAGATGATACCGTTCTGTGGCTAAAGAAATGCTGTATATACTGTGGGCTCTCCATTCATTTTTATTCACACTGATACACATACACACTCTTTCTTCACTTGCTTTCAGTAACCCCCACACCGGGGGAAGGACCAGCACAGATAACATTCCAAGAGACACTGTTTTTAAGTATACCTTTTGCTTCATTCATTGTAACATCGCCGGAAGAAGAGATCAGTGTATCTCGAAAGCTCGCACAAATATAAGCATTTCGTTAGCCACAGAACTGTATCATCTATTTATTTTTTGATTATATATATATATACTGTATATATATATATATATATATATACACACACTTATATATACACACACACACACACACACACACACACACACACACACACACACACACACACACACACACACACACACACACACACACATATATATATATATATATATATATATATACATACACACACATACATATACACACACACATACATATACACACACACACACATATAGATAGATATAGATACACACACACACACACACACACACACACACACATGATTAACCAATATAGAAAGAAATGTTTAAGCATTCAAAAAAACATGCACAAATGAAAAAAGCACATCTCCAAATCAAAAAATCACATTGCATATCAAAATTTAAATATTAGATAGCCACATAAAAAAAAATTCAAAATCAAATAATTCTCATCTACCAATCAATATCTAACAAATGGTAATCTCCCAATCGGCAAAGAAAACATTGAATTTTACAGTGTATACATGATGCATATAATTTGTGCATCATGTACACTATGCAAATCAACGTTAACAATAAAATATTCCAAACAAAATACAATTCAATCCAAACAAGTATACTATTTAAACCAAGCAAGTAAACAGAAATATATTACCATTAATTAATCAAATCCGAAATCAATAACAATCCTATCCAAATCAATTACACAATAACCTATTTCAATCGTTAAACCAAACCATTCATAAAAAAAGTTACCATCAGCCAAATTATAACTACCAAAAATAATCCACTATTAAAAAAACACTGTCTCAAACTACAGGCCAATCTCCCTTCTCCCAATCCTATCCAAAGTCATGGAAAAATGTGTCCACTCCCAATTAAGCGATTACTATAACAAGACAAATTTCTCTAGCCAATTCCAAACTGTCTTTCGCCCCAAATGCTCTACCGTAACTACCCTGCTAAAAGTTTGCAATGAAATCCAGTGTGGAATGGAATGGGGTCAACTCACTGGTGCAATATTCCTAGATTTTGCAAAGGCTTTTGATACTGTTGATCATGCTATCCTGCTTAACAAACTCCAGAGCTCTGGAATAGGGAAGCATGCTTTAAACTGGTTTCAGTTCTACCTATCGGGTAGATCCCAACATGTGTCCATCACAGGCTCTAAATCCAACCCCCTGGATATCACCTGTGGTATCCCGCAAGGCTCTGTTCTGGGGACCCTACTCTTCTCAGTGTTCATCAATGATCTTCCCACAGCTTGTAAGGAAGCCTCAATACACATATATGCAGATGACACAATCCTATATGCACACAGCCATAGCCTCTCTGACCTTGAACACATACTTCAGTCTGACTTTTTGAAACTCGAAAACTGGATTTCCAAAAACAAACTGTTTTTAAACACTGACAAGACTGTAACAATGGTATTTGGTACCAAGACTACATTTTTAAAGCTTCCAGTGACTGAGCTCCAGATCAGAACCAACGCTAACACCACCCTAACTCCTGTTACTAGTTTTAAATACCTGGGCATATGGTTTGACTCCCACTTAACATTCGGAATGCACATTGATATCCCTGACATCCAAAACCTATGCCAAACTAGGTGTATTTTACAGGAACAAATCCTCCCTTAGCCTGCTGGTCAGAAAGCGTATTGCACAGCAGATGCTAATGCCAATTATCGACTATGGAGACATAGTATATGGCTCGGTACCCCAAACCCACCTTGGCAAACTTGACACCCTCTACAATTCAATTTGTCGTTTCGTTCTCCAATGCAACTACAACACACATCACTGCGAAATGCTTAAAGAACTAGATTAGTCATCACTCGAGTCTAGGCGCAAAGTTCACCTTTCCTGTTTTGCATTCAAATACTTTCTGGGCAAGCTACCCACCTACAGTATCTGAGAAGCTCCTCACCCCTACCACATGCAGCACTTATCATCTGAGATCTGACTCCAAAAGACTGTTCGTGGTCCCAAGGCTCAACAAAGTATCTGGCCGCTCCTCCTTCTCTTACCGTGCACCCCAAAACTGGAACAACCGACCGGAGACTCTCACATCCACCACCAGTTTACGTTCTTTCAAAACTAAGGCTGTCTCACACTTTAATCTGGTCTGTAACTGTTACATAAGCCTATAATATACATCTTCTCTAGCTGTGCATGCAATGTATTGTATGTAATGTATACCCTGTTCATTTATGTAACTGTATTTGCAACCATGTATTATTTGTCATATTAACTATGCCCAGGACATACTTGAAAACGAGAGGTAACTCTCAATGTATTACTTCCTGGTAAAACATTATATAATTAATAAAATAAATAAATAAAAAGCAAGCCACACCCTGAAATCAAGTACTGCAAAAACCACCAAAAATTACATCTATCTAAATTAAAAATTACACAACATACTCATTTATAAGCATTGCAGCAAAATACATTTTAAAAATAGCAAAACAAGCATTTCCAAAACAATAATTTCTTACCCTGTATGTATATATCGATCTAGACATACATACATACAGTGGCAAGATATGATAATCCAAAAAAAAAAACATATCACATGTTAAAAAAAAACCTGTAAAAGTTAAAAAATAAAACATTTCTTTTGTTTACGTACCATTACTTGACCCACTCACCGACTCCCGTCGAACCACTTACTCTCGAACCATTCCACGCACAGGAACCCATAAAATAAAAAACCATAAAATAATAAACCAAGTCTGTCTTTTTTTTTGTAATCCATTCCGTTACCTTCTTCATCTGTGTTCTTCCGTCTTCCGTCTTCTTCTGGGGCTCTTCTTACCTTCTGCTGCCACGCCCTTGTCGTCTTCTTCTTCCAGGAGGTCCGTCCTCCTCGGCGCCTGGCTTAAAAATGAGACAACATAGGCTTTTATAGGCCCATGACGTCACATTTTCGTCATATGGTTCCCACAGCCCTGATTGGGCCATGAAAACCATGTGATTTAGAAAAAAAAAAAATGTGATGACGTCATTCAAGGAAATGACGCCAGCCAATCAGAATGGCTGTGCTTCATTTGCCTTTAAGATGAAGTCATCAAAAGAAAGATGGCCGCCCTCAGATGGTACAGTAGCCAATCAGAGTGTGGGAACTAAATCCCTGACGAAGCCCAAGTGGAGAAACGCGTAGGGCATGCGCATTGGTGGAGCAGACAGAGACCCACTGCAGAGAAACCCTCGGCACCGGAGCAGAAGCCGTGACAGAGGACTGTGGAAGACGAACTCTCGCGAGAGTTGGAGCCGACACACGTGATGCGGAAGGACTCTGGCATACCAGCCGTGCAGTGGACCGGCGTCTCTGTGATATGAGTGTGAGAGACTCAGTTTAAACTCTCAACTGCTCTTATTCGATTCAACACATGTGAGTGGGATACAAACTGTTATTTTTAGATAGGAATTTTATTAAAGTTTTTACACTATATTCCTTTTTTCCTATATTACTTTTCCCCCCCTCTCCCCCCCCCCTCCCCCTGTGAGATCCATCCCGTGGCAAGACACCCTCCAGCAGCAGAATGATGATGAAGCTGTGAAAATTGTTTGAAGACTCGTGTGCAGTCTAAGAAATCTAAGACGAAATTGAAGTTCATCAGTAGCAGAGTTCCTGAGTCCCATTGTGGATTAAAGGCTTTTAATTGCTGACAAACGGTAATTGCATATCTTACCACCTAAGTCCTGATTGTTCTGACATACTGCCCCATGATATTTTTTCTTTTTCTCTCTCTCTCTCTCTCTCTCTCTCTCTCTCTCTCTCTCTCTCTCTCTCTCTCTCTCTCTCTCTCTCTCTCTCTCTCTCTCTCTCTCTCTCTCTCTCTCTCTCTCTCTCTCTCTCTCTCTCTCTCTCTCTCTCTCTCTCTCTCTCTCTCTCTCTCTCTCTCTCTCTCTCTCTCTCTCTCTCTCTCTCTCTCTCTCTCTCTCTCTCTCTCTCTCTCTCTCTCTCTCTCTCTCTCTCTCTCTCTGTTTTGGAAATGCTTGTTTTACTGTTTTTAAAATGTATTTTGCTGCAATGCTTATAAATGAGAGTTATGTAATTTTTAATTTAGATAGATGTAATTTTTGGTGCTTTTTGCAGTATTTGATTTCAGGGTGTGGCTTGCTTTTTGGTAGTTATATTTTGGCTGATGGTAACTTTTTTTATGAATGGTTTGGTTTAACGATTTAAATAGGTTATTGTGTAATTGATTTCTGATTTGATTAATTAATGGTAATATATTTCTGTTTACTTGCTTGGTTTAAATAGTATACTTGTTTGGATAGAATTGTATTTTGTTTGGAATATTTTATTGTTAACATTGATTTGCGTCTGTGTTGTGATATGTCTGTGTTGTGATATGTGTGTGTTGTGATGTTTGTGTTGATTGTGATTGAGTGTGTGGTGTGTTGTGATTGTGTCTATGTTGTGATATGCGTGTGTCTGTTGGTTGTTTTTGTGTGATGTGTGTGTTGTGTCTGTGTTGATTGAGTGTTTGGTGTGTGGGGTGTGTGTTGTTATTGTGTGTGTTGTGATATGTGTTTGGTGTGTCTGTGTTGGTTGTGATTGGGTGTGTGTTGTGTCTGTTGACTGTGTGTTGTGATTGAGTGTGTGTTGTAATATGTGTTGTGATTGATTGTGTGTGTGCTGTGTCTGTGTTGTGATTGTGTGTGTGTGTGTGTGTGTGTGTGTGTGTGTGTGTGTGTGTGTGTGTGTGTGTGTGTGTGTGTGTGTGTGTGTGTGTGTGTGTGTATGGGTGTTGTGATTGAGTGCAGAAGTGCACAAACTGGGAGGCGTACGCTCTCCCAAGCTTGGCGCTTGGGGAGACAAAAAAAAATTGACTTTGAAGCACGCTCTGCAGCAGTGAATGCACACACACACTGCCACACAAACACACACAGAAATAGCCCCGATCCATGCCCCCCCGCTCATGCTTGCAAAATTATGCATGACAGCCTGTGCTCATTCTTGGAGAGTTGGTGATGTCACCGCTCGCAAGCATGAGCGCTGTCAGCGGCAGCGTGGACGCAGCCTCATTTCGCAAGCACGAGCTGTTGAAATATGTAAGTATTTTTTTTTTATGTGGCTATCTAATATTTTAATTTTGATATGCAATGTGATTTATTGATTTGGAGATGTGCTATTTTGATTTGTGCATGTTTTTTTGAATGCTTAAACATTTCTTTGTATATTGGTTAATCATGTGTGTGTTTACGTGTGTGTACAGCCCTGAGGAAGGTCCCTCTACGAGGACCGAAACGTTGGCGGCCCTGTGTTCACAATACACATTTTTTTGGCCTAATATTGCGGTGTGCTGTCTTCTGTTACCAGGATTTCCCTGGTTACTACATGTCTATACTTTCATTATGGGACAAGCATCTGCCTTCTGACAAACGTGAGTGCAAATCTCCATACCAATACCAATGACTATATATAAATATATATATAGTCATTGGTATTGGTATTGGTATGGAGATTTGCACTCACGTTTGTCAGAAGGCAGATGCTTGTCCAATAATGAAAGTATATATATATATACTAACACAAACAAAGAGTAGCGCTAAAGTGTGAAGAAAACTTGATGTTAACAAAATGTGTGCATATATATAGTGAATGAAAATATTCCAAATAAATTGATAACACCCAAGAATGTAAATATATAATATATAGAAATTAAAATATAAAAAAAGAAACACGTGAAGTTCGTAGATGAAAAGTCCAGATCAGGAATCACCTTGAGAAAGGGCATACTGCCCGAAACGCGTTGGTGGACTTTTGCTATGGCTTAGGGGGGACATTTGGTCCATCTTTTTTATGTAATAAATAATTTGTGCTTCATCATACCGTGAGCCTCCTTCTGTTCCTTCTGGCAGTGCACTGCCAAATTTTTCTACCTGTTCCTGCTGACTCTCTCTGATCACACTCTGACGGTTTGCAGCTGATTTTACCTTGGACAGCTAATTATTGCTCTATATAATCTAGCATCTGCTGCTTCTGTCTATCCTTGAGAAAGTCACTAAGCGTGACGAAACGCGTAGGCGTGTGACGTCAGCACGCGGTGACGCGCGAACTACAGGCGGAGCTGGGCCAGGCTTGGAACTTCGGTGTTATACTATAGGGAAGTCCTGCAGACTCTCGGCTATCTCCTCCTCCTACTCCTCGTGGCGCCGCCATTGGTGTGAGGCATATTGATTCACAATATCTACCAGCTTGCTGCTAAGGACTTAGTGAGGAACACCTTACCATCAGAGGAGGACGCTGCACTGTATATTCCACAGTTTGGAGTAGTTTACTTTTGGTGCAGACATCATCCTCACATCCGAGGGTCTCTGTGATTTTGCTCTTCCCTACCACTGATTGCAATATCCACTGGTCCTGGCCACCTGTTTGTAACTACATCTGCGCTGACCCGCTGCTGTCACAGATTGTCTCAAATGATTGTTTTTTCTTCCACAATGTGAGAATAGGTCCTAGTGACTACTCAAAGTTTTATTAAAGATTCCTCTATTTTATACTGTATTATGCTATGGAGCTGGCGCTTCTTTAAAAATAAATAAATATATATATATATATATATACATACATACATGATGAAGCCACTGTACAAATGAATGGGTGAAGGGTGGGTATCGGGCCAGGCTAGCTTAACCCCTTAATTACCTTTGCGGTTATTAACCGATCAGGTGATTACGGGGTTAAGTGAAACCAGAATGTATTTGCAATGTATTTTTTGGGCTACGGAGGACAGAGGGAACTTGCAGGCAGAGAGAATTCATATTGATGAGGTTAGTAGAACTGTATTTATTTTATTATGCTACAGTAGTTAATGTGTTTAATAATGGACAAATAATCTATTATCCATGTCTGGATAATAGTTATTTTGCCCATTACTGTACTGTGTGTGTGTGTGTGTGTGTGTGTGTGTGTGTGTGTGTGTGTGTGTGTGTGTGTGTGTGTGTGTGTGTGTGTGTGTGTGTGTGTGTGTGTGTGTGTGTGGCGGGGGGAGTGGGGAGGGGGTGTGGTATTTATGTATTTAAATGTATAGGACAGGTTTATTTTTTTTACATACAGGGTTGGTTCCTTAGGTCTGCCGGGACCTCTGGAGACCACCTGAGGTCTCCCCGGACTTCCCACGGGTACAAGGCTGCGGACTCACGGGGGACACCTGCGGGGAAGAACCGGGGGCCCCACAGCTATGAAGATGAGGATGGCCTTCATCGTGGCAGCCGGACAAGGGTGAGTGCAATATGTATTTATTGTGCTTTATGTATTTGAAATGGGCAAATGCACTATTATTCATATGTGGATAATAGTAATTTCGCCCATTACTATACTGTATGTGTTAGGGAAGGGGGGGGGGGTTATTTATTTAAAAGTATTTATGTGTTTTTTAAATTTTGGGGGGGGGCACAGAATTGGTACTGCAGGCCTGCGGGGAACACCCGAGGGCCCCCGCCGGCCTATAGTATCATTGCTGTGCATCCCAAAAATGTAATATATGTACTGTTTGTTAGGGGGTATAGGGGTTGTTGGGGGCACAGGGGGTGTGTGTTGTTTATTGCAATGTTTATTGGGGGCAATTGTCCCCAATATACATGCTATTATGCCTTAAACCCTTCATTGCCTTAGCAGATAGCTGCTATGGTAATGAAGCAGCATGAATGTATTTTTAATAATATTGTGCGGGATTAGGGGGTCTCCTGAGCTGAACCACATTGATTTCTGGCTCAGGGACCCCCTGCTTCCCGAGTTACAGGCCTCGGTTTGGGGCATCGGTGCTAGTGTCGCTGCCATCTTTATAGCGGGCACGTCACGTCTTGGACGCTATAAAGATGGCGGCCACACTGGTTCCCGATGCCCCATTCCGGGGCCGGTAACTCGGAAAGCAGGGGGTCCCTGAAGCTGAAATCAATGCGGTTCAGCTCAGGGGACCCCCTGCTCCCGCACACTATTAATAAAAATACATTAATGGTGCTTCATTAACATAGCAGATAGCCGCAACTGTAAGGAATTATTCTTTATTGATATGTGTGTTTTACTCATAGTGTAGATGTCTCCAGAGCTGAGCCGCTTTGGTTTTAGGTCCGGGGATCCCCTGCTTCCCGAGATACAGGTCCCTTTATTGGGTGCCGGTATCCCTTCCTGAAAACTGCGAGGGCAACACGTCAAAAACATGCCAATTTTGAACCCCTGCCGAGAGTGCTTTTTCGGTGCCTACTGCATCGAGCCCTTAGAGAGTGAGCTCTGCAAGAGGATGATTGATTATTGTAAAAAGAACAGAACTTTGAATTAAGTTACTGACGAGTGTCTCTTTTCCCAAGGCCAGCGTTTATCCCATACAGAGCCCGGAGACATCACATTCATGACCCTATTTTTCTATAGGACAATGTGGCACCTTATATTATTCTACACTACACCATTCACGCTGGGGTGCAGGCTCAATAACACCGAACTCAGGGGGATTGTGGAGGCTGGAGACATCTTAATTGGTGGGGTGTTACCCATCCATATTAACAAAATATACCCCGAAATTAGCTTCAACGAGAAACCCGGACCAGCCGTCTGCAAAGCGTAAGATGTATTTCTTTATAATCTGACTTAAAATCAGTTTGTTGATGTCATCTTTAAAGTGTTCAGTCCCGCGCAGGGGCAAAGTGACCCATAGACAGGGATGTGTTTAATGGGTTAATTGGTCAGTCCCACAAATAGACATCTGTCTATAAGATGGAGCCCACTCTGCTATCCTCAATCCTGCCATAAATGTCCGTCCCTCCTATTCCAGTACTGACACCTCCCAACTCTGCCGCCATGCACCTTTTTACTGTCATAGTGGATATAAATTATGTAGAGCGGAACTACAGTGAGCGACTTGGTAATCAATAAAGTACATTTATTGTATGAGGATCTACGTTTCAGTCTTAACATGGACCTTTGTCATGATTAAAATGTTGCTCCTCCTAAAATAAATGTACTTTATTGATACCAAGTCCATCGGAGTGTTCTATATTTACAGTTATACCTCTATTCGATGGGCGATTACTGTGCACCTGAGGTGCATCTCCCTGTTATTGTGATTGCACCTACTTTTCTATTCACCCTTTAGTATCATGACACCGTTTATCTATACACCCCCATTGATCCCTCAGCAATATATGATCCCTGGTTTGAACCTCAAAATATCCTGAGGGTTACATTGCCTCATCAGATATCCCATTTCCCACTTTCATGTCCAGATTCCGTTTCGAGAATTACCAGCGTGTCCAGGCCATGCGGTTTGCCGTGAAAGAGATCAACATGGATCTTGAGCTTCTACCCAACATCACCTTGGGCCTCCATATCTATGACTCATGCACAGTGATACAGAGGGCAATTGCAGGAACCCTACAGGTGCTGACTGGGCATGGACCACCTGTGCCCAATTATAGGTGCCATCACGGTGTCCCCTTGGCAGCTGTCGTTGGCCACTCCATCTCTACATATACCATTCTGATGGCTCATATCCTGGGGCTGTACCGATACCCGCAGGTAAGTTTGTGTTTGCTGTCCGTGGTGCTGAAATTATCTTTGGAGCATGAGCAGTCCACATACTATAGTCTGCCAGTATATTACACGTGCAATTCAACATAGTCTGCCAGTTGAATTTCTTAGGGGTCTCTGAAGGGGGGAAGTGTTTGTCAGTGAAGTGTTTTCTTTACCCTTATCCAACCCTGTCCTTATCAGAGGGCCAAAAAGACAAGGTGAGGTGAGGTGGGGTGATGGTCTATGGCTTTAGAAGCACTTGCTGACTGAACATCACTCAAAAGATTGAAGTCAGAGGAAATCATATCCATCCCAGGTCTTACTACTCATACACACACACACACTCACACACACACTAGTCACGAGTGCCCTGTGGTGATAGAACCAGTGGATCCATGTCAGGCTGTTACCTGGAGTTTGAGCGACATCGGTGGTGACCCTCAATGGCTAAAAAGTACAGCGGTACTGAAGCACCCTTTGCAAAGTACAGTCCTGCCACATGTTAGTGCACAATGAGCTCCCACAGTGTGCGGGCACCATCACAAAGAAAACATTCAGGAGTGGGTGGCTCACCCACTACTGACACTGATATATATACCCGAACAGCATTACTGGTGACTGTAATGTTTTATGCCTCTGTACATTGTGTCTAGGGATCCTCCGTTGAGGATCATCGGATACTGCATTTGGCCCAGGGCGTACATAAAACCATTGCACCACCCCATACACTGTGTCCTTATTTCCCACCATCTGACCGTAGGTCAAGTGTGGCCCATTAAGTATCATGTGTCCCTGGGGTTCCTAGAGTGGATCAATAGGGTGCCACAGGATTTCCCCAATCTCTAGGAGCAGTGAGAGAGCAGGGAAGTTTCCGCTATGCCGATTGGCTTTAGTACCTAGCAGCATCCCATCAAAAGGAGGTATCAGAAGTCTGTGGGTGTGGACAAGCGGAGGAAGTAGCATGGGCAAGAGTGAGGTGTGTTTGTGTGTGTATTTTCTGTGACTGTTTTATGTGATTTTTCTGACACATATTACTCCTGTGACTACCTGCCCATTTGAATCTTCTGATTCTGCCCCCTCTGACTATCACCCCCCTAACTCACTGCCCCCCTGACTCCTATGACACTTTGCCCCCTCTGACTCCTGTGACACTTTGCCCCCTCTGACTCCTGTGACTCTTTGCCCTTCTGTCTCCCGTGACTAACGGCCCCCTCAGACTCCTGCGGACACCCCTGTCCCATTTACTCCTGTGACTCCTTGCACCATATGCCCCCTCACGAACCAGTGTCAGTAAGACATGCACATGTAGGCAGATCACATGATGTACATGGCTGTAACAAACATTGTTAGACCAGTTAACACCATGGATTTTGTTAAGCCTAATGAAAAATTTACCATGAAATGTAATGCAGTGATGTCTGTGGGATGCCAAACTGTTGTAAAAACAGTGAAGAAATCTCGTTGAAAGCAATTGGGCGTTTTCCCTTTGATAAATGTGGTACTGCTCTTATGCACTAGTTTTGCCCCAGTTTTGCATCTGGGAGACTTTGGTAATATCAGCCCCCAAATGTTTGGAAGCAACTCTAAAGCAGTTTTGCTCATCACCTCCCTGATATCTTCATCTTAACAGATCAGCCACTTCTCCACCAGCTCCCTCCTGAGCGACCGGACACAGTTCCCTTCCTTCTTCAGGACTGTCCCCAGTGACGCCTTCCAGTCCCAGGGACTGGCCAAGCTGGTGTTACACTTCGGCTGGACCTGGGTGGGGCTGGTGGCAATTGACAATGATTATGGGCAACAGGGCATCAAGGTTATCAGCAGAGACATACTAAAGGCCGGAGCTTGCGTAGCCTTTACGGAGGACATTGTGATAAGTCTGCCTGACCGCAACGCTCCAAAAATTGCCCGGGTCATCAAAGAATCAACGGCCAAGGTTGTGGTTGTCTTCTCCCCTGGTTTTGACTTGACCTTTATATTTGATGAGATGTTGAGACAGAATGTGACAGGGAAGATATGGGTAGTCAGTGAAGCTGTGGCTTCCTCCAATTTCATATCAGTTGACAAATACGCAAGACTTCTTTCTGGATCAATTGGCTTTGCCCTCCCCAGTGGGACTATTCCAGGGTTGAAAGAGTTCCTCAACAGCATCCACCCCTCCATGTCTACGGGAGGAGAGTGGGTGAAGATATTCTGGGAGGAAGCTTTCAGCTGCAAATTCCCAGACGAGAAAAACCTAACAGGCTCATCAGTGAGTTTATCAAAAGAGTGTACGGGAGCAGAACATTTACAAAGCATCAAGAACAGCTACAATGATGTCTCCAACTTAAGGGCAACCTACAGTGTCTATACTGCGGTTCATGTTGTAGCCAAAGCTTTGCAAGATTTGACCGACTGCCGTGAAGTAGAAGGACCATTCTCCCATGGAAGATGCTCAGATATATGGAATTTCAGACCATGGCAGGTACAGCTCTTTAAAAAACACAAAACTATAGTTCAGCATCATACAGTAAAAATGAAATCATCTTAGACACCTTTTGATGGTCCAACGTTAGAGATGAGATTATAGTGTAGAGAGCTTGTAGGTTTCTTCTCTGACTGTATTGGGGCAGCACAGATAGAAGTAAACATACTGTACAGTATATTATCTCACAACTCCATGTCCCTCCTCATCACCTCAGGATATATGTTTCCTTCTAACTATGCTGTCAGATTACCCTTGAAGAAGAAACGTATGAGGTTTGGTTAACTCTATATATTATGATTTCGTCTCTGAAGAACTCTATTGTCGGTCTTCTCAAAGGTATCCCAGCCTGCAACCAATCTCCATTTCTCCAGGCCACCAATATAGCAGCTAGTACTTTGTACTACGTTGGTCAAGACACAGAGCATAGTTTTGGGGTAATAGGAAGATTTTATAGGGGTAGATACACCGAGCTCCATTAAATCTGGGCTCTGAAGTGATGATCTAAATAGGTAATGTCCATTAGCTTCCCTGAGTTTAACGGGTCTCTACAAACCTATATCCTATTTGCATATAGGCTTAGTACAATGTAAAGTTAGCACTGTCTTGTGTTAGCTTCAAATAACAAGGGGTTAAGCATGTCTTACGCAAATATGGTGTTACTTCAATGCGGTCCCTTAATATTTGAATATTGAAAGTTAACAAAAGGGGAGACAAGAGAGAAAAATAACACAGTAAATAACAATATGATAGTTACAGAAAATCATACCTAACTATGGACTTACACCTATCTTAACCCTGTAACGTACCTAATTCAGGGTCTGGATGTGAGTAACGCCACCTTTTAGCTCTGACCTAACTAACTTAACATTACATCCCGGCGGTAACTATAAAGGCGCTCTGGGGATTTGCACTGCTACATGGAACACATCTAATCCATAACATTAGCAGTAACACCCGTTATAGTAACGCAAGGGCTTGTTACAGCTGAAATTAGCACTTAGCGTATCATTACTGAGCTTTCAAGATCCCTGCTAGCACATAACAAGATGTTAATTGAAGTTAACGTATCATTAAATATTTAACGAACGTTTGAGGGTCTACCCCATTGGGAGCGTTTATATGGAGCGCTAAGAAGAGTTATAAGAAGTGGTTACATGGGGCATTACGAGTTATAGGGAACGGTAATATGCGGCAATAGGCGGCGTTGTAGGGACCAGTTTTATGGAAAAATAAAATGAGCAATATGGAGAGGCTATGTCGAAAACATACCCAAGTTTGAGTTTTAATGACCAGCACCTCTGGGCAGCTCTCTGAGTCCCAACTTCTTTCAATGAGTTTCTTTTGATAACACCTTTGGATCCCATTCCTTTACCAGCCTCATTGTCTTTAGTAACTCTGTGCCGATATAACATAACAGAACCTCCCTACTCTCTCCGCAGCTCTTGCACTATGTGAAGAAGGTGCGCATGAGAACGAGCAGTGGGAGGGAGCTGTTCTTTAACGAGAATGGGGACCCACCTGCGGTGTATGATATAGTGAACTGGCAGCTGAGCCCGGAGGGCGGCATAACGCAGGTCACGGTCGGAAGCTATGATACCGGAGCTCCCATTGGACAGGTTTTCAGCATCAATGCCAGTGTTGTGCATTGGGCGTCAGGTGGAAGGGAGGTAAGGTACTCTCTTGGAGAGGAGATACATGTATAGGGAGTTGTAATAGGAGGAGATACAGCATTGGGAGCAGTTATATGATGCAATAGAATGAGTTATAGGGAGCAGTTTCATGGGGTAATAGGAGCAGTTATAGGGAGCAGTTATATGGGGAAATAGGAGGTGTTATAGGGAGAGGTCATATAGAGCAATAGGAGGAGTTATAGGGAACGGTTATATGGGGCAATAGGAGGAGTTATAGTGGGCGGTTATATGGGGCAATTGGAGGAGTTATAGGGACCGGCTATATGTGTGTAAGGGCCCATGAGGGTCGAGGGCCGTGCACCTCGCGGGGAAGCCTGTCATAGCCCACTATCTGGCGTCGCGCCGAGCCCCCTCTCCCTGGTACCTTTCGCAACCTCGCTGATTCCGCCCCTCAGGTCTCCCCCACATGCAGGCACCGTGCGCCTGAAGAGACTGTCGCTGCTGGTCCTGCCTCTGGTCTGCGGTCCCGTGTTACCGTCATTGGCGCGCATCGTGCATGGACAGCGTGCGAGCGGCGCGCGCACACTGCCAAAAAGAGCCTGGCTTCTCTGATTCACACCAAGTCCCTTGCGGACTCCATCCCCGCCTATCACACCACCTCTTACTGCTGAGCTTCTTCCCTGCTGGCTCCCTATTGGTTACTGGTACTATATATGCTCAGTCAGTCCCTTGGTAGATGGCTGAGCATAAGACTTAATTCAGTGCAAAGTGCTACTGCATACCTGCCTCCCTGCCTTGCTACCTTGTCCTGTGATTTCCTCTAGTTCCTTTCTGACCTTTGGCTTTGTACCTGGACTCCGACTCTCTCCGCTCCTGACTATGATGATCCGCAACTCTCCAATCCCTGACCATGGCAAGTACCCACGACGATCCGCACTTCTCCAACCCCTAACCATGGCAAGTACCTACGACAATCCGCACCCCTCTAACCCCGACCCGGCTAACGACTACAACCCTGCACTCTGGACACGCTCACGTGGCTGGAGGTCGGTTTTATCCAATCCCCACCTCGGCATCGCGGTCGCGTTATGTTTGTGGTGAGCCCTACGTTACATAGGAGAGGTAATAGGGGGGGGTTATATGGGGTAAATAGAAGGAGTTTTTTTGGAAAGGGGTTTATGGGGTAATAGCAGGAGATCAAGGGAGCGGTTATATGGAGCAATAAGATGACTTATATGGTGGAATTAAACAATAAGAGGAAAAGCTTGACATAAATTTACCAGCTCATTCTTTTAATTACAAAATGCTTTCTGTGTCCAACTGTGGTTTGATAAAATGACTTAACCTTCAACTTTCAGTGCTGGTATCATCTCATATCCCAATCATCCAGTCTGTCTCAACCAGTCAGGACAGAGTTTCTCCTTTTTATACTACTGTATCCGAGTCATATCTTCCACTTCATCCTTCAAAATTCTCCTCCAGGTCCCTCTCTCCGTCTGCAGTAACAGTTGTCCCCCTGGTTTCAGGAAGGCAGCAATGAGAGGGCAGCCTGTCTGCTGCTTTCAATGTGTCCTCTGTCCCCAAGGAGAGATCTCCAACCAAACAGGTGAGCAGATCTTAGAAGAACTAGAAAGCCAATTTAAATTCCGAACATAGCTTGATATTACATTAATTATTTTTGTGTCTATTTTAGACTCTGTTCATTGCTCTAAATGTCCATGGGATATGTGGCCCAATCTCCAACAGGAAAAATGCCTCCCAAAGTCCAGAGAATTCCTCTCCTATGATGAGCTACTGGGTGCCACATTGGCCGCTACAAGTGTTGCCTCCTCTTTAGTCCCAGTTGTAATGTTTGGGATTTTTATCCACTTCAAGACAACTCCCATTGTCAGAGCCAATAACTACACCCTCAGTTGTCTTCTCCTGTGGTCCCTGTTCCTCTGCTTCCTCTGCTCTTTGGCTTTCATTGGTTACCCCCAACCTAAGACCTGTCTTTTGCGCCAGGTAGCTTTTGGTATGTCTTTTGCCCTCTGTGTCTCATGTATCTTGGCCAAAACCATTATGGTGGTCATAGCATTCAAGGCCACCAAGCCTGGTAGCAATCTAAGGAGGTGGACCAGCAATCGGGTCTCTTATCTTGTTGTCATTTTATGCATCCTTATTCAAAGTTTTCTCTGTATCTTCTGGCTCTCATTCTCACCTCCCTTCCCAGAACACAACACCCAAACCAAATTTGGGGTCATTATCATTGAGTGTAATGAGGGCTCCCCCATCATCTTCTGGTGCATGCTAGGATATCTCGGTCTGCTGGCTACTGTTAGCTTCATTGTTGCCTTCCTGGCCAGACAGCTACCAGACAGCTTCAACGAGGCCAAGTTCATCACCTTCAGCATGCTGGCCTTCCTCAGTGTCTGGGTGTCCTATATCCCGGCCTCCCTCAGTGCACGTGGCAAGTACACCGTGGCCATGGAGGTCTTCGCTATCCTGTCTTCCAGCTGGGCTCTGGTGGTCTGCATGTTTCTGCCCAAATGTTTCCTCATATTGTTCCGACCCAACATGAACTCAAGAGAACGTCTCATGGGAAAAGATAGAGGTCAGACTCACAAGGTCAAATAAATGCAAAAACGGGATTCCAACTCAGACACAATAAACCATTTCTACATTCACCTCTTTGTATATTAATTTAAAGGTGTTGCCTCTTTTGCTTTTATTTAATTATATAATTTTATATAATACAAACTGTTTTTAAACATTGACAAGACTGTATCAATGGTATTTGGGACCAAGACTTAATTTTTAAAGCTTCCAGTGACTGAGCTCCAGATCATAACCATCGCTAACACCACCCTAACTCCTGTCACTAGTTTTTAATACCTGGGCATATGGTTTGACTCCCACTTAACATTCGCGATGCACATTGATAATCTGACATCCAAAACCTATGCCAAACTAGGTGTACTTTACAGGAACAAATCCTCCCTAAGCCTGCTGGTCAGAAAGCGTATCGCACAGCAGATGCTAATGCCAATTATCGACTATGGAGACATAGGGCCTCATGCAGTAAGTGGCGCAAAGTCAATTTTCGCCCGTTTTGCGCCAAAAATGCATACCCCGATTCAGTAAGGGGCAAAAAGTTGTCGAAAAGCAAATAAAACGCCAAGTTTGTTGGCGGTGTTTTTTTCCGCCATCGGCGCTGCGAAAAGGCACTTTGCGCCGCAACTAGCCATGTTTTGAAACCCGCTCAATTCTAGTAGTGGCGAGTAGCTTTGCGCCACTCTAGAATTGAGATTTTCACGGCAGTCCGTCTCGCCCCAAAAAGTTGACAAGTTGCTGGGGAGAGGCTGCGGATGAGCGGCGGAACGGCACTTAGAAAAAATCAGGCCTTTTTCCTGCCTGAAAAAGAAGTGATCTGCGCTCAAAAAATTGTGAATATTGTGCTCAAGTAAGTATATTTTTTAGTGCAAAGTAAAACAGTGTTTAATTCTAAAATTAGATGTGATGAATCAAAATATAAAACCTGTTAAAAAAGGAGGTAGGTGCCGCTGTGCTCGTGGGATGGCTCCACAAACCGAAAACTAGTACTAAAACAAAAAGAGAAACAGTGCAAAAAACCTCATTGTGTAGCATATTAAAAAGTGTTTATAGTGTTTAAACAGGTGAGTATTGCACGTACATCAAGAAAAATATATATTAGCATGACATGTACTGTATAGGGACATGTTACCACTACAGCAAAACTGCAACCGTGGATCAAGTTGTATCAGCCCAGCAACCGGATCGGATCTCTCCTTACACTCCCAGGTGACAGTCCTTGTACACCCTCCACTCGAGTAGATCAAGGCCCCTCGCTGTCACGGAGAGAAGGGCTCCCTTGCCGGTTCTCGGCATCAGCTCACCGCACACACGCTGGTGACGTCATCAGATGGCGCCAATAAAGTTTCTCATGTCGCATCTTTTGCGGGTGAACGGTGCAGACAGCCAGAGAATGTCCCGTAGAAAGTCAATATTGGCAATACAATAAACCTTAATAGGTGGTGATAGGATCGCGCCCTCTTCTTTCCAACGTGTTTCGTACATGAACTATACTTCGTCAGGGGATATCAGAGGTTACTAAATGGGCGCTCTTTATACCTATACTCCTCCTGTGATTGGCTGTCGGTGGATAATCCAGCCCCTCACTCAGGGAAGGCAAAAAAATATATAGTATTTCGCCCTAAACTTATACATCTTTAAACAGCTATACTTAGAGTGAATACATTTACAATACATTAATTTATTTAAACAACTTTAATAAAAACATAAATAAATATTTCTAAAAAATAAAGAAACAAAAGTTAGTACAGACTGAAAAAACGGTAGATATTATTATCTATTATTCTATAGATCTTAAGAAAGAATATAGAACAGAGTGATACCTTATACCAAGATAGGATCATGGAGGGAAGGATCAATCGATTAATAATGATGGTAATCATAAAATTACAATTAAACTTAATTATTAAGTATCTAAATAATTTTAATAAAAATGGATGTGGTAAAAGGAAAATACACATATCACAGACATATTTATAACCAATTATAAAATAACTAAATTGGTTATAATTAGTATAATGACCAGACATCAATCTCCTCATTTAATCCTAATGGAGACAAAGTTTGCATTTTATAAATCCACAAACTTTCTTGTTTTGCGAGCATTTTCTCTCTGTCTCCACCGCGCCTTCCCACAGGGACAATCTGGATACCAATTTATTTTAGAAGGCTAGAATCACAGTTATGTTTATTTTTAAAATGTCTAGAGACACTATGATATTCTAGACCAAGTCTAATATTTCTTGCGTGCTCAAGAATTTTTATTCTGAGATATCTTTTAGTACGCCCAATATATTGGTGTCCGCATGGACACTGTAGGAGGTATATTACATGTGTGGATTTACAGGATATACAATCTTTGACTACAAATCTCTCTTTAGTAGTGTTGGAATAAAATTGTTTACGATCGTGACGCATGAGCGACGGATCAGGGAATGGCGGCTTAGTTTGAAGGCTCCGCCAGTTCCCGGCACAATTAAATAAATAAATACGACAAACACAGCGCAAAGTACACCCCAAGAAGCGCATAAGTGGCAGCGATGCCAATAACGAGAGCGAACACACAGATCACAAAAAGAAAATCGATAGACCTGAGATCGTATTTCTGGCATACAGACCAGGCGAAACACAGGGAAGAGACAGCTATGTCGGCGGGCGGAAGCTCCGACACGAACTCCACGCAAGATCGGGGAGACCCAGAAGAAGAAGCAGAAATGCAACCATTCCTGCGGAAGGACATTTTGAAATTTCTAAGGGACATAAAGGACTTTTTCCGCAGTGAAATGGATGGGCTGCGAAAGGACATCCAGGGTATAGGGGAACAAACGCACGAACTGGAGCAAAAGATGGATATCTCTATGGAGTGTCATCAACACACGGGACAAGAACTTACACAAATAAAACAAAGATTGTTGGAGTTGGAGGACAAACAGGAAGATGGAGAAAATAGGGACAGAAGAAACAACTTAAGACTGAGAGGCATACCTGAGGAGGTCCTGGACGTTGAGGACTTCGTGGGGAGGTGGATGGAGTCCCTGCTGCCAGATAAGTCCCCTTCAGAGCTCCAGCTGGACAGATGCCATTGTGCCTTGCGGGCTAAACCTCTCCCAAACAACCCCCCGAGGGACGTGATCCTGCGAATACACTATTTTAAAATAAAAGATGAGTTGTGCAGAATCACAAGGGCGTCCCCTACACTTCAATTCGATGGCGTGAGACTGTCGGTATTTCAGGACATCTCCCCCACTACACTAAATAAAATACGTTCCCTTCAACCCCTGACAAAGTGCTGCGTGATAAGGGAATAAGATACAGATGGGTCTTCCCGTTTGGGCTTCTCGTGATTAAGGACGGCAAGGCTCACAATCTGCGGCATCTGGATGAAGGTGCAGAGTTCCTGAGAAAACTAGGAGTGAAGGAAACGCTCCCTCCGCAAGCTGAGAAGCGTCGACAACGGAGACAACCTGGACAAGAGTGAGCAAGGCAGCTGAGAACAGGAAGGACAAAAATAAAAATAAATCTTGAGTTCTGTGGTGAGACGTTGTGAATCATCATTAATACCCCCTTGTTGAACTCCCAGCGCCCTTGGCACGTCGGGTGGCAAGTTACCCCTTGCGATGCCACAAGTACTGGGCACACGAACAAGTTAATAAATTAAATCTGTTATAAGAGTTCAAAGTTCTTGCTGTTCCAAGTTGGCTATCTACAAGAACGTGAATGGGGTACACCTCCGAGAAACTACAAGTTTACAATCCGAGAAGATAATACCCACAATGGAGAAAGATGACGCCTCGCAAAACTGCCTAAAGAAGATCGTGGAGCCAGGGAAGAAGCGGGAATTCTTCGCAGGCAAATATGGCGGCTCTGCGAAGGGCGCGAAAGAACTGCTGCAGAGATCAGCGGGTGGTAAGGGAGGGAGCAGAGGAGGAGTCACAGGAGAAGAGGAGGACGGAGGCGGTCCTACCTACCCGAACTGGCGACGAGAGACAATGACGTCAGAGTCAGGGGCCGGGCGCCCAGAGATGACGCAGGGAGAAGATCCTCCAGGAAGTGGAGTGGGAGTGGCGAGGTCTCGAGGCAGAGGTATGAGAACTCCTCGGCCGAGAGACCTGGCTCTACGATGGGGGGGAGGGGGGGTGGTGCAGCTGGACTTAGTAGAACGCACACCTGTAGAAGGTGCCGAAGTGGGAGGAAAATGCAGGCAGGGGGTAGTACACTAAAGGGCACCAGGCAGCATGGCTAGCGGGGAGGGACGAGGGGGAGGCGTAGGGACTAAGAGGGAACGGGTGAAGGGTAAGAATAGCATGGAGATAAGGGGGGGAGTTAGTTAAATGCTAGATCAAGAAAGTAGATAGCACAACTAGCCAGTTATCCTACACAAGTTTGAGAGTTAGGGGAATGGGTACACAGTTGGGGTTCACCAGATTAGCTGGGTGTTAGGATTACACAATTATAGTTACACTATGAGAATTTAATTTTAGACATGATAATGGTTGAGAGCGCCGGGAGATGGGCGGCAGCCCTGCTCCCCTGGTAGTAGGCATGGGCCAAGACCCCACTGGTCAGGGAACATCGTGGTCGGTGGGGAAATTCCTGGGGAATGTGGGACTCCTAGAGAACTGGAGCCTTGCCAGTCTGAATAGAGAGTTGGAGGCAAGGACACGGAGTCCCTGGGCGCAAGAGTTCAGATCCACGAGGACTGGAAAGAGCTCAAAACAGCTGCTGTATATGCTGTTTGTTATATTTGCTGTTGTCTTGTCTTCCTGGTATGTTTTTGTGAGTGTCCCCCCCCCTCCTGTCCAGACCCCCCACAAGTGCCGACCAATAGACCGGCTGGAGATGTACGGACCAGAGGCGAGTCAGCCGCCGACTGGCGAGGTCATCCTGACCAGTGCACAGTATAGGGTAAGCAGACATACCCACACATCACAATGGCTGTAAATTGGGTGTCACAGAATGTGAAAGGCTTCAACAGCCCGCAGAAGCGGAGAATAGCATTTTCTGAATATAAGAAAAAAAAGATAGATGTTCTGTTTTTGCAGGAAACCCACTTCAGAGCCAGACATAACCCCAGGTTTTTGGACAGCCATTTCCGACAGTTTTATCTAGCATCAGCAAGGGAGAAAAAAAGGAGTAGCTATACTATTCCATAATAGTTTCCCATTCAAAATAGATAAAGTCAAAAGAGACGTAGAGGGCAGATTCCTTATCCTGATAGGGAAAATACAGAACA
Organism: Ascaphus truei; assembly: GCF_040206685.1. NCBI lineage: Eukaryota > Metazoa > Chordata > Amphibia > Anura > Ascaphidae > Ascaphus > Ascaphus truei. The sequence goes on from NC_134502.1 coordinate 7,179,775, forward strand.
GCAGTTTGACCCTGGCATCAGTCTACGCCCCATGTGAGAATGATCCACAATTCTTCCGCTCTTTCTTTGCACTACTGAATAGGGTGGCAGAAGGAAGTACAGTATAGTGCTTGCAGGAGACTTTAACAAACGATTAGATCCGAGCATGGACAGAACACAGACGGGACATAGAGACAGAACTGAAGGGGTGACAGCTCTCCGACAGGGGATCAGAGATAATCAACTGGTGGACATATGGAGGGAACAACACCCTGAGGAACGAAGTTACACATTCTATTCACACCCACATGACAGCTACAGTAGGATCGATTATTTTTTGGTGTCAACTAGATTGGTCCCTCAGATCACCTATTCAGGATCCATGATATTTCATGGTCAGATCACGCACCAATTGAGCTGAGGTGCTCTCAAATTAATACATAGTGGACAGACAGAGCCCCTGTAGATAGCACTCTGTTTCTGTATGAATTGGTGATTTATTTAAAATAACTTTATTAATTGACAATATCGTTAAAATATTGGGGTTTAAAACAATGATTAAATGATGCCAAGTGTGGCTAACTCTATGGATAGGTGTATCCAGAGGAGTATACAGTGGTGTATTAATGCCCAGTGTTAGGGTAATTCACTGGCCCTAGTGTTCCTCATATGGAGAGAATGGGCTAGAGTTCTTGTAATGAAAGTAGCGGCTGTGTGGACCACAGATGTAGTGCCCCAGTATTGAAATACTAGTAGGTGCACTAGTTGATTGGACCTGTACTTAGCTGCTTTTGGGCTGCAGCTATTGGTACATTATAGACTTGTGTATACAGATCTAGGTCTATGTGCACCTATTATGAGTTTTTAACACCAGCATGTGTGGGTGGTGGTATTTAAATACAAGTGTGTGATACTTAACACGTGTACATCCCAAGTGTGTAATAACAGGGCTAGAATAGACACTAGTATTAGTTTTGCAATACTGGTAAGTTAGTGGCACTGCTGTAAATTCTGTATATACTGTACATATACCTAATTAACAGCTGAGTACTGCTCCTTTTAGGGTATTAATATCGGTCTATTATGAAAGACCTTTCCCTAGTTGGTGTAGTGCTCTTCATATGTGGTAATGGTCTGGCACTCCAGAGGTTAATTGCTGGATTGGTTGCCGTTTTGCTCAATGTGTATACCCCTTTAAGCTAAATGCTGTGTTTGGGGATTAGCATTCAGGCTTCCTGCATTTGTACTGTGATTTACTGCCAGATATTCTCTGTGCCTTTACTGATGTGTGACTGCTAAGATCGTAGGATCTTTCAGCAGTCCATTACTGTGCACGGGCTGAGACACGCTGACTCTTTGAATCTCTCTGAGTCAGTGTACATGAACTCAGGCTCTGCTCGTGCACGTGGTCACGTGGTCAAATTAAACTGGTCAGTCCGGGAGCAAATTGGAAACTAAATGACTCCTTACTCAAGATCCCAGAGGTCGCGCAAAAAATAAAAGATGAGATCTCACAATTCTTTAAAACCAACACCGGCAGTGTGGAGTCCCATGTCACCTTGTGGGAGGCTCACAAGGCCACAATGAGAGGGGTCCTGATTAACATAGCAGCGGGTAGGAAAAAGGCAAGGGAGGCTAAAACAAGTCTGCTACGTTAGAAGCTCCATGACCTCTCTATCCTGCATATCTGAACTGGTAGAGACGAGACATTAAAGGAGTTGAAGGACGTGAGAATAGAACTTAACCTCCTCCTCACTTCCCAGGCTGAAAAGTCCCTGAGTTGGACAAAGAGGAATTTTTTTGAAAAATCGAACAAGCCAGATACCATGCTAGGAAACTCCGCAACAAACAACACAACTACACAATCCACGCGATTAAGACAAAAACGGGAGAATTAACAGCCAATCCCAAACACATAGTTGAGGAGTTTAGAGCTTACTACGCAGTGTTGTATAATGGTCAGAAGGTGAGGCACAACGCTAAAACAAGTAAAGCTTTAGGTAAATTTTTAGCTGAAGCAGATTTGCCAAAGATAACGAGGTTGGAGCGAGAGTTCCTTGGGGAGGAGTTCACAGCGGAGGAACTACAAGAAGTAGTTGCTAACTTTGAACTTGCAAAAGCTCCGGGCCCAGACGGATTTTCTAATTTGTACTATAAAAAATATATAGGAATCCTGTCCCCGCACTTACTGAGGATGTTTAACCACATTTTAGCAGGAGGCTCCTTCTCAGACATGATGCTGCGGGCGTCCATCTCGGTGATTCATAAGCAGTGCAAGGACCCTTCCAATTGCCCGAGCCATCGGCCGATATCTTTGATTAACTCAGATATTAAAATTTACTCCAAATTACTGGCCAATAGATTGAGTTCGATTCTGAACAGGCTGATTCACCCTGATCAAGTTGGCTTAATCACAGGTAGGCAAGCGGCCGATAATACTAGGAGGATAATGGATACTATAGGATATATTAATGCCAACAGGATCCCGGGAATAATAGTAAGCTTAGACGCGGAAAAAGCCTTTGACAGAATTGACTGGCCCTACCTGGATGCCACGCTTGCAGCATTTGGAATGGGGCACATAGTATCTTGGGCAATCAAAGCGCTGTACACAAACCCAACAGCACGGGTAATCCATCGGGGGTACCCGTCAGGCTCACTGCAAATTAAAAGTGGTACAAGGCAGGGCTGCCCACTCTCACCCCTGTTGTTCGCCCTCTGCATGGAACCACTAGCAGCCCATATTCGCAGTAATAAAGACATCACAGGAATCCAAATTCAATCTCAGGAGTACAAAACTGCGTAATATGCGGATGATGTTATCCTGACATTGTCAAGGCCCCTGGTCTCTCTACCCAACCTCTTTGACCTCCTGGATAAATTCAATTCAATTTCAGGGTTTAAAATAAACCAATCAAAATCGGAGGCGCTGAACCTTAACCTCCCTAAGACCACCGAAAAATTAATAGAGATTAACTTCAATTTAAATTGGCAACCCAAGGTGATTAAATATCTGGGAGTTAATCTCAACAAGGAGGTTAGATTGTTATATAAAGCAAATTATCCCAAACTCTTACAATCTTTGAGAAGGAATGGGTGTCATATGGTATCTCCTGGATTGGAAGAATTTACAGCGTTAAAATGAACCTTCTGCCCAGACTACTATACCTTTTCCAGACACTCCCCATACCCATAGATAGAGCAGACATTAGAGACATAAAGGCCCAGATCTTTAAATTTAATTGGAACAACAAGAAAGCTAGGATACCAGCAACAACACTGATAAAGCCCAAAACAGCAGGCGGACTGGCGGTACCTTGCTTGTTCTCATACTACAGAGCGGCACAATTGAGCCAAATTTTTCAATGGCACACAGATCCAAAATTACGTAGATGGGTGGAGCTGGAGAGTGAACTGAGTGCCCCATTGGACATTCAGAACCTAATTTGGTACCCAAAAACTAGATTAAAGAAGATCTCGAGACCGCTGTCCTCAATGACTAACTCATTTGCGGTTTGGGAAGCCACCAAATTTAAATGCGCCTTAACCAAACGGAGCTCGCTGATGACACCATTATTCGGTAACCCCGATTTTGCTCCTGGGATGGATGAGGGACACTTTATACTCTGGAAACAGAGTGGGTACGGGAGGCTGAAGAATCTGGAGGGCAGAATCACTATTAAAACATTCACGCAAATTCAGTCTAACAAAGGCATCCCAAACACAGAATTCTTTAGATACCTCCAGATCCTGGCATTTTACACCAAATACACTAACTGTCCTAAAGTGACGAATTTCGAAACGCTCTGTGCACGTGGGCACAACACACCGGGACTTATATCTAGACTGTACAAAGAGGTGATCGATCCTGGAGATGGAAGCAGACAACGACTTGACTACATGACCCAATGGGAGAGAGACCTAGGGGAGACACTAGAGGACGAGGACTGGACAGACATACTTGAGGCGGTAGCAAAAACCTCGATCTGTACGACATTAAAGGAGAACTCATATAAAGTGTTAATGAGGTGGTATCTCACTCCAGTTAGGTTCTAAATTTGTACCGGGTTACTCCCCCTTGTGTCCTAGACAATGTGGAGAGCCTGCGGACCTGCTGCACATGCTGTGGTCTTGCCCTCGATTGCGCCTGATCTGGGAACAAATTCAGAGTTGGTTGACGAGGATCTTGGGCCTCGAAATTCCTCTAGATCCTGGGCTATTTCTTTTAAATAGGCCACTAGAGGGCCTGTCGAGAGCGGGAAACAAATTGGTCGCCCATTTTGTGACGGCGGTGAGGTGTGAGACGGCAGCATTGTGGAAGCAAAACATAACCCCATCGTTAGAAAAGATTCGGAACAGAATTTGGTTCATCTGCCAGATGGAGAAACTGACAAGTTTGGTCAATGACACGGGCTCAAATTTTCAAAAAGTCTGGTTCCCCTGGCTGGCGCTGACTGACATTGTAGGGGTGAGCAAAGCCACCATTTGGCTGTAATAGTGCAAGGTGAGTTCTCCTTTAACGCGTAACAGGGGCGAGTACAGGCGGTAAGAGCCCCATATAAAGGGGATAGAGAGGGCGCGCGATGTGCTGGAAAAGACAATAGGAACGCCCATAACGGGGCTGAAAAGTAGGAGCAGAACAGGTCCAAAGCAAAACCAGAGGCTGTGGAATGAGGGTCAACCCCCTCCCCACTCCCCCTACCCCATCTTTTCTCCCCTAATGTGTCACCCCCCCCCCCTCATGTGTCTCTCATAATTTGTCGCCACCCACGCCCCCCCTGAGTCTACGTTCAATGTGTATCAGCGTGAGTAGGTACATATGGCAGGTTAAGTTGATACATGTCAAAATATGTCTTAAAACTGCTGTATGTTTGAAAAATGAAGAAAATAAAAAGTTGGAAAAAAAAATTGTTTACGATCTGAAGTGAGCATTTTACAAGCTTTGCATTTACCACAGCTAAAGTTACCGTTAGGTTTTTTTGGCACCCAAGGGATCTCCGACGATGTATTTATCGGAGGTCAAATATCACTTGGTGCCAAATAATGTTTTAAATTTTTTGCCCTACGGTAAATGAAGCTGGATTGAGGCTGGAGGGAAGGACCAAGGATCGGGTCATTACATAAAATATTCCAATTTTTACTAATAATTTTTTGAATATTCATACTAACTGAATTAAATTCAGTAATAAATGGAACTTTAATTTTATTATCACTTATGTTGTCGTCGTTCTTTTGTTGTTGATTTTTTTGTAATAAAAGTGACTCCCTATCCATACTATTAACTTTCTCTAAAGATTTAATTAATAGAGTCCTATAATATCCTCATTCGATGATTTTCTCAAACATAGTGGTGGATTGAATCTCAAAGTCGTTCTGATGGCTACAATTGCGTTTAATATGCATAAACTGACTTGTAGGTATATTGTTAATCCAGGACCTTTTATGATTACTAGATGACAATAAAAAGCTGTTAGTGTCCACTTTTTAAAAAAATGTTTTAGTATTAATGTTCTGACCTATTCTAGATTCTAAATTAAGATCTAGAAAGTTTATTTTATTGGCATTAGTCTCTGCAGTGAATTTCAAATTGAAATCATTTTCGTTTAGATAAACTTTGAACAGGTCCAGAGTGTCTTCGTCACCCTCCCAAATGCACAAGATGTCATTAATATATCTTTGCCAAACGATGACTTGGTTTACAAATGGATTATTATTCCAAATGAATCGATCCTCCCATGCCCCCATATAAATGTTGGCGTAGCTGGGGGCAAAACGTGTCCCCATAGCTGTGCCACACAACTGAATAAAAAATTGGTTCATAAATAAAAAATAGTTGTGTGACAATATGTTTTTTATGGCATCGGTAATAAAATCACAGTTTAATGGATGTAGATCTATGTCCCGTGTTAGTGTCCCTTTAACATCTTCTAAACCCTTGCTTTGGGGAATACAAGTATATAACGACTGGACGTCAAAAGTTGCCCATCTATAATTTTCTTGCCATTTAATTGTTTTGACTAAATTTAAAACGGCAGTTGTATCTTTAATATATGATGGTAATATCTTTATATACTTCTGTAAAAAATAGTCTACAAATTGAGACAGATTAGCTGTCTATGAACTAACAATGAACTAATACCGGAAATTATCGGTCTACCGGGTGGATTGATTAATGCCTTTTGTGTTTTGGGAAGATGATAGTACATTGGTGTTTTTGGAAATAGAACATACTAGCTGAGAGACCCGGCATTGCCCGTGAGTTAAATTTCCCACTAGGAAAAGGGCGGGATGAGAGGGGGAGAAAGGGGGGGGGGAAAGGGGGGGAGGGGAGGGGAGGAAAGGGGGAAGGGGAGGGGGGAGAGGAGGGGGAGGGACAGTGGACAGGAGGAGGGGAGGGGGGGGGCAGTGGACAGGAGGGGGGGGACAGTGGATAGGAGGGGGGGGACAGTGGACAGGAGGGGGGGGACAGTGGACAGGAGGGGGGGGCAGTGGACAGGATGGGGGGGGCAGTGGACAGGAGGGGGGGACAGTAGACAGGAGAGGACAGACAGTGGACAGGAGAGGACGGACAGTGGACAGGAGGGGGGGCAGTGGACAGGAGGGGACGAGAACAGTGGACAGGAGGTACGGGGACAGTGGACAGAAGGGGACGGGGACAGTGGACAGGAGGGGATGGGGACAGTGGACAGGAGGGGATGGGGACAGTGGACAGCAGGGGATGGGGCAGTGGACAGGAGGGGACGGGACAGTGGACAGGAGGGGACGGGGACAGTGGACAGGAGGGGACAGGGACAGTGGACAGGGGGGGACGGGGACAGTGGACAGGAGGGGGGGGACAGTGGACAGGAGGGGGGGACAGTGGACAAGAGGGGGGGGCAGTGTACAGGAGGGGGGACAGTGGACAGGAGGGGGGGGACAATGGACAGGAGGGGGGGACAGTGGGGAGGAGGGGGGGGAGGCAGTGGGGAGGAGGGGGACAGTGGACAGGAGGGGACGGGGACAGTGGACAGGAGGGGACGGGGAGAGTGGACAGGAGGGGACGGGGACAGTGGACAGGAGGGACGGGGACAGTGGACAGGAGGGACGGGGACAGTGGACAGGAGGGGGGCAGTGGACAGGGGGGGAAAGTGGACAGGGGGGGGGCAGTGGACAGGAGGGGGGGCAGTTGACAGGGGGGGACAGTGGACATGGGGGGGACAGTGGACAGGAGGGGGGGACAGTGGACAGGAGGGGGGACAGTGGACAGGAGGGGGGGGCAGTGGACAGGAGGTGGGGGACAGTGGACAGGAGGGGGGGCAGTGGACAGGAGGGGGGACAGTGGACAGGAGGGGGGGGCAGTGGACAGGAGTCGGGGACAGTGGACAGGAGGGGGATGGGACAGTGGACAGGAGGGGGACAGGACAGTGGACAGGAGGGGGACGGGACAGTGGACAGGAGGGGAACGGGACAGTGGACAGGAGGGGGACGAGACAGTGGACAGGATGGGGACAGGACAGTGGACAGGAGGGGGATGGGAGAGTGGACAGGAGGGGACAGGGACAGTGGACAGGAGGGGACGGGGACAGTGAACAGGAGGGGACGGGACAGTGGACAGGAGGGGGACAGACAGTGGACAGGAGGGGGACGGGACAGTGGACAGGAGGGGGATGGGACAGTGGACAGGAAGGGGATGGGACAATGGACAGGAGGTGATGGGACAGGGGACAGGAGGGTGACGGGACAGTGGACAGGAGGGGGATGGGACAGTGGACAGGAGGGGGACGGGACAGTGGACAGGAGGGGGACGGGACAGTGGACAGGAGGGGGACGGGACAGTGGACAGGAGGGGGACGGGACAGTGGACAGGAGGGGGATGGGACAGTGGACAGGAGGGGGGGACAGTGGACAGGAGGGGGGGACAATGGACAGGAGGGGGGGACAGTGGACAGGAGGGGGGACAATGGACAGGAGGGGGGGACAGTGGGGAGGAGGGGGGGGAGGCAGTGGGGAGGAGGAGGGGGACAGTGGACAGGAGGGGACGGGGACAGTGGACAGGAGGGGACGGGGACAGTGGACAGGAGGGGACGGGGACAGTGGACAAGAGGGATGGGGACAGTGGACAGGAGGGGGGGCAGTGGACAGGGGGGGACAGTGGACAGGGGGGGCAGTGGACAAGAGGGGGGGCAGTGGACAGGGGGGGACAGTGGACAGGGGGGGACAGTGGACAGGAGGGGGGGACAGTGGACAGGAGGGGGGGACAGTGGACAGGGGGGGGGGCAGTGGACAGGAGGTGGGGGACAGTTGACAGGAGGGGGGGCAGTGGACAGGAGTGGGGACAGTGGACAGGAGGGGGGGGCAGTGGACAGGAGGGGGGGGACAGTGGACAGGAGGGGGACGGGGATGGGACAGTGGACAGGAGGGGGACAGGACAGTGGACAGGAGGGGGACGGGACAGTGGACAGGAGGGGAACGGGACAGTGGACAGGAGGGGGACGAGACAGTGGACAGGATGGGGACAGGACAGTGGACAGGAGGGGGACGGGAGAGTGGACAGGAGGGGACCGGGACAGTGGACAGGAGGGGACGGGGACAGTGAACAGGAGGGGACGGGACAGTGGACAGGAGGGGGACGGACAGTGGACAGGAGGGGGATGGGACAGAGGACAGGAGGGGGACGGGACAGTGGACAGGAGGTCACGGGACAGGGGACAGGAGGGTGACGGGACAGGGGACAGGAGGGTGACGGGACAGTGGACAGGAGTGGGATGGGACAGTGGACAGGAGGGGGACGGGACAGTGGACAGGAGGGGGACGGGACAGTGGACAGGAGGGGGACGGGACAGTGGACAGGAGGGGGACGGGACAGTGGACAGGAGGGGGACGGGACAGTGGACAGGAGGGGGATGGGACAGTGGACAGGAGGGGGACGGGACAGTGGACAGGAGGGGGATGGGACAGTGGACAGGAGGGGGACGGGACAGTGGACAAGAGGGGGATGGGACAATGGACAGGAGGTGATGGGACAGGGGACAGGAGGGTGACGGGACAGGGGACAGGAGGGTGACGGGACAGTGGACAGGAGGGTGACGGGACAGTGGACAGGAGGGGGACAGGACAGTGGACAGGAGGGGGACGGGACAGTGGACAGGAGGGGGACGGGACAGTGGACAGGAGGGGGATGGGACAGTGGACAGGAGGGGGATGGGACAGTGGAGAGGAGGGGACGGGACAGTGGACAGGAGGGGACGGGGACAGTGGACAGGAGGTGACGGGGACAGTGGACAGGAGGGGGACGGACAGTGGACAGGAGGGGGATGGGACAGTGGACAGGAGGGGGACGGGACAGTGGACAGGAGGGGGACGGGATAGTGGACAGGAGGGGGATGGGACAGTGGACAGGAGGGTGACGGGACAGTGGACAGGAGGGTGATGGGACAGTGGACAGGAGGGTGATGGGACAGTGGACAGGAGGGGGAAAGGACAGTGGACAGGAGGGGGACGGGACAGTGGACAGGAGGGTGATGGGACAGTGGACAGGAGGGGGACGGGACAGTGGACAGGAGGGTGGGATGGGACAGTGGACAGTAGGGGGGGATGGGTCATTGGACAGGAGGGAGACGGGACAGTGGACAGGAGGGAGGGGGACAGTGGAGAGGAGGGGGGGCAGTGTACAGGAGGGGGGTGACAGTGGACAGGAGGGGGGGTGACAGTGGACAGGAGGGGGGGGTGACAGTGGACAGGAGGGGGGGACAGTGGACAGGAGGGGGGAACAGTGGACAGGAGGGCGGGACAGTGGACAGGAGGGGGGAGAGTGGACAGGAGGGGGGAGAATGGACAGGACGGGGGGGATTGCACAGGAGGGGGGAGAGTACACAGGAGGGGGGGGAGAGTTGACATGAGGGGGGAAGAATGGACAGGAGGGGCGAAAGTGGACAGTAAGGGGGAGAGTGGACAGGAGGGGGGGTGACAGTGGACAGGAGGGGGGTGACAGTGGACAGGAGGGGGGTGACAGTGGACAGGAGGGGGTACAGTGGACAGGAGGGGGGAGAGTGGACAGGAGGGGGGAGTGTGTACAGGAGGGGGAGGGAGAGTGAACAAGAGGGGGGGTGAGAGTGGACAGGAGGGGGGGTGACAGTGGACAGAAGGGGGGGTGACAGTGGACACGAGGGGGGGACAGTGGACAGGAGGGGGGGCAGTGGACAGGAGGGGGGGACAGTGGACAGGAGGGGGGGGGACAGTGGACAGGAGGGGGGACAGTGGACAGGAGGGGGGCAGTGGACAGGAGGGGGGTACAGTGTACAGGAGGGGGGAACAGTGGACAGGAGGGGGGAGAGTGGACAGGAGGGGGGGAGAATGGACAGGACGGGGGGGATTGCACAGGAGGGGGGAGAGTACACAGGAGGGGGGGAGAGTTGACAGGAGGGGGGAAGAGTGGACAGGAGGGGGGAAAGTGGACAGTAAGGGGGAGAGTGGACAGGAGGGGGGGTGACAGTGGACAGGAGGGGGGTGACAGTGGACAGGAGGGGGGTGACAGTGGACAGGAGGGGGTACAGTGGACAGGAGGGGGGAGAGTGGACAGGAGGGGGGAGTGTGTACAGGAGGGGGAGGGAGAGTGAACAAGAGGGGGGGTGAGAGTGGACAGGAGGGGGGGGTGACAGTGGACAGAAGGGGGGTGACAGTGGACACGAGGGGGGGACAGTGGACAGGAGGGGGGCAGTGGACAGGAGGGGGGGACAGTGGACAGGAGGGGGGGGGGACAGTGGACAGGAGGGGGGAGAGTGGACAGGAGGGGGGCAGTGGTTAGGAGGGGGGTACAGTGTACAGGAGGGGGGGAACAGTGGACAGGAGGGGGGGAAGTGGACAGGAGGAAGGGGGGGACAGTGGACAGGAGTGGGGGACAGTGGACAGGAGGGGGGGACAGTGGACAGCAGGGGGGGTGGGTTGCTTAAAATTTCGGCTCCCTCCTCTCCACTCCCCCTGTATGTTTCTCCGCTCCCCCCTCTCTCTCCGCTCCTGCCCCCCCCATGCGTAGCTCCGGTCCCCACCCTACAGTGTCTGACACACACACAGTGACACACACACACACACAGTGTCCCCCCCACACACACACACACAGTGTCCCACACACACACATACACACACACACACACACACACATACACACACACACAGTGTCACACACACACACACACACACACACACACACACACACACACACACACACACACACACACACACACACACACACACACACACACACACACACACACACACACACACACACACACACACACACACACACACACACACACACACACACACCACAGTATCACACAGTATCACACACACACAGTGTCACAAACACACACACACAGTGTCACACACACAGTGTCACACACACAGTGTCACACACACATGCACACACGTCACCACCTGCGGTCTCCTCGGGCTTGTCACGGGTAAATGGCTGCCGGGTCCATGGGGGACACCTGCTGGGAAGAACCGGTGGCCCTACACCTGTGGGGGCACCACGAACCTGTAGGGACCACCCGTGGGTCCCCAGACCCCCGTGGGAACCACCCGAGGCCCCTCAGACACCTGTGCGTCTGACACGGATATTTTTTTTTTGCGGATATTTAATTATGCTCCGCGGATTCGGCATTCTGCTGACGGATTTTAAAGAGATGTAGATAAGTTGGGGTGAGAAAGGGATTGGAAAGGTGATAAAACGTTGACAAGAAACAGCATTGAGGGGGAAGGGGGTGCCGTGGGTGGACAGGGCTGGGGTGGATAAGAACATTACAAACAATTGTGATTGTGTGTGAGAAACCCCATATCCACGTTAAGACCTCTTATTAGGATGTCAATGGGGCCTGTTCACTAAGCAGTGATAAAATCCCGGATATGGGGTCTATGCACTAAGCGGCGGATAAAAAAATATAGCCGGGCTGTTTAAATGTCCAGTTTTGACAGCGTTGCTATCACGGAATGCAGAAAGCCTCGAATACCATTTACAAAACTGGCGAGTAGCCGGCGACGTGAAGATTGCCTCTCTGAAAAGGGCTCACCCCGCGGTCACGTGACATGGGACATTTAAATGCAGAGAAGCCCAATGCTAAATCCAATATGACAAAAATACACAGTAAAATACGAATATATTCTCTTGAAAAAGGGTCAATTAGTTTAATCCTTTGGCCAAAGCGTTGTAAGCTTGCGAGCCACGAGCCATGAGTCGTGGCTCGCAAGCTTACAACGATTTGGACAAAGGGTTAAACTAAATGACCCTTTTTCAAGAGAATATACAGGTATAAGAATTTTACTGTGTATTTTTGTCATATTGGATGTAGCATTGGGCTTCTCTGTCGTCTGTTGTATACAGTGGCGACCAACTTTATTCTTACTTGGCTAGCTCCGTGAATTTCGGAATATCCCGGTGATGTTCGGTTTAGTGTCGTTTTCGCCCGGGGTGTATTGCGTTATATCGCGCCCGTGATTTAAGCATTTTATTCCCGCTGGCTGCTATACTGCAATGCCGTGTAAAAACGCATGGGGGCGTTTGCGAGCTGTTGTCTTTGAAGCCGAGAAATTCATGAATTGTAATGCAGTATATACTGTATATATACAGTATATACTGTATAACAACAACCCCTATAACCCCTAACATACACATACAGTACTGTATATGCACATCAATGATACTATAGGCCGTCTCCTGGCGAGATGTGTTTAAAGCAGAGAGAGATCCGCTGCTCTCTGCGCAAACATCGGCACATTAAAAATTATTTAAAATATATTTTTATTCATAGTGTAGATGTGCAGGGGGTCTCCGGAGCTGAACCACGTTGGTTTCAGGTCGGGGGACCCCCTGCTTCCCGAGATACAGCCTCTTTATGAGGTGCCGGTATCCATCTGCATTTAAAGGTCCCAATCACGTGACCGCGGCATGTAAACCAAGCAGAGGGATACCGGCACCCCCTAAAGGGGCCTGTATATCGGGGATAGGGGGTCCCCGGACCTAAAACCAAAACGTTTCTGCTCCGGAGACCCTCTGCACATGTACAGTATAAATAAAACACATATATAAATAAACACTCGTTCCTTACCTTAGCGGCTATGTGCTATGGTAACGAAGCAGCATTTCTGTTTTTTAATAATATTGTACAGTGAGCAGGGGGTTCCCTGAGCCAGAAATTAATGCTCAGGGGACCCCCTGCTCCTGCACAATATTATTAAAATACAGAAATGCTGCTTCATTACCATAGCTGATAGCCGCTAAGGCAAGGAAGGGGTTAACCCACCGTGCCCGCTTTATTGTGGGTAGCGGGGGTGGGTGAAGGGGGTATTTGGCCCTTGGTGTGAGTTTAGGACTTGCGGGAGGGTTGCGGGTGAAATTAACCCCTTCACGGCCGTAGCAGTTAATACCGCTACGGTCATGAAGGGGTTAACCCCTACAGCTACCCCCTAAGACCTAAACAACCATCGTTGGAGCTAATACCCCCTTCACCCACCCCGCTACCCACAATAAAAAAAATTCACACACAGCAGCCGCCCAAAAAATAAATAAATAAATCTAAATAAATAAATAAATACATGAATAGAAATAAATAAATTTAAAATAAATTTTTATTCATAGTGTAGATGTGCAGGGGGTCTCCGGAGCTGAACCGCGTTGGTTTCAGGTCCGGGGACCCCCTGCTCCCCGAGATACAGCCCCCTTTATGAGGTGCCGGTATCCCTCTGCATTTAAAGGTCCCGATCACGTGACCGCGGCCTAAAGGGGCCTGTATCTCGGGGAGCAGGGGGTCCCCAGACCTAAAACCAAAGCGGTTCAGCTCCGGAGACCCTCTGCACATCTACAGTATGAATAAAAATGTATTTTAAATGTATTTATTTCTATTCATGTATTTATTTATTTATTTAGATTTATTTATTAATTGTGCTGCTGCTGTGTGTGAATTTTTTTTATTGTGGGTAGTGGGGGTGGGTGAAGGGGGTATTAGCCCCAACGGTGGTTAATTAGGGCTTGCGGGGGGGTAGCGGGTGCACTGAACCCCTTCACGACCGTAGCGGTATTAACTGCTACAGTCGTGAAGGGGTTAAGTGCACCCGCAACCCCCCCGCAAGTCCTAAGCTCACACCAAGGGCCAAATACCCCCTTCACCCACCCCTGCTACCCACAATAAAGCGGGCACGGTGGGTTAACCCCTTCCTTGCCTTAGCGGCTATACGCTATGGTAATGAAGCAGCATTTCTGTATTTTTAATAATATTGAGCAGGAGCAGGGGGCCCCCTGAGTTTTGATTTCTGGCTCAGGGAACCCCCTGCTCACTGTACAATATTATTAAAAATACAGAAATGCTGCTTCTTTACCATAGCGCATAGCCGCTAAGGTAAAGAATGAGTGTTTATTTATATATGTGTTTTATTTATACTGTACATGTGCAGAGGGTCTCCGGAGCAGAAACGTTTTGGTTTCAGGTACGGGGACCTCCTGCTCCCCGAGATACAGGCCCCTTTTGGGGGTGCCGGTATCCCTCTGCTTGGTTTAACAGGCCGCGATCACGTGATCGGGACCTTTAAACGCAGAGGGATACCGGCACCTCATAAAGGGGTCTGTATCTCGGGAAGCAGGGGGTCCCCGGACCTGAAACCAGTGCGGTTCAGCTCCCGAGACCCCATGCACATCTACACTATAAATAAAAATGTATTTAAAATAATTTTTAATGTGCCGATGTTTGCGCAGAGAGAGAGCAGCGGATCTCTCTCTGCTGCAAACACATCTCGCCCCCGCCGGCCCATAGTATCATTTATGTGCATATACAGTACTGTATGTGTATGTTAGGGGTTATAGGGGTTGTTGTTATGCAGTATATATATATATATATACAGTATATATACTGCATTACAATTCATGAATTTATGCCATCTGGTGGACACGCGAAGCATTGCAGCCTATTAAATCCTGATCATTATCATTTAACAGATCAGCCGCCCGTCAGCCAGGCATGAACCGTGGCTGGGAAGGCAAATGCAACGCGGCTTGTCAGAGGTGAGGAGCGGCGCATTCCAGGTATCTGCCAGGTACAAACTGGTTATTTGCTCGAATAAAGTGTGTCGCAGCAGTATAGAAATGCATTATGCCGGGACGCCTTCACTGCCAGCCTGCCTTTGGTCCCTGAGCAGGGAAGACATGCAGAATAGTACATTCAAACTAGGTCCGATGAGACATACATGGGAGACCTGGACGAAATGCAAATTCAAATTCAAGCTCACAGTACCTCATTCTAAACTTACACCAATTCATAAAAATCCAAAATTCCCACCTGGTTGTGAGCCCAGACAATTTGATCAATTTAAAACAAAAAACATTAGAGTGGTTGCCGACCTCCTGAGTTTTGGGCAGTTCCTGAGTTTCCAAAGCATACAAACCAAATATGAAATAGTAGGGTTGAACATCTTCAAGTACCTACAAATTCGACACTTTATTCAAACATTATCCCTAACGTTGGAATATCCCCCTCTCACGGGTTTCGAGCGGCTCTGTAGAGAAACAGCCCACCAGAAAGGTCTTATTACACAAATTTATGCAGAACTGGAGAGGGCAATAGAAGCCCCGACCCACGACTACATGCTACATTGGGTAGCAGAACTGAATATAGTTATAGACCGAGAGGATTGGGAAAGTATTTGGGAAACAGCATCAGGAACTTCCATATGTACCACAATCAAAGAAAATATATACAAAATACTGTTTCGCTGGTATCTCACCCAAGTTAGAATAAATCAAATCTACCCCTTGGCTTCCGATCTATGTTGGAGAGGCTGCGGTCAAAAGGGGGACATGGCCCATATCTGGTGGACATGTCTGGAAATGCAGAAATACTGGGAAACCATAAAAAATTTAATAAAAGAGGTCACAGACCTCATAATACCCATTGACCCACTGACCTACCTGTTGGCCAAGCCCTTAGAGACATTGGACCGACCAACAGGAAAATTAGTCTCCTTCATTCTCACAGCGAATAGGTGTGCGATGGCGGCCTCCTGGAAGAAAGTGTCTCCCCCATCTAAACAAACAGTAAAAAAAAGGATACAAGAGGTGATGGAAATGGAGAAACTGTTAGCCTTTTTGAAAAGGTCCACTGCCTTGTTGTACAGGACATGGGACTCATGGCTGACCCAAACGATACTCCAAGACTAAAACACCTCATAGGAATAAGAGAGGAGTCGGGATAGAACAGGGACCCCAGTAATGGAAACTGAGGAGGAGGGAGGCCACAGCCCCCCCCCCCACCCCTCTTTTCCTTTTTCTGTTTCTACACTCACGCCGCCCCTGTGGACCCAAGAGGGTCAGGGGAGCGTTGAGGCTTTTCCCTGACAAACACCAACAAAATGGAAAAAATCTGTATTAGGCCAAAATAATTTCTGTCTCTGTAATTATGTGAAATGTACTAATGCCTAATAAAAAACTTCGAAACAAAAAAATAAGATCAGCATGTGACAAAATCAGGTGCACTTTATGTGGTTTGATTGGTCATCACAGCTCTGAGTGTGACAAGGACATTGTCTGCAACCTGTGCTATAAATGTGGTCATTCCTTTAAAGATTGCCCAGAAGCCGAACACAACCATTATGGGCAGAATGACACAGAAAGTCTTCAACTTACACCTGTAGAAGAGGTTTTAAAGTCTCGGAGTCTGACATATACGCTTCCAGCCCAAAGGGGGTCAGACGGAGAGCACAGGAGTGATCTGAGTTTTGTACCAAACACAGAGAATTCTAATCAGGATGGTGATGTACCCCGCAAGGATGGCGGCAATCCCTGCAAAGATGGCGGCGAATCCTCAAAGATGGAGGCGAACCCTGCAAAGATGGCGGCGAACCCTGCAAAGATGGCGGCAAACCCTGCAAAGATGGTGGCGAACCTCGCAAAGATGGCGGTGAACCGCGCTAAGATGGCGGCAAACCGCGCAAAGATGGTGGCAAACCGCGCAAAGATGGCGATAATGAATGGGAAACAATAACAAATAAAAACAAGACTGCCCAAACCAGCTCAGCTAGAAAGAAAACTACAGAAACTGTCCAAGAAGAGATCTCGCTGCACAATACCAATGAGGTATTGGAGGAAAAGAGTTTCGGTGAAAAGATGGATGACGCAGACCGCGATATATCGGACAGTCAGACCTCGCAGCAGTCTGGATCTATTCAGGACAATGAGATGGCCGGACCATCAAATAAGAGAAATCTGCCATCAGAGAGTCCACCCGGGAGAAAGAAAATGGTCAAAAAGAAAAATGGTGCTAAAAAGAAAAAAAAAGGGTGGTGGTGATTCACTAAATATGCCAAAGTGCCCCTCTCCGCTGAAGGTGGCAACTAATTAATGTGAATAGTATTAAGGGGGAATTGATACAGACAAGTGTTTTCTAGTCTAAAGGACATTAAGAATTAGATTTTCTTCTTGCAGGAAACTTGCTTGATTACTTTGTGTTATTTATCTATCAGTAAAGTGTATATACCAGAGGGAATCTGAGAGGTTGGAGAGATGCGTTTAGATATCTTTGAAAAGGAATCTCTTTAAGATAAATGTAATGTTTATGTGATTCTCTGGATGCTATTCTGTAAGTATTGTGTGTATTTGTAAATATTTGTATTTTGTATTTAAAATAAAAAAAGATTCCCCTCACACACATCACTACACCATGTATACACAGCACACGTACAGCGCAGGCAGTGCCAGCCTCCCCCCTAACTCACACTACTACACCATGACATGTATACACAGCACAGGTACAGTGCGGGCAGCAGCAGTGCCAGCCTCCCTTCACACACACTGCTACTGTACACCATGACATCTATACACAGCACAGGTACAGTGCGGGCAGCAGCAGTGTCAGCCCCCCCCCCCTTGACCCCCCTTCCCCCGCACACACACACTGCCCTAGCCTATATCTCTCAAAATAAAATACAAATAGAATTCTCTGAGCCTCTCCTGGGAAAACTCCGTCCCTCTGGTTAAATAATAACCCTGTTAGAAATATCCCTCATGTGCCCCCTCCGTGCCAGGCTGCCAGAGACACATTACAAACACATATCATTTATATGCAGGACTGAAGAGGTCAGTGCTAATTAGTGATTTTCTGTTAACAAGGGAATTCATTTATGTATAAAAAGGGGCATTAATTTAAACAATCCACACGGCCGAAAGAGAGAGAGAGATAGAATGAGGTAAGCAAGTTTGCCGATATATCAAGAAGAAACCTCCACCGTATCGCATATAGCAAATAAAAAGATCACTTGTGAGCACATTCACATGTCTTAGGCAGGTCTGCAACCTGATGGTGAAAGGCAGGGTTGCAGACCTCCCTAAGACATGTCAAGTGATATATATACACACACACACACACACACACACACACACACACACACACACACACACACACACACACACACACACACACACACACACACACACACACACACACACACACACACACACACACACACACACACACACACACACACACACACACACACACACACACACACACACACACCCTACACACACCACACACACCACACACCCATATATATATATATACATACACATACACGCTGCACTGTACTATACAATGATGATGAGTACTTTTTTTCCCCATTCATTGTCCTTTTTATTGATTTTCTAACATTGCTGGTAAACAGGACAGATTCCAACACATATTTGCAATTTTCCATGTGTAAATTATACTTAAAAGAAAAAAAAAAATATATATATATATATATATATATATATATATATATATATATATATACGTTAATAGTTATAAATCAGAAGCTCACACTTAACTTAAAAATACTAAAAAACCCAATTTTTAATTAAATAATGAACTCACAGAATGTAAAAGTGTATACCTTTCCCGTGGCTGTCATTCTTATTGGCTCCATTGCAAGGACGCTGGGCGTCTACACATGCATGACACCAAGTGACCGACGGCCGAACAATCCACTGGTGAAAGAAGGCACAGTCAGTGCGCAAAGAAACACCGTATGTGAGCTAGTCTCACACACGGCCGTGTGACAACAGTCTTTATATTCACATTTTATCCCCCATCTACAGCATATTGTTTTATTATCATCTTTGAGGAAAATATCACCACTAATAAGTGTTTTTATTTATTTTGCTATTTATTCTTTCTTGCGCTCACCGCCACTTACCATTAACATATTACAGACGTTAGGTTTGGATATACTGTTCTCCTGTCTTGATACCCGTTTAACCTGGTTCTTTTCTCCCTCTTTTTTTCCTCATGATGACCTTGTGCAATTTGCCGCAAGAGACTCCAGGATGTGTGTCGGAAAGCCTGATATATTTGGTCTTTTTCACTCTGTGGTAGGGAGTCAATAAAGGGTTCCCATTTTGTAAAAGAATTCTCAATTTTTTATTCCTTATTGGTCTCCATTTCCATTTTATCTAAGGTCATTAGCTGAGTTAGATATGTTTTAACCGTTCCCAAGTTTGGAGGGTCATACTTCACCCATTGCACCATTATAGACTTTCTAGCTGCCAGGAGTATAATTTCAGCAATCCCTTGGATTCCTGATTCCCCATTAACTTCTTTCCACCCCTCCATGTTCCCAAATAAAACCGATAGAGGTTCCTTCAGTTACCACTTTTGTCATGTCACGTATATATATTAGAACCTAGTCCCAAAATCAGATATATATGGGCATTCCCATAGGCAGTGTTTTAGATCCGCTTTAATAAGCAGACATTTCGGGCATTTATTTTGATCCTTTTCTATCTGTTTATATTGGATATCAAACGCATAATATGCTCTATGTAGTAATTTAAATTGCAATTCCCTCCATGTCTCTGATATTATTATTATTTTCCTGGTTCTTCCCAATCCTTCCAGCAAAGAGTCAATCTCCGTTATTTCTGGGACGTCCTTGTTCCACGTGGCTGCCACTTTTTGCAATTGCTTGCCATGGTCTTTATTTCGGATCCAATCATATAATTCAGAGATCGAATATGTAATATTATTCGCCTTCCCAGACCTGGAGGCACCTAGCCCCGTGGGTGGCTTCTGCATGACAAGTGGCTAAGGTGGCAAACTCGCACATGCCCTTGTTTCATTCAGAAGAACTCGCTGCCCGGCTTCAGAAGACTGGCAGCCCTCTGATTGCCTGATTGGAAAATTCCCACTCTGGGATAGGCTGTATCCAGACGAGAGATTCTAAGCGCCAAGACAGCAGCGGCAAATTCGAAATCACCAAAAGATGCTCTGAGAGAAGTAGCAGCGAGCCGGCTTCAGAAATTTCAAGTCCCACTTTTCTGAGTCAAGTTCTGAAAAGAGAACGTAGCAGTCGTGGCTGGGATTGCAGGCCGAAAAGAGTACCAGGACATTTGGTACTATCTCCCGGTCAAGGGATTTGGGCATCTCCGGAGCAGATACAGCGGTGGGGTCAAGAACTTCATGCCGATTTGAGTTCCAGGACATTTTGGGCCAAGTCCCGGTCAACCTAAAGACTTTGTTTTATGGACTGTTTCATCTAGGAAAGGCTAGTTTTGCAGCCCAGACCCCCCAGTAAGTGTGTTTTCTCTTGTATTGTGTCATCCAGTGTGTGTACGTCTGTTTCTATAGAAAAAATTACAATTTGTTTTACTACTTGGTTTTGCTCAGTGATATGATCCCGGTATAAAGGTGTAAATGCCTGGACTTCCGTGACAGTCGCTTGTTAGAATATAGTCTATTTTTGAGAAAGAGTTATGCGGGTTAGAGAAAAAGGTATATTGTCTCTCAGTGGGGTTAAATAACATTATTTATTTATTTATAAAATATTTTACCAGGAAGTAATACATTGAGAGTTACCTCTCGTTTTCAAGTATGTCCTGGGCACAGAGTTAAGACAAATAATACATGTTTACAAGTACAGTTACATAATGAGCAGGGTATACATTATATACAAGACATTGCATGCACAGTTAAAGATAATTTATATAGATAACATCTATCAGTCTAACAAACCCAATGTTTCTTCTAATAGCTCTATGCTTCTCTGTGCAAATCTTGATTTTCCTTTTCTCTGATTAAGATGAAATTTATCTAAAAATTGATTACTGACAGCATTAAAATCACCACCCACAAGTTACATCCTCTTTCTTTCAACAATTTATCAGTAACACTCTTAAAGAAAGGTTGGCTGTCCTACCTCAACCCCCCCATCCCTCTCCTCTCCCCCCTCTTTCTCTCTTTCCTCCTCCCTTTTTTTCTCTCTATCCTTTGTTTCTTCCCACTGAAGTTCAATGGAATGTTAGTTCATTAATACATAATAATAATACTCTAACAGGGGCAGGGGCCAAGCTCTAGCCTGACGGCAAACCCAGGTGAGGTTTCACCGGGAGAACGCTAGTCACGATTCGCTTCCATAAGCCGTAAGGTACTCATTTTTATGTTTTTCTGTTAAACCTTTTCTGAGACTCATACTGTATGTACCTTCTCCCCAAAAATGCCCCAGATATTGTGATGTACTCCTTTGGTAAAAAAAACCCAATAAAAAATTTGAAACAAAGAAAATTTGGCTCAGTTCATTCGGGGATAAATATATATATATATATATATACAAAAAGGAAAACGTTTAGGATATGACATCCCAGTAATGCATACAGGGACGGATAGGTCGACTGTGAGGTTTATTACCACCTATAACCAGTCATCCAAATCCATTAATAGAATTTTGAACGATCATTGGTCCGTTCTCAAGTGTGATCCCCATCTAGGACCTATCCTGTCGGATAGAGCTACTGTTACATACAGGAAGGCTAGAAGTATAAAAAGTATATTAGCTCCCACTAGGCTTAAGTCTTCCTCAATCTGTGATACTGCAAAAAATAAGGGACCATTGGGTAACCATCCCTGTGGCCGCAGTCGATGCATTACGTGCAGGCATCTTTTGAATAATACTCATGTCTGTTCTCAAAGTAGGGGCATCACCTATGCCATCAGTAGCTCTATCACTTGTCTCAGCACTTACGTTGTGTACCTTATACAGTGCGGGTGCAGTCTAAAATACGTTGGACGCACCACGAGAACATTGGGAACGCGCTTCCTGGAACACAGGAGAAATGTTATTAAGGGTCTCAATAACCATAGTGTCTCTCGACACTTCAAATTATTTCATCAACAAAATCCCAAAACTATGCAAATTATGGGAATAGAGACCATTTCTCCTTGTGTTCTAGGAGGCGACCGATTCAAGACACTCTGTAGGCGGGAAACCTTTTGGATTCACCAATTGGTCACCCTTAATCCTGGGGGACTTAATGAATGTTTGGATGTTAGTACTTTAGTCTAGTCACTCCTTGGATGTCTCTTCCTGTTCTTCTCCTCTGCTTCTCAGTCCATCCTTTGTCTGGATCTCCTCCAGAGATTCACCTTTCCCCCCCCTTTCCCCCCCCTTTCCCCCCCCCCCTCCCCCACTCCCTTCCCATCCTTTCCCCCCGTCTGATTAATGGATGTATTTATGAATATTTATATTTGCACATTTATGTGGTTTAATTAAAAATAAGATTATCATAGGGTTTAATAGACGGTATTAGGCATTAATCCTCACATACACTATTATAATTATTGTACAGCCTTCATATAAATTAAAATTAACATTCACTTGAATAGGCACTCACTTTAGTTTGGCCATTTAGGGCCTGGGTAGTAAATATTGGCGAATGAGATAAAGGGTAAAGTTTTCTTTTATACATACATTATATTTTTTTCATATACACACCTTTTTATATATTTTATATACATACACTTTTTTCCATATAACTTTACAATACAATTAATTAAAATATGCACTCACAATAAAATAGTTCCCCAGGTCCTAGCCTTGTTTGTGGCATACACGACTCCAGACTGATGTTTCAAAATATCCCCAATCTGATCAGTTTTTTCCTATTAGGATCACATGAGATATTGTCTATATTCAATTTTAAATTATCCATACACCCGCTAAGGGTAATATTTGCACTTGACTGTGTGTGTTTGTATATGTACACACTATTGCATTTTATCTATATTGTATATGATGTTATGTGATCTCTTGTTTTTCAGTAATTTTATATAGTATTAGCCTGTATGTGAGTCATTCCTCTCTATATACTAGGTGTGCTCAAGTTAACTGATGCACCCTGTGGGTAATCACAACATATCCCATATATACACTTATATACTATTGGCTAACGAGGTCTTGATCCACATGCAGGCTGAATGCCTTTATTTTTATTTTGGTTTGATCCCTTTAGGATTTTTTTCGGTTTTTTTCTGTCCTTATGAACAATGTTATACCAGTCTATGGGTAATATACATATAGTATACATTTATGGTTTTTATATAGTGATCTGGTATATATATGTATTTTTGTACAATATGTGCCATTCATCTAAAATGAATTGGGATTTAGACTGGTATTCAGAGTGTAAATCTTGCTTTTACTCCAACTATCTCCTCCAATCCTTTTAGGGTTAATTATCTGTATTACATGTAAATGTGTGTGTATAAGTGTGTAGCAGCACAAAAAACGATTGCAGCTGAGTAGGGGAGGGGACTTCTTTTAATTACCATCATGAGGTTGCATATATAATACCGGACCTCCCCCTCTCATGATATCCCTTTGAGAAAGTTAGCCGTGACTGACGAAACGCATCAGGGAGCGTCGTGACGTCAGACGCACAGACATTGGAGTCTACACTAAGCGCTGGAGCGTATTGATCCAGGCGCGAGTGCTATAGGCACCACTATTACGGGACCTCTTTCTTGGACTATTGTACAGCACACCTGCCTTGTGAATTTGCTGGGACTCTGCTCCATTGCCAACGGAGCCTGGGACGGCCCCAAAAGTCTGCAGTTTGACCGGATGGTGTTACCAGCCCTGGGAATCTGCTGTGACGTTGCTCCCTTACCAACGGAGCCTGGGACTGCCCCAAGAGTCTAGAGAAAAACCGGATGGTGGTGATTATTATATATCACATATGCTTGATTTTATTGCATTTTTGTAAGTGCGTTTTTTACCCCCCTCTCTCCCCCTTCCCCCTCATTAAAACTTTTATACGCTATGGGCGTGCGCTCTCTCCTTTTTTTTCCTTTTATATATATATATATATATATATATATATATATGTATGTATATATATATATATATATATATATATATATATATATATATATATATATATATATATATATATACACACACTTTACCACCCTTCCCTGTGTGTCACTCCAAGTTGCTATAAGCTCATATTGTAGTGTTCTGCTTATCAGAATCGCTACCCACCCCTTTCTTTCCCACTGCTGGGAAGAATACGCATTCACCTACCCAGTTATCAGATGTCCTCCCATGGGGGAGGGATGACACTATGCATAGCACACAAAGAGGATGGTAATCTGGATCGCAATAGAAAAAGTTTTAATGCTCAGTGAGATAGCATAACAGCAAGTAGTGTGTGTTTTTTTTTACTTGCTGTTATGCTATCTCACTGAGCATTAAAACTTTTTCTATTGTGATCCAGTCTACCATCTACCATTCAATTCCCGGTGTTGGCTCCTTGTGACCTTGGGCAAGTCACTTTATCTCCCTGTGCCTCAGGCACCAAAAAATAGATTGTAAGCTCCATGGGGCAGGGACCTGTGCCTGCAAAATGTCTCTGTAAAGCGCTATGTAAAACTAGCAGCGCTATACAAGAACATGCTATTATTATTATTATTAATAATTATCTATACTGTACACTGATAATGAACATGCTGTGTTGTATTATGATGTTGAGTATCTTTATACAGAACACTGATAAACATGGCACACTCTAGAATGATGTTGAATATCTCTATACACTGATAAAGACAAGTCTGCACTGTATTATGATGCGGAGTATTTACACTCTGATAATGAACATGCTGCATTGTATAATGATTCTGAGTATCTATACATTAATAAAGTAAGCCCATACGATATAAGGAAAGGCAGGCATCACCTTTAGCCTGAGGGGCCATGGTGTGATCCATTGGGTGGGGGGGGGGGGGACAGGGGGGATACTTAAGCAGCTAAAGCTCCTCTTTCCACCACCCCAAAACATTCCCACCCTCTCCCTTCTTGGGGTTCAGGTCTATTGGGGAAAGTTACTGTATGTTTTATGATTATTGTTGAGATGATGTTGTAACAGGTTATAATTTAATGTGGGGAAAAAAAGAGAAAATAATTAAAAAGAGAACAGAAAAAGTGAGAAAAATAATAATAAAATAGGATGGAGGATGATGGGGGTAAAAATGTTGGTGGTTTTATTACGTTTGTCACACCAGGGTTCAAGAGTCAGGGACACACCATGCTATATAAGAATGCTTAGAATTTATACATTGATAATGAACATGTTGTACTGTATAATTATGCAGAGTATCTCTATTTACTTCCACCTTCCTCTCAGGTAATTTTATTATCCTACATGGTAATAATGGCTGGTACATAATATGTGGGTAACTATTGCATTGCAGGGTTCTGATTTCCCATCTTATGAATTAGAATTTAATGTCCTTCTTCTGTCTGGTTGCAGAGTGACGTCCCTTCTATACTGGTCTATATGGCACCTCGTTCTCTCCTACCTCACTCCAGCTTCTCGTTCAGACAGCCTGGGGTGCAAACTGTGGGGCTCGGAACTCACTGGGGCCTACAAGCATGGAGATGTCTTAATAGGGGCAGTGATTCCCTTCCATATTGACATAGAGTACCTGGAAACCTTTTTCACAGAGACCCCCCGACAGGGAGCCTGTAAATTGTAAGGTTTCTAATGTCCTCTGTATCTCACGATTTCACTATTGTAAATCTCTCCCTCTCTCCAAATTTCTCTCAATCTCCTTCTCGCTCCTACTCTCCCTCTCTGCCATCTCTCCCTCTCTGCCATCTCTCTCTCTCTCTCTCTTTCTCTCTCTCACTCTCTCCCTCTCTGCCATCTCTCTCTCTCTCCCATTTATTTCTCTTTCCCTCTCTCAAACATGTCTGGGGCCACTCGGGTGGTTCCCGCGGGTGTTCGGGGGTCCTTGGGTGGTCCCAGCGGTTGTCTGGGGGCCCTCGGGTGATAGCTGCAGGTGTCTGGGGGCCCTCAGTTGTACTCTGCGGTGTCTGGGGGTCCTCAGGTGGTTCCTGCTGGTGTCAGGGGGACCTCAGGTGGTCCCACGGGTGTCTGAGGTTCCCCACTGGCCTGTGGTACCAATCCTGTGCCTAAAAAAAAATATATGCATTCATTCAAATAAATACATCCCTCCCACCCCCCCCACCCCCCATACAGTACAGTAATGGGCAAAATAATTTTATTCAGATATGGATAATAGCTCATTTGCCCATTATAAAATAAAACATTAGCCAGGCAGCATAAATAAAGTAAATAAACCTTTCGACTTAGCCCTGCCATCATGAAGGGTGTCCTCATCGGCATACTGCAGGTCTATGTCCTCCGTTGCCAGAAAGAAAACATGAAAAAATACAATATAATGGCCCCTAACCCCTTAATCACCGTAGCGGTTAATAACCGCTATAGTAATTAAGGGGTTAACCCACCTTCCCCAGCTACCCACCCGGGAGGCCCAACCACCCCCCCTGGGACCACTATACCCACCCTCTACCCATTGATTGGCATAGTGGTACTGTACATCATACGTATAATATGGGCATGATAAGCCACTATAGCAGTCAATGGTCACCCTAATAAAAAAGCATGAAGGCCAACAATACATAATAATAAAAGATATACACAAGTACCTAAACACCCCCGTTCAATAAATAAAAGCACTAGCCTACCAATTTAATAAATAAAAGCACTAGCCAACAAAACAATTAATGAATTTAAACCACTAGCCAACAAATCAATTCATTAATAAAACCACTAGGCAACACATCAATTAAAACCAGTAGACAACAAAATAAATAATTCAATAAAAATGCTAAACAATCAGAAAATGAAATTAAAACAAGTGATTCAAATTACAAACAATTTAAACCAAACAATAAACAGAAAACGTGTATTCTTTCTGGCAACTGATGACATGGACATGCAGTATGCATTATTTACAGTAAATGCATAGGAGATACAGGCACCCCATAAAGGGGCCTGTATCTCGGGAAGCAGTGGGTCACCGTACCTGAAATCAATGAGGTTCTACTCTGGAGACCCCCTGCTACACTACAATACACTAGTATTACATGTTATATTTTAAAAAATTGATCTCTGGCAAGATTTGCGCAGGGAGAGGCGGCTCTCTCTATCTCTGCAGCAGGAACAAATCGCCGGGTGAGCACTTTTCAGAGAGGTGATTATCACATCGCCGGCTACTCGCCAGTTTTGCAAATGTTGCTATCACAGGTATTCTGGGCTTTATGCATACCGTGAGAGCAACGCTGTAAAAACTGGCAATTTAAACAGCCCAGCGATTCGTTTTTCATCGCTTAGTGTATAAGCTCCATAGTCGGACAAAAATGCACTGATTTTATCACTGCTTTGTGAATCGGCCCCATAATCTTTCTCTTCACGCTTTATTATTTTTGAATCACAACTCCTGTTGCTATCTAAATTATTCTCTCTCTCCTTATCTTCCTCTCTCGCTTACACATCTTTCTTTTTTTCTCTCTCTCACTCTCTCTATTAATGTTTTTCATCTTTATCCTTCGCACTCTTTTACCCATCCTCCCCCCCTCTCTCTCTTCTCTCTTCTCTCTCTCTCTCTTTCCTCCATCCTATCTCTCTATCTGTCTCTGCCCCAGTCCCATCTCCTCTTTGGGTCGATGATATGAAATAGGACTTCCTCTACACAGACTTTTTTCCCATCGTCTTCATTACCCACCATCTACACTACTCAATTTCTCTAGAGGTAAATTGTCATATCACATCATTGGTTACCTCCTTCTCACCCCCAGCTTCTATTCTGAAAGCTTCCAGCACTTCCAGGCCATGAGGTTCACTATGGAGGAGATCAACAGAAGACCTGACCTCCTCCCCAACCTCACCCTGGGCTTTCAAATCTATGACTCTTGTCGTGTACTGCAGAGCGAGCTGGATGGGACCCTGAAGATTCTAACAGGTCAGAACCAGGGAATCCCCAATTTCTCTTGCAGGGAGAAGCCACCTGTGACTGCCATCATTGGACACTCAACTTCCACCTACTCCATTCTCATGGCGCATATCCTGGGTCTGTACAGATACCCACAGGTAAGGATCAGTGGGAGCTATCCACAGTGCTGAACATCTTATCACACTGATATCTTTCCAACAGCTACTCAACACTTAACTAGGACTGTAAGGATGGTAGGTGATAGATATAACAACCCCCCCCCCCCCCAATAGAATTGCATTTGTGGTGCACTCCTAAAGATGCAGCGGCCATTACTCAAACATTTCACGCGTTGTATACCTCGGAAGACCCATGTCATGGCGCGTGATTTCTTCCAACCTTAAGACGCGAGTGCAGAGAATGGCATTTTAGTGTTCTGGTTTTTAAACACCTAAAATTCACACAGTAGCACAGTACTGTACACATTACAATTCATTAATTTCATTGCATTTAATTGCACACAATCCATGAAATTCAAACAAAGCAACCGCTATAAACACGTATGCCTGGGGCAATTGGCCGCATTAATGCCGCATGGAGTACAGCAGCGCACACGAAAACGGCTCCGCGATTTGTTCGAATAACGGCCTCTGCATCTGTAGTTAAAATATAACATAACTTGTATTGTTAATATTTAATAGAAGATGGCAGGAGTGAAGTTAAAAATAATATAGATCGATGAGTGTATGTAACGCCTGTATGCCTGCAGACCTGGCCAGTCCCCAGTACTGAGGTGGGTAAGGGTATAACACGCACCCACAGCAGTGAGGGCGTGCCCGGAGTGTGGTAATGCGTTGCCGGGCCTGGTAAGAAAGGGTTAACGTATACTTGCTGAGTCCGGGATGCCAGAGATCGGAGAGTAATGTCCGTGTGCCAGAGTTCAAGGGATGGAGAGAGCAGCATAGTGTTGTCCGTAAGCCAGAGTTCTAGGGCAGGAGAAGGCAGAGTAGTCAAATCCAAAGCAGTACACAAGTTCAAACCAGGTAAATCCAAACAGGAGCAGGGACAGGAACCAGCGCTGAAACAGACAAGGGAGCTAGGCATAGACACTGCACACACAGGAGCTACAGGAAGGCTATGCAGAGCAATGACTAAGAGGACAGAGTGGTGTTATAAAGGAAGGGGAACCAATAGGGAAGAGAGGTGGAGCAGAGGCTTGAGTGAGAGTTTGCAGGGATAGGTCTGAGAGAGTAGGGGAGGAGACAGGGAAATAATCAAGGGAAATGGCTTGTAAGCCACGGGGGGCGGAGCTAGAGTTTAAGGAGGGCAAATAACTGGAGCGGGTGCGCGCGCCTTCTGTAAGTGTACTATGCGCGTGCACCGCGCGTGTCACAGGGCGCAAGGGACGCACCGCCGGGGAGACGCTTGGCACCGAAGGCGGAAGGGAAGAGGAGGTGGAGGAGCCAGGTAAAGTAAGGGCTGGAGAGATAGGTACACGCCGAGGGATGCGGCAGCGCGGAGGGTGGTGAGTGAGCGGGAACGTGCGCGCACAGTGCGGGAGCCGCGCACGTGACCCGAACGCGCGTCAGGGCACGCAAACTGCGCCACAGAGGAAAGGCCGCGAGAGAAGGAAGGGAGAGAGTGAGAATGCATGGAAGAGGGGTGGCTGTAAGTCATGGACACTGAGGTGACGGGGACACGCTGGGAAGCGTGAGTCCCCCGATCCGTTACAGTGTAACACTCGTGCAGTGAACTGAATTAGTGTCATAATTAAGTTAAAAAATCAGGATAGGTGTTGAGATCAGATGGTACCAGTTGTAGACTGACCTCGCTAACAGATTTATTTACGATCAGGAAAAATAGGAGGAAAAAGGCTCGAATGCCTAGAATGATACCTGGGACAGAGGCATAGGTGTACTTTAATTAGTAGATAGAAAATGAACCAAAATAAGCCTTGTATCTAAATGGTTGGCACCCTTCATGGAGGATACCAGTATAATAACTTGTATTAATAGGCTGGAAATATATATGGGAGACTAAATGAATAGAGATAACAGGTAGAGACAGGCAGGCTCTGACTGCAAAAGATTGTCTGAGAAAGTGCGTAGTTTAATTACCTCCTGAGATTGTATAATTAGACACAGAGTAAAATTGTAACATTAGTAACTAGGAAAAAGGTAGATAGAGCGATGCTCAAATACTGTGTGTGCACACAAACATCTTCATATATAAGCACATAAGTCCAGAGAAGGAACACTATATAAATCCTTAGGCTGATATATAAAGCTTCATCCTATGCAGGGAGGCAAAAATAAAGACCCAG
This sequence comes from Ascaphus truei, assembly GCF_040206685.1. NCBI lineage: Eukaryota > Metazoa > Chordata > Amphibia > Anura > Ascaphidae > Ascaphus > Ascaphus truei. Next base: position 7,210,141 of record NC_134502.1, read on the forward strand.
CGGTCAGTCTGCGTGACTACCGCAAATATGGTCAGTATTGCACATCCCACCAAATTGGCATAAGCACCCCATGGATATAACAGGTAATAAAATGAGGGCTAGTGCCCATTACCTGCCCTGGGGGTGAGCTGGAATCCAGGACGCCAAAGCCGAATGAAGGTTCCTCTGCGTGCACTCCTGGTATAGTAGAACCATAGAAATGAAGGGAAGCAAAGGATGCACTGCAACTGGATGACTGTATGAAAAATATGGGGCAAACTCCAAAATAAAATCGAGGGTTATTTATTTATAAACTCACACATGGGTGTGTGCAGCAGCTGCACCAATGCGTTTCGTCCAATACAGGACTTTATCGAGGTGTTTGATGAGACACGTAGCTACTCACATATATAGCCCATAATTCGCGCCAAAAGTGTACAATGACGCTCCGCGCATGCGCACCGATGCCGCGTCGCTGAGTCAGGACGTAACCCCACGCCCCACCAATCTGCTCCGAGCAAGGAGTGACATCAGAAGTGCGCTTCCAAAACCACACCGAAACGCATGTCGCACATGCGCACCAGTGCCACGGCGCACAGTCCCGATGACACGCCCCGCCCCAGGACCGGTAGAAGGGCAGAGAGCCACGGCCAAGCCAGGACCTGGATGCACCTCTGAGCGCATGCCCGCGCTGCCCGAGCACAACTGATGACCGAAGTAGTTAAAACAAAACAAAAACAACTTTATTTAAACACAAATTAACAATGACTAATAATAAATATAAATACCTCTTTTTTTGCTTTTTGAGGTATTTATATTTATTATTAGTCATTGTTAATTTGTGTTTAAATAAAGTTGTTTTAGTTTTGTTTTAACTACTTCGGTCATCAGTTGTGCTCGGGCAGCGCGGGCATGCGCTCAGAGGTGCATCCGGGTCCTGGCTTGGCCGTGGCTCTCTGCCCTTCTACCGGTCCTGGGGCGGGGCATGTCATCGGGACTGTGCGCTGCGGCACTGGTGCGCATGTGCGACATGCGTTTCGGCGTGGTTTTGGACGCGCACTTCTGATGTCATGCCTTGCTCGGAGCAGATTGGTGGGGCGTGGGGTTACGTCCTGACTCAGCGATGCGGCATCGGTGCGCATGCGCGGAGCGTCATTGTACACTTTTGGCGCGAATTATGGGCTATATATGTGAGTAGCTACGTGTCTCATCATACACTTCGATAAAGTCCTGTATTGGACGAAACGCGTTGGTGCGGCTGCTGTACACACCCATGTGTGAGTTTATAAATAAATAACCCTCGATTTTATTTTGGAGTTTGCCCCACATTTTTTCATACAGCCATCCAGTTGCAGTGCATCCTTTGCTTCCCTTCATAACATTAGTAACTACCTTATGGGCTAATATTGCCATTGATCAAAGAGCAGAGAAACAATGTACTTAGAGGTCTATATTATAGCAAACTCTCATATTGCATCGACTCCGCTAACATTATTGCTGTTCCAATGATGCTATCTATGGTATGTGCCTATATTGGCTTACAGTACAGTATATTGTCATTGGTGAAGGAGCGAAGATACAATGTACCGAACATTAAAAGAAAATATTTGAAACTCCTGTTTCTAACACGAGTTGTCCTTGCCTGATCAGCAAACACTTCCTTATTGTGACGTCATAGCATCATGACACCCTACGCGTTTCGCTCATGTACGGAGCTTCATCGGGGGGGGAGAAATAGAATGCAGGGAGAGCTGAGCTCACTGCACAAGTGTTACACTATGTTGATTTATATTATTGTTATCTTCAGTCTTGCCATCTTATTTTTAAATATTAACAATACAAGTTATTTTATTATTTAACTAGTAGTGCACCCCAAATGCATTGTTTGGGGGGGATTTGTGATATCTATCACCTACCCTCCTTCCAATTCTTGCATTTACCATATATCGTGTAGGGTTCACCCATACACCTCACTCGGTGTTAATTAGGCAATCATATTTACTATACCCAACTACTGTATGTTGGCTCATGTTACATTTCTCTTTTGCTAAACACTTTACTACTAGCAATGCATAGTAGGTAAGATGCAAATAGTATAGCTTTGAATGGGTTTTTTTACGGCACATTTTGTTTATCCCATTAGTTCTTATTTATTTTTTAATAGGAAATTTAAGAAAAAAGCATTACCATAATATTAAGTAATAGCTTTACTGATATAGATATTTTCAGTGAAACAGGTTAGCTGTTCCTTATCAAACTCCTTTTGTCACTTTAGATCAGTATCTACTCAACCAGCTCCCTCCTGAGTGACCGAACACATTTACGTTCCTTCTTCAGGACTGTTCCCAGTGATGCCTTCCAGTCCCAAGGACTGGCCCGGCTGGTGTTGCATTTTGGTTGGACGTGGGTTGGGTTAATAGGTTTGGGAGATCACTATGGGGAACAGGGCATCCAGGTGATAAAGCAAGAGATCCTCAAGGCCGGAGCTTGTGTGGCCTTCACAGAATTCATCATGCTCAACCGCCTGGATAAGAATACTCCCCACCTCACTAGGGTCATCAGAGAGTCAACAGCCACAGCTGTGGTGATCTTCTCCATGGATGTTGAAATGGTGCAACTACTGAATGAGATCCTGAGGCAGAACGTGACCGGGAAGATCTTCGTGGCCAGTGAAGCTTGGTCCATGTCAAATGTATTATCAATGAACAAGTTCTCTTCAATCCTCTCTGGTTCTATGGGTTTTGCCTTCCACAGCACAACAATTACAGGGTTTAGAGGGTATCTAAACAGCATCCATCCCTTCAACACCCCAGGGGAAACCTGGACCAAGAAGTTCTGGGAAGAAGCTTTTGGATGTAAGTTCTTGGACCAGAGAAACCTCACAGGCTCACGGGATACTCCTGCAAAGTTGTGTACTGGAAATGAGGATCTAGAGAGTATCCAGATTGGCTACAATGATGTTTCCAGCTTAAGAGGTTCCTACAACATCTATACAGCTGTTTATATTATAGCCAAATCTCTGCATGATCTGCAAACATGCCAGGAGGGAAGAGGACCATTTTATAATGGAAGCTGTGCAGATATTCAGAACTTCAAACCATGGCAGGTATTAATATCTGCAAAACGTCTACAGTATTTTATGCGTAGGTTCAAAAGATCCCTGGTGGTCAAGACTATTGGGGGTCATGTATTGTACAGTATCAGTGTGTCTTTGTACCTCAGGTGTTCACCAATAAGGTATGTGAATATCTCCCCTGTCTCCTGTTCCCCCTATTATGACCGATCTAGAATTTGAGCTTCATTGGATGCCCATTAAAACATGTTAACAAATATTAATTTGTCCCCACGCTGTGCTAATATGTATTTAAATTCTTATTTAAGAAGGCCCAAAGCCTGCAGTAAAGTGTTCACATGACAACTCCTACTATTTATTCTCACTTTTTCCAGTCCACTGGGCAGCACTGAGCTGTTTTCTCTAAATATTACCGAGGCTCTGATCTTAAAACTTGTCATCGTATTTGCAGATATGGTTCTCTGAGGACTAATAATGTCACTAAATGAGAAAGGCATGGCAGCCGCATTAATTTAGGAATAAGTACAAAGTGTAGAAAATGAGTGAGCTGAGAAATTAGAGGAAATATCAGACTGTGTAGTATTATGAAGACATATTTAAATAATAGCTTAAATAACAGGCATTGGGATGGCCCCTATAACTAGCTCTGTACATATCTTCAGGGTATGGATACCAGTAGCGTATCCACACACAACAAACACAGACACTCACACACATCCACACACGGACAACACAACACACAGCTGTATACCAGAAGACAGGAGTCTACCTTGTTACTCAGACATGTGTACTTCTCATTGCATGAGCTAGGCAATAGAATCTGAATAAAAAATAATTACTTTGGTGAATAACTGAGTGGTGTGAATGTTACTTCACCTGGAGGTTACTTGGCGGAGTGGCACAGGGGTAAGGAAGGACTGTTATATCTCTCTGGTAAATAACTGTGATGTGAATGTTCCTTCAACCGGAGGTAACTTGGTTGAGTGACACAGGGGTAAGGAAGGGCTGTTATATCTCTGCGGTAAATATCTGTGATGTGAATTGTTCCTTCACCTGTAGGTTACTTGGCTGAGTGACTTATGGGTAATGAAGGTATGTTATATATCTGTGGTAAATAACTGTAATGTTTATGTTCCCTCACCTGGAGGTTACTTGGCTGAGTTGCCTAGGGGTAAGGAAGGGCTGTTATATCCCTGTGGTAAATAACTGAATGATCTGAATGTTACTTCACCTGGAGGTTAATTGGTTGAGTGGCACAGGGGTATGAAGGGTTGGTTAATTGTCACAGGGATAAGGAAGGGCTGTTATATCCCTGTAGTAAATAACTGAGTGACGTGAATGATCCTTCACCTGGAGGTTACTTAGCAGAGTAACACAGGGGGAAGGAAGTTCTGTGAAATCTGTGTGGTAAATAACTGAGTGATGTGAATGTTCCCTCACCTGGAGGTTACTTGGTTGAGTTGCCTAGGGGTAAGGAAGGGCTGTTATATCGCTGTGGTAAATAACTGAGTGACGTGAAACTTCCCTCACCTGGAGGTCACTTGGCTGAGTGACACACTGGTAGGAAGGGCTGATATCTCTGTGGTTGAACCTGAGTATACACAGACTTCTCCTGGAAGAAGTGGGGAACGGGAACACACAGCCCTTGTTTTGGAGCGGGGGAATAACAGAGATTTAGGATTACAAACACAACACAGAGTGGGAGCAATCACAAGAGATAATAACAACACAAATGTGATGTTGCCATTAAGCATCACACCATTGGTGGACAGACGTATCTCAATATCCATCTTCCTCAAAGGGTCGAGAGAATGAATTCTGTTTAGTAGACGTTGTCAGTCCATAGAGGGCAAATAAATGAGGGAAGATCCTTTTTCCCCTGCAGCTGTTACACTACATCCAGAACGTACGTGTGAGGCTGAGCAATGGAAGAGAGGTCTTCTTTGATACGAATGGGGACCCACCTGCAATGTACGATATTGTGAACTGGCAGCTGGGTGCCGATGGCATGATGAGGCAGGTCAAGGTGGGAAGCTACGATTCCTCGGCCTCAGATGGAAAGATCTTTAATATCAATGCAAGTGCCGTGATGTGGGCCTCAGGGAGAAGACAGGTATGTACAGTGTCAAGGCTTTGAGTTTGAGTTCTGCATCTAGAGAACATGGCAGTTCCAGTCAATGCCTAATAATAAAAATGTTCATATTATACATATCCAAACTTACAAATATTTGAATTGGTTAATCTTGTTCGAATCCGTCAGTTCTAATTGTGAGCTAGGGCAAATAACCTTATCTCACCCAAATCGTAAATTCAATTGCAGGTTTGATGGGACAGGGACTCCTTGAGCCTGTACATTTGCGATGTAGTAGGAGAAAAATTGTCAAGGGAGACCAGGACCTTTGACAAATTTATGCCGGGATCATTCACTAGGCAAAACACAGTAGTGGAATAAAATGAGGTTTATTCGGGAAAACCCATGTACACACAGTGAAATACAAAGATACAGGAAATATTCACACTTAATGAGGGGCTGGGGGTGAAATCTTAAACCTTTTATTGTGTAGCCTGGTAACCTCCTCCCATCGCACCTTTCTCCTCAAGTTGAATGCTCTGGAGCAGTCACTTCATCATGTGGCTCTGCAAGCCTGGATGTCTTGGAGACCTTCTTGTCACTGGGAATGTCCTGTCGGGAGAGTCCATCTGCATTGCCTTGCTCACTGCCCTTCTTGTGCTGGATGATAAAGTCAAATTCTTGCAGGGCAATGCTGCAGCGAAGCAGTTTTCCATTCTCCCCCGACACCCTCTGTAATCCTGTCCGCACTCTTTCGGCTCTGACTCAAGGGAAAAACACCATCTGATTGGCCCAGGACTTCTTATAGTATTCTCTGCTTCATTCATAAAATTGAAGCAGAGCGGACAGCCAATCAGTGCGTGGGAACTTTGCCAAGCAGCCAATCGGAGCCGAGCCTCCTAGAAAAGCCGGGTCAGTGGGAAATTCGAAAGTTAAAGGGCATGCGCAAGCCTGCCACATACCCCTCAGCCATCCCAATGCCACCCGCTGGGTAGGCTCCACTAGGTCTGGAAGAACAAGTGGCATCCCGGAGGACGGCCATTGATCTCCGGACCTAGTACCCCACCTTTCCCCGCTGACCAAATGCTGTTCACACCTCTGGGCATCTTCTGGCTGCTTTGAACTCTGATGTCCAGCAGATATACCGAGGCCTATGGGTTTGCACAGGCTGCCTGTTTGGACATCGGTTCCAACTGTTTAAACACAATAAAACTATATTAAAGTATGTTTTAATACACTCTGAGTCTCTGGGTACAGGGAACAGAAAAGGAAAATTGGTGTCGTTTCATTTCTGTCTGCCTTATTTCCCCACAAACTTTCCCTGTGACTCAGTTTGGATTCTCAGAGTCCCCTCCCCCCCCCCAACCTTATATACGGTTGGCGCACCCACAAACTCTATACTGATTGTAGGTCATCTTGGCACTAGCTGGGGTACCCCCCTTAAACTAGAGATCCACTCAGCTACAGGAATACATGTTTATCCCTGTGCCTCATTCTCCTTTTTGGGCTGTGCTGAAGCAGGGTACCCTAGAGGTGAGTCGCGTTTGAGTTTTCAAAGGGAGATTTTGACAGGACAATGTGCCTACATGTATTCGAGAATCAGGTAAGAACCGGCAACTCTGGACCCCAACCTCCTAGGCATATTCTGTCAACGGTTCCTCCGCAAAACCCCCCCTTGAAACTCATAACCTAGCAATCCCTGCTTGATTGCATACCGGGAAAGGGAAAAACACAAATATATGCTTTTATTACAGACCGTATAATGTTACTGGGTCCAAAAGCTAACTCTCTGGGACCCTTATACAGAGAGCAGGGGTAACCAAAATTGGCTTGACCTTTATTATACAGCCTGGTAACCACCTCCTGCCACAGTGGGCTATTTGCAGTAACTGCTGCCTATACTCCTCAGGTGCCACTAACTGTTGCTTACCAGTCTATACTCTGTCTGGAGCACCCAGAGCTTGCTCTCTGTACAGGAGACCATGGTGCCAGAGATACTGATCCGACCCACTCTCAGAGGCATACTCGGACGCCCGGAGTCTCATGCCCTCTAAGCTGAGATCGGACAGTACTGCCTCTCTGAATATAGTTCCCAGATCTGGCCACTCATCCTGCATCACTATATCAGGGGATGGGGAAACAGGGATGTTGGAAGGGAGGGCAGGACACAGTTCAGACTCTATCTGGTTTACCTGGTCAGTCTCCGCGTGGACCTCAGGAATCGGTGGTCCCAAATGAAGGGCAACGGTGATCTCCTCAGTGGGCAGGGGTACCAAAGGCTCCCCCGCCTGGGCAAGTGCCCAATTTTGGCTCTTTGTGACCATGGTAACAGGAGCATCTTCGTTTGAAAAAGAGCAAATGAGGAGGTCATTACCGAGTAGCACCTCAGTATTCAACCCTGGCAAAACACCCACATCCCTCATTCCTCGACCGGCACCCTAGTCAAGAAACACCTGGATGACCTGGATTGACCAAGGTATCCCGTCTGGCATGGTGACCTGCAGCCCTGGTCCAGGGAGCAGATCCCCCTGGGTTGACCATATCAGGTCGCCCCAGAGTAACTGTAGCACCGGAGTCTATCAGGCCAGCTGCCTGGCGATCTCCGATGGTCACTGGTCGCAAATGCTTCCTTCGGACATCATTCGCTTGCAGCACAACGGTCAACTGGGTGCCAATCTGCCTCCACTGCTGTTCCACCTGTAGAGGGTGTGGGGACTGCCGCCGTGTTCCGCTGCTTGACCTGTTGGACGGGTGCTCACTGCTCCTCAGTTGGTGCAAGTCCCACGGAGGCAACTGGTTTTGCTGCTGGAGTGCATTGACCCGGATGGGGGTTGCTGGTACGGTTCAAGTCAGGGCAATTGGGCTTCAGATGCCCAGTCCAGTTTCACTGGTAGCACTGTGTTCATAGGCAAACACTGTGGGTTTGGTTGCACCTCCTCCGGTGGAAGACTTTGTCCTCCAGTTCAGGACTGCAGATGAAGCCTCTGCGGGCTTACCTGCCTGACTGGCAGAGGTTACCACTGGTGGTGCCAACCGCTTCATATGCTGGGGACGGGTGGCCACAAACTCATCTGTCAAGGTGGCTTCCTCCTTGCAGTTTGCCGGCTTGTGGTCAATGATCCACTCCCGAAACTCTGGCAGACATCTCTGTTAAAATTGCTCCCGAAAGATGAGGTTGTGCAATTCTTTGTGGGCATTGGCTTTGCACCCCTCTACCCACCGAATACTCCGGTGGATTATCAGTGCAATGAAGTACGTGTGAGTGTCTCGGACAGTCTTGTCCTTAGTCCTGAACCGCTCCCGATAGGTCTCGGGATTGATCTGATACTGCCTAAGCAGAACATCTTTCATGTTCTCATAGTTCTCACCCTCCTCAGACTGGCTCGACTCGTATGCCTCCTGTGCCTGTCCACTCAGCTACGGGGACAGCAACTTTACCCATTCGTCTTTGGGGAGTACCTCCGGCACTGTTTCTCAAAGCTCCTCAGGTACCCATCGATATCCGTGGTACCGTCTATAAACTTTCCAAGACTCTGGTGAGTTATCTTGGGTGGACGGTACTGAGAGTTGCCCCTGCTGGGCATGGAAGATGCCGGGGGGTGAACGATGGACTGCATCAGGTGTTTTTTCTCTGCTATGGTAGCTCCTGGCCCAATGATTGCTACTATAGCTGCAATTTGCTCAGTGGAGCGAGCTGGGGTCCCTGAGACCAAGGGTATCCCATGAGCCATCGGGGTGACTGGACCAGTTCCCCAGGCTCCGTTCCTCTGCTCTATGCATAGGCAACAGCTCCCACTGGGTTAGCACTTGCAAGGGCATCTTTGTGTTCCTCTAGTATCGCTTCCAGCTCAGCCTTGCTGCAGCCATCCATTTGCAGACCAAAGGTATCACACTTGGCAACTACTGCTGCATGATCCCAGGACCGATACCATCCTGATCGGGAAGTCATCTTCCCATTGTGGCACTAAACTGAGTGATACTGAAAAGTGTGATTCCCTGCTTTGTATAACGATTGTCCGACACTAATTGTTTTGAGAGCTCGAAATCTATGAGCTCATCTTTGTGCTATAAATCCCTGCAGGAACTTACTGTATAGCCCAAAGCTTAATGATCCCAGCGGAGCCACCAGAATAAAGCCTGTTTAACAAGGACCTTTAACAAATTTATACCGGGATCATTCACTTGGAAAAACACAGTAGTGGAATAAAATGAGGTTTATTCGGGTAAACGCGTGTACATACAGTGAAATACAAAGACACTGGAAATATACACACTTGGGCGCTGGGGGTGAAATAGATGCAGGGTGCCTGTTTTGGAAAGCTTTCCCTGAACGGGATATCAAACCAGGCTTCCTGGTCCTCTTTTCGGCAGAAGCTCTAGCCGCAACCGCAACTTTCTAAAACGAGAACTTGGACCTCGCGTCTGACTTAGACTCAGCTAGGCAGTCCTTCTTAGCTCAAAAAATGAATCCAGTGCTCTACTATTTGTAACAGAGCAACTTTTAAAAGCCCGTCTTTGCATCACCGTCCCAAGTCACAGGATCGTCTGGTTCTCTGACTGGGGCATTTCCTTACATACCTTCTGCTGTTCAATGTTCAGCATGGAAGTAGGAGGAGTGACCAATCAGAGCATGGACATTTCTCCCCGCCGGCCAATAGGAATAGGGGTTCATCCTTTGGCTGAAATCAGAGGAGGGGGCATACCAAACCGGCTCGGGATGCCCCGTGTGTGGGACTTATGAATTGACCAATGGGAAACGCACCACATTCTGCTGCTTCCCCTAGTCAACCCATTGCCACCTACTGGGCAGGCTCCACTGAGTCCGGCAGACCAGAGGGTCCTCCCCGCAGGGGGTCTCTGATCTCCAGACTCAGTACTGCCCAATGCCCCGGCAACTTAGCACCCCGACACCTCTCAACATCCCGTCTCCTCTTTGAACTACAGATCCTAGGTAAAGAGATGATGCACAAGCGTGGGAAAAAAGATTAGCTGGACTGCTATTACCTGGTACAAAAAAATCTTTATTGGCGGCACATGAAAACAGCAAGGAGAAAAAACTCCCTCTTACGCGGTTCACGCGACTAGCCCACTTTATCAAAGAGACTCGCAGTCTCTGTTTATATACCGTCTGGGATTCAATACATCAGCAATATATTTTGGAATCTGCCTTAGGGAAGCATCGCTTGGGGTTTTGTTACTCCTATCTCTCTTGAGCCTCTTTCAACTACGATGTCTATCCAGAATCCCCAGCATCTATATCGATGCCTGAGCTGACTGAATAGACATTTATAGTAAATGCACAACTCATAATAAAATATGTTTTATTACACAATATCTCTTGTGGAGACCCACATCTGTGCGGGAGATGGATCTGGGATATCTCGGCTCGAAAACCAGGAGTCTTGGGGACAACGGTCAGCCCCGGTGTAATTCAACCCGCATACCGGCAAATCATGCCGGGCAGAATTAAGGGACTACCGGTAACTTTGGCCCCCGAACTCCTGCAAACAAAATAATTGCATTTTGACCCAAATATCCCACATAAAATTTACACACAAGAAGTTTCATGTTTCTAGGGCAAAGGGAACATTATAGTGCTTTGTACCTGCCAGGGACCCCATGGTTTCAGGGGTAACCAGATGGGCTTAAAATTTTTATTGTGTATCCTGGTTTCCCCCTCCTGTCAAAAAAAATATTATTATTGTTGGAAGGGATTGAAAGTTTACAATTACATATATAAATACTGTACATCCCTTCTTTGTCAGTTGGACTTACAGTATTGCCCATGGAGTTTTTGTCTCCCACCACAAGTTTATGCAGTGATCCAATTAGAAGGGACGTATGGGACATTAAGTCCATCATAACTCTCACCACATACCATTTTGTGACTTGTTGAACATGCAGGTTCCTCACTCCGTCTGCAGTCAGAGCTGCCTCCCTGGTTTCAGGAAGTTGTTGAGAAGAGGGGAGCCTATCTGTTGCTTCCAATGTGTCCCCTGTTCCCAAGGAGAGATCTCCAATATGACAGGTGAGCAGTTAACCGAAGCACCATGGACAAACCAAAAGATATTAGGTGGTCAAGTGTATTTAACTTTTATCTTTCAGACTCGGATGAATGCTCCATGTGCCCATGGGATAAGTGGCCAAGTCTCCAGAAAGACAAGTGCCTCCCAAAGACATTTGAGTTCCTCTCATATGAAGATCCCTTGGGTGCAACCTTAGCTGCCATCAGTGTATTTTCCTCCATTATGCCAGTTTCCATCCTAAGTCTTTTTATCAATTATAAGACCACTCCCATTGTTAGAGCCAATAACTACACCCTCAGTTGTCTTCTCCTGGGGTCCCTGTCCCTCTGCTTCTTCTGTGCTTTGGCTTTCATTGGTTTTCCCCAACCTGTGAAGTGTCTTCTGCGCCAGGCTGCTTTTGGCATGGTATTTGCCATCTGTGTCTCATGTATTTTGGCCAAAACCATTATGGTGGTCTTTGCCTTCATGGCAACCAAACCAGGGAGCAGCATGAGGAAGTGGACCAGCCATCGGGTGTCCTACATGATCATTGTCATCTGTTCATTCTTACAATTCCTTGTTTGCATCTCTTGGCTAGTGCTCTCTCCTCCCTTCCAAGAAAACAACATCCAAAGCCAACCTGGTGTGATCATTGCTGAGTGTAACGAGGGCTCTTCCACTGCCTTCTGGTGCATGCTGGGATATCTTGGCCTCTTGGCCACAATCAGCTTCACGGTTGCGTTCCTGGCCAGGCAGCTCCCTGACAGCTTCAATGAGGCCAAGTTCATAACCTTCAGCATGCTGGCCTTCCTCAGTGTCTGGGTGTCCTTTATCCCGGCCTCCCTCAGTGCACGTGGCAAGTACACCGTGGCCATGGAGGTCTTCGCCATCCTGTCCTCCAGCTGGGCTCTGGTGATCTGCATGTTTGTGCCAAAATGTTTCATCATATTGTTCCGACCCAACATGAACTCGAGAGAACGTCTCATGGGGAAAGCTAAAGTTTCTAGTTAAGAGATAAAGAAAGAAAAAATCTTGAGAATTTTTCAATAATTGACTTTAAGTATAATTGTTCCTCAGTTATTATACCTTATCGGAATTGTGGAAAACTGAATAAAGGTGTATTTATCATTTTAATATTTTCAATTCAATCTACACAATTCTGTGCAACAGCAGGCGTAACTCCACCTATTGCCCCATACAATCTCTCACTATAACTCTTCCAATTGCTGCATATAACCGATCACTACAATTCTTCCTATTGTTCAATATAGCGACTACATATAACTCCTCTGATTGCTCCATTTAGCTTTATCTATAATTCCTCCTAATGCTCCATAAGACCCCTCTCTATAACTCCTATTGATCCAAATAACTGCTCCCTATAACACTGCCTTTTACACCATATAACACCTCCCTAAAAGTCCTCATATTGCCCCATATTACCCTCTTTATTACTCCTTCTAAACAGGGCCGCCGAGAGGGGGGACAGCCAGGGGCCCCGATGGCTGAACAAAGCAGTTGCCACTGGGCCCTGGCTCTCCCCATCTGCAGGCCTCTTCCTATGTCCCACATCGTGTCCTCTGGCATCAGCGCGCGACAGGCCTCTCTGACATCGGCAAGCCGAAGTAAGCTTGAGCCAACTTCCGGTGCAGCAGTGGCATGAGTGGGAGGCCCGACGCGTGCTGATGTCAGAGCGCCTGGCGTGGGACAGAGAGAGGAAGTGGCCTGTAGGTTGGGAGAACGGTAAGAAGGAAAGTCCAGGCACACAGTCTTTGCAAATAAAGAAATATTTAATCCAGCATAAAGTCCAACGTTTCGACTGCGTATAACCAATCTTTGTCAAGGTGAGAGCAGATAATAAAGACACCACACAGAACTTAAATACCCTCCCACTTACCTTGCTAAGTTCCCACAGGTGGGAAAAGGCACGAAAGTCGTGGTCGACATGACGTCACAGCCGCGACTCCATACTGTGCATGCGCGGCAAAAACCACAGGAAATGAGGTGCCGTCAGCATGTAAGGGCAGTTACAGTAAGGGCAGCTCGACATGCTGCCACAAGCTCCTAGCCACACCCCCACTGTTCTGATCACAGGTTACACCTCCTGAGTAAGAGAGACCTTGCTGGCAGCTAAAACACATAGAGAAGAATTGCTAATGCCTAAAAGGAGGAATGCACATGCGTCGACTGATCTCCACACACGGGAGAGTCCCGTGCATCAGAGTTGCACCATAAAGGTGCCACAGTTTAATAATTGGGACTCACTCTGTATTTGCCATCAAGCTGCATTATTTGGCTTTTCAAACAGCTTGTACACTGGCGACACACTTTATTCGAGCTCGGCTAGTCCCACGAATTCGGGTATACCCGGGTGTATTGAGGTTTGTGACTGTTTTCTGCCCGAGTGCATTGAGGTATTTTCCAGGCAGGGATTGAAGCATTTTATTCCCGCTGGCTGCAATACTGCACAGTATATATATATATACTGCATTACAATTCATGAATTTATGCCATCTGGTAGACACGCGAAGCATTGCAGCCTATTAAATCCTAATCATTATCATTTAACAGATCAGCCGCCCATCAGCCAGGCATGAACCCAGGCTGGGAAGGCAAACACAACGGGGCTTGTCAGAGGTGAGGAGCGGCGCATTCCAGGTATCTGCCAGGTACATACAGGGTATTTGCTCGAATAAAGTGTGTCGGTGCAGTATTTATGCTGTTTGGGATGATATAAGCCATGCTGCTTTAAAAGGACTTTTACGGATATTGGCTGTGTTATGAGCATGCTAATTTGCTAGATCTTTGCAATTAGCTCGTGTGTATATTGAAGGGAATAACATTAGATGCCTCTTTCACTTATTCTTTAACAATCAGAGTGAGTCCCAATTACAAGCATTATTAAACTGTGGCACCTTTATGGTGCAACTCTGATTGATGGCATGAAGGTATATTTCTCTCTCACAACATCAAATACAGTTCTTCTATGAGCACACATCCAACCATACCACAGATCATACTACACACCCTTGAATTGAAAACCTGCAATATTTACATACATTATTATAAATATTATATGCAGACCATTACACTATGGAGACTAGCTTAAAACTAATTGGTTGAGGAGTAAAAATTGGCAGTGATGTTAGAGTTGCGCCATGCTCCACATGACTTTCATATCTAGCTTTTAGAATTATATCTCCACTGCACCTCAACATCATACACTCCAGCACCAATGACACTCGGATCACAATTGTCATCTTCCACAGCCCACTCACCTATGCATCATATGGAGGTTAGCATAAATTAATGATGATGAGTGTAACAGGTAAGTTATCCCTGTTCAGGAAATGTGCCTCTAATCCAGCAGTGTGGTGGTTAACTGCTGGTAGTCAATTAACCAACACCACCTGGCTGATTAGGTTCCTTAGAAAAACCTCCCTTAGAGACAGGAAGGGAGATTGTTCCTGAGTATCACAAGTAGTGGGACTGACCATAGGAACAGATGTCTTGAGCCTGCCAGAAGAGAAACTGCACACTGCTTGCAAGACACATGGAAAAGCACTTCTCAACCTGAATCCTGATATAGCCTGAGGAAAAAGGCAGCAACCCAGGAACAGAGAAGACTTTCCCTTCAACTACAAGAAAACAGATAAGACTTTCCTTTATAAGACTTTGTATCTGCACATATCAAGATATATGTTTGGGGCTGGGAGACATGCTAATCTAAAGGGAGTTGTGGACTGCATAGATTTCACTAGACATACTCCCAAGTGGAACAGAAGCTTTGTTTGACCCCTTTGTTGCATATGTTTGGATGATTATCTTATGTTAAAGAAACAGACTCAATAAAAGCCTTATTTAATTTCACCTTACAAAAGTCTCTATTGCATACCTCTGTGCACGTCCACTACATATGGTGTCAGAATTGGGACTGAGGTGCTCCTTGAAGTTAAAAGGGGCCCCAGAGATTACCTGTGAATTTTTTATGTGCTTTTTGCCTACAAATAGCCTGAGCAACATAAACAAAGATCTCATGCAGCAGAGACCAGAGTTAAAGGGATACACACCCAGGCAGGAAATCTACACTGCACTGAAACTTACAAAACCTTATTTGCCTATCACAATAAAGTGTAATATGGTCATTGAAATAGGGGTTTTGCCTTCCAGTTGTAGTCAGGGTTCAAGAAGTGAGTTAGCCCTTAAAAGGGATAGGCGTTTGTTGTTTTCAAAAGATTCGCTGAAGCAGTGAATACAGATGGTGACCCACGAGCGGTACTGATTCTGCAAGTAAAGGCTGCCACACTGCATAGGACTACCAGCTGTGAATGGAGTATATGCAGAAAAGTGTGAAAATTGATGCAAGACTGTGCTGAAGCAGGGGAATTTTCAGTAAACAAGTGCTGAGGGTAAAATTGCCCTACCGGGGAAATAGGAATTGCTGAGCTGTGTAAAAGGTATCCCAAAGCCAATTGCTGAGTGTTGAGTCGCCCTACCGGGAGCGAAAGAAATATTCCACTGCAAAGAATATATTTTTTTTTCTGCAAGTAAAAGTCTGTCTATGTATCTTAAGAGTGAATGCCATAATACCCAAAGTTGAGACTGGAAATTACTGAACTCAAGCAGAAAACCACATTTTTGCTAAAGCGGAGGGATTAAACCTAGCAAGTAAATGGTGTAAAGCAAATATAAGTTTTTACCTAGCAACTGCACATCCAGTATACCTAATGAGAGAGAATGTGTGCACAGTACTGCGGATAGTGTAAAACTTACCCAAGAAAAAGAAAAAGTCTACAGAGATGCCTGTGAGAGCTACGACCTCTACAAGCAAAATATGCCCCCCTGTAGGACTACCACAATTGGGGGTTCTAGCAAATACAGTGGCAACACCTGCAATAGTGCCTCCTAAGGCCAGGAAGAAAATTACACCTGATAGCCCCAAAATGGAGGACAAGATGCAGCGTTCCTTTAATGAACCCTACCCCACGGAAGAGTGGCCCTTCCGTCCAATAAAGAGGAAGACATCTCTTACGGGGAACCCGAACCGAGTCACACCCACAAAATACCCCAAGAATGGTGGGGGTGCCTGAACTCGACACGAACCGAAAAGACCGCTCTCTATGATGACGAATATGATTAGCAGGAGAAAGAGCGGGAGCCGCAGATCACCAAATATTTCTGTCAGCTAATGCAACTGCAAGAAAAGCCTGGTGTATACAATGAAGCCGCTGAAGTATCAAATGAAGATGGAGACCCCAGTATTCCTGATGGGACGGGGTCATCCAAAACAAAAAGGCGGAAAAAGAAAAGCGGTTCTTCACTTACCGTGGAAGGAACAGACACGTCCGCAGATCCTGTGGAGAAAAAGGGGGACCGAGTTGCCCTGCAGCCTAGAGAAAATTGAGAATTCATCCCGCGGATAACCGAATATCCAGAGGGCCCAAGGCAGAAGTCGTGTACCCCAAAGAAGTGTCTGTCCGGTGCCAACAGTGAGGAACCCTCAACCAACCATCCCAGGGAAGCGGAGCCGGAACCAGTGAATGTCGATCCCTTGACCAGCCCTGAAGATGCCCTGAAAAATGCCAGGCATGACTGTGATATGCTCCGTGAACAATTTAAACAAAAGAAAGATGGTTACACAGAGCTACCAAAAAATAACGTGAAGCTACAGGAATATGTGCTAGAAATGTACTCTTCGGCCAGGACAGAATTGGACGATCTCAAGACTGATCAAGATACTGCAAACGCTACTATTTCCGCCATGGATGAAAAGCAGAGCCAATCTGATAAAATGATGGCTAAGCTGAAGCGGAAGTATGAGGAGGCACTGAAGCAGATGACAGTCTTTCAGCAAGAGGTTCACACTCTTCGCGTAGAGCTGAATGCCTCACAACAGGAGGTCAACAGTGTTCGGACAGAGGTGGACGTATCTCAGAAAGAGGTTCATACACTCCGCAGAGCACTGGATGCCTCACATTATGAGACCAACAGCTGCCGTACAGACCTGGAAGTCTCCAGAAAGGAACTTCACAGTCTCACTGAGGAGCTGGACATTGCAAAGAAAACTATCCTCCATCTTAACTTAGATCTCAAAGTCTCTCAGAAGGAGCTTCAGAACCTAAACCTGGAGATGGACGTCTCACGCCTGGAGACAGCCCGCCTCCAAGCAGATGTGCAAAAATGGAAGGCAGACTGCAAGGAGGCCCTGAATAGCACAGAGACTGAAAAAAGAGAAAACTTAAAACTGAAAGAAGAAAATTCTAATTTGACAGACGACATCAAGGAAAAGAATGAAAAGCTGCACGAGCTTAAAGAAATAAATAAACTTTTGGAAGATGAGAAGTTTGAAGCAGAGCACCGACTGCAGAACCAACTGCAAGGTCTGCATACGCACCTCCAGAAGGCCAGGATAAGCAGCAAACTCTGCAGGAAGACAATCTGCAGGCTGTTAAATAAATACAAGTGCTGCAGGAACGTCTGATGACCCAGTATGTCCCCGCAAAGCAGCATGAGAAACTGAAGGCTACCCTGAGCATCACCAAAGCATCGCTAGAGGCCAAGCTTAGAACCCAGGTGACTCGGCACAAAAGGGAGCACAAGAAGGTCCAGAAACTGAGACAAGTAACTGTGGCCCGAGCAAAGAAATTCATAGTGCTTCATAATGCAATGAAAATGTGGAAGCAAGCTCAGAGAAAGCAAAGTGTGCAGATAAATTCTCTGAGAAGAGACTTGCAAGACACACTCAAAAAACAGGGATCTATCGCGGATGAGATGACAGTTCTACAAGGACAAGTATTGACCCTGACTAAGCGTCAGTATCCCACAGCCACAAAAACCCATGAAGACAAGACAGTGAGAGCTGGGAATACCGCTCATCTGAAAAACAAGGTTGCAAAATTTGAACCACCTAAACAAGCACTAGCAAAACCTTCAGCCACCCAACGGGCAATAAAAGAAGGTACACGTGCTGAATCAAAACCAGAAGAATCCTTACAAACAACAATAATACCCTTAACAAGCGCTAATCTACAATGTGCAATTAACTCACAATAGTGTGAAAAATGGCAATGAATTGGTGATGTGAACGTGATCACTCAATGTGAGTGAAAACCACTTCTAAGTGGTGTACAAGCTGCCAGAGAAACTAATAAACAGATCTTCCCAACCTGTGAAATAAATACAAATACAAAATAAAAGTCCCGGCGCTACAAATGTCCCAGATACCGTGATCCAAATGGAAAGTCCTGGATGAAAAATTCTCAGATGGATGGTACAGGATATTTTCACAGAGTCCCAGGGAGTTGATAATTCCCTTTAACGATGTCCGCAGTGATTCTGGGGAAACATAAGAGGTACACACCAATTGCGCAGTATGCCACTACTCCTGACCCCACTCTGAACCAACGGACAAAGAAACCCTACTTACAAGATAATATCTTGTGCGTTCAAGGGAGAGAATCTGTAACTGTGTCTCTGCTCTGTCTCAGTGTTTCACGGATCCCACGTGACCGGCAGCAGTGATCTCTTATTCCATGCAGCGACCAGCACTCACAGGGGACGTAAGTCAGGCATGTCATGCAGGAACAGAGGATTGACACAATGGTGTAATACGTTTACACTTTATTAAAAAACTTTAAAACACAAATCACCCACACTTACAGTAAATGGGGGATGACGATATGACTCACGGATGCCGTCCGCCACTTGTCTGCAGCCTGATGCACACTAGGGAGCCTTCCTGAATGGCGTTCTCTGAAACTCCTAGCCGATGACGTCAGCGGCAGGGCGGTGCAGGTACGCTCTCACAGCATCGGCACGACTATGGTGGCTGGACTGGCTCAAACACTTGGCTCTTCCTCCCTACGCGTTTCGTGACTCTGCGTCACTTCCTCAGGGGATGGGGGAGCCTAGTGGGAGCTGTGTTATATACCATTGCATATCAAGAGAGTCCACCCACAAATGGGAGGTCCTGGACTTGATTTCAATGTGAGCTGGAGTTGGGTAATTAGCAGCAATTGGGATCTAGGTGGCTGCTGGGATCAATTGCATTATGGTGAGCATGCTAATCATGCAAACCTTTACTACATCCAATTAAAATATATTACTTGCATGATTACATGGTGGATACTAATGATTGAAACCCAAACATATATATTGTTATATGCCTGTTCAACATACATCAGTATAGCACAACAGTATAAATTACATTGTGGATGTTATTGAAACACAAACATGTATATTATTACATCCTGTTTAACAATGCATATACTATTCTCACCTTAAGATGAAAATCAACTGGAAATAAAATAATTGATGGAACTTAAAATTAGAACTGATAGAAATTAATTAAGAATAAACATTCTACGTATCTTTAAAAAAAGCTGCCAAATCGAAATCAATATTTAAACCTAGGGGAGACAGAGTTCTAAGTGTATATATCCAGTAACTTTCCTTTCTAGAAACAAGATTTAATCTGTCCCCCCCACGCCAAGTACCCTTTGGATTGTCAATGCCAAGGACTTTAGATTCCTCTCTAGCTCCGAGCTGTCCTATTGACAGTCTCAGGGACCGCCATGTCACTTGGCTGAATGGCCTTAAGGGATATTATGTATGTCAAAATTGTATTGGTTGTAAGTACAGTGTAAAAACCAAAATGTTCAAATCCAGTGTCACTAAAAAGGAATTTGAAATTGAGACATTCATAAATTGCAAAACCAACTTTTGTGTATACCTCCTGCAATGCCCATGTGGGTTGCAATATGTGGGGCGCACTGGTAGGCCCCTCAAGCGACGGTTCGCTGAACACGTATATAACATCAAGAGGGGCCTAGAGACCCATAGTGTCTCAAATCATTTCAAAATTAAACATAACCAGGACCCACAGGGGTTAATCTGCATGGGCATTGACAATCCAAAGGGTACTTGGCGTGGGGGGGACAGATTAAATCTTGTTTCTAGAAAGGAAAGTTACTGGATATATACACTTAGAACTCTGTCTCCCCTAGGTTTAAATATTGATTTCGATTTGGCAGCTTTTTTAATAGATACGTAGAATGTTTATTCTTAATTAATTTCTATCAGTTCTAATTTTAAGTTCCATCAATTATTTTATTTCCAGTTGATTTTCATCTTAAGGTGAGAATAGTATATGCATTGTTAAACAGGATGTAATAATATACATGTTTGTGTTTCAATAACATCCACAATGTAATTTATACTGTTGTGCTATACTGATGTATGTTGAACAGGCATATAACAATATATATGTTTGGGTTTCAATCATTAGTATCCACCATGTAATCATGCAAGTAATATATTTTAATTGGATGTAGTAAAGGTTTGCATGATTAGCATGCTCACCATAATGCAATTGATCCCAGCAGCCACCTAGATCCCAATTGCTGCTAATTACCCAACTCCAGCTCACATTGAAATCAAGTCCAGGACCTCCCATTTGTGGGTGGACTCTCTTGATATGCAATGGTATATAACACAGCTCCCACTAGGCTCCCCCATCCCCTGAGGAAGTGACGCAGAGTCACGAAACGCGTAGGGAGGAGGAGCCAAGTGTTTGAGCCAGTCCAGCCACCATAGTCGTGCCGATGCTGTGAGAGCGTACCTGCACCGCCCTGCCGCTGACGTCATCGGCTAGGAGTTTCAGAGAACGCCATTCAGGAAGGCTCCCTAGTGTGCATCAGGCTGCAGACAAGTGGCGGACGGCATCCGTGAGTCATATCGTCATCCCCCATTTACTGTAAGTGTGGGTGATTTGTGTTTTAAAGTTTTTTAATAAAGTGTAAACGTATTACACCATTGTGTCAATCCTCTGTTCCTGCATGACATGCCTGACTTACGTCCCCTGTGAGTGCTGGTCGCTGCATGGAATAAGAGATCACTGCTGCCGGTCACGTGGGATCCGTGAAACACTGAGACAGAGCAGAGACACAGTTACAGATTCTCTCCCTTGAACGCACAAGATATTATCTTGTAAGTAGGGTTTCTTTGTCCGTTGGTTCAGAGTGGGGTCAGGAGTAGTGGCATACTGCGCAATTGGTGTGTACCTCTTATGTTTCCCCAGAATCACTGCGGACATCGTTAAAGGGAATTATCAACTCCCTGGGACTCTGTGAAAATATCCTGTACCATCCATCTGAGAATTTTTCATCCAGGACTTTCCATTTGGATCACGGTATCTGGGACATTTGTAGCGCCAGAAGAATCCTTAGCTGATGAAGCTGAAAAGATTGGACATTCTCTTGAAGTGGATGTGGAATTGCAACTTAATCCCAAAGAGGATGAACTAGCAACTCCATTGAGTGGGAAAAGTGCAGAGAGAGAGCTTCAAGAGCGGAAAACTTAAAGGGCTGTTTTTAAACGCTCTGCAACTGCTGCCATACAGTATGCCTACAATAAGATGAGCACCCGACGTTAGGGAAATCTCATGACCGCGCACGTAGCAAAAAGACTATACTTAGAAAAAGTCCTCCTCGAGCGACTGAGGAGTGCTGATCTCAAGCACCTTCGGGAGGAAACACAAATAAACTGGAGAAAGGGCTCAAATCCCAGCGGGACTGAGGGTTGTCTTCCTCCATCCACTCTCATTCAAGTCACAGAGATATCTCGAATGAGAGTGGAAGGATGGGCTTTGGCCGTGGCAAGCCTGAGCTTCCCACAAACAGGGGAGGTATGTAACAGGGGAGTTATCCCTGTTCAGGAAATGTGCCTCTAATCCAGCAGTGTGGTGGTTAACTGCTGGTAGTCAATTAACCAACACCACCTGGCTGATTAGGTTCCTCTAGAAAAACCTCCCTTTGAGACAGGAAGGGAGATTGTTCCTATGTATCACAAGTAGTGGGACTGACCATAGGAACAGATGTCTTGAGCCTGCCAGAAGAGAAACTGCACACTGCTTGCAAGACACATGGGAAAGCACTTCTGAACATGATTCCTGATATAACCTGAGGAAAAAGGCAGCAACACAGGAACAGAGAAGACTTTCCCTTCAACTACAAGAAAACAGATAAGACTTTCCTTTATAAGACTTTGTATCTGCACATATCAATATATGTTTGGGGCTGGGAGACATGCTAATCTAAAGGGAGTTGTGGACTGCATAGATTTCACTAGACATACTCCCAAGTGGAACAGAAGCTTTGTTTGACCCCTTTGTTGCATATGTTTGGATGATTTTCTTATGTTAAAGAAACAGGCGCAATAAAAGCCTTATTTAATTTCACCTTACAAAAGTCTCTATTGCATACCTCTGCGCACGTCCTCCTACAAGGAGTAATAATTGGCAGTGATGTTAGAGCTGCGTCACGCTCCACATGACTTTCATATCTAGTATATAGTCTCTATATCTCCATCTCGTTCATACATCTTGCACTATAAGACATTACCATCCCATTGGATCATTACCCAATAAGTTTAATTTTCACACAATAACACTACCACAGCAGAAATAATTATACTTCACACCCTGTCATTTTATTTGTTTATTTTTAAACATACACTTATGTAAAAATGTATTGATGTGTGTATATACATATATTACAATTGCAGAAATAAAAGTTAAGTTTTAACCGCCTGAGAGTACACCACTCAAATGTGCTTCTTTTTGAGGTAACAGTTATCCTTCTAACTGTTGTCCTTTTTTGATAAATCTACATTATTTCAGCACATAGGTAGCACCAGTTGCCAATCTTGGCAACACAGGCAACCTCAAATACCCAATACTGATTCATTTGGTGAGCGTTGTGACACCATTTTTGGTTTATGTTGAACAGTTAGATGAAAAGACAGGAAGAACTAGGACCTATCACATCAATATGCGGAAGGAGTATTTTGCACCGAGTGTGGCATCAGTGCTGGCTATTTTTAGCCCACCGATGGGGGACCGGCGAGCAATGCTCTGCCTGACCCCCTAGTTGAATATAGGCAGGGGAGAACCATAGCACAGGTAAAGATAGGGTCCCCTGCTCAGTGCACAGCAGAAGTTACAAGTGAGATCTATGCTAGAGCTGTATAGGTTTCTGTTCACGGACAAGCCAGGCAGAACACATATCACAGATCACCCAGTCTCACCGGTGAGCTGAGACGTCTGCATAAGCATGCCTATTGGGAATCAGCAATGGTGAAGGGCAGTATAGAGAGGGAAGTAGAGGAAATGCTGGCCCTAGGGGTAATTGGACCGCCCCAGAGCCCTTGGGCTTGTCCGGTAGTCCTAGTACCTAAGTGTCATGTGAGAGGGGGTTTGGCCTGGGATTAAAGGGGTTACACCCCATTTGGCCACCCCCTGCGCTCACTTGGGAAGCAAGGGGTTAACTGGACTGTGGTCCACTAATGTGTTTTTACCTGGCTTCAGAATCCAACTGTTTATTCCCCTGTAAAATGTATTGTCTCATCCCAGTGTTTTCAACAACACATACACTTGGGTTGATGCGGGAGGGAAGGGGTTAATGTTAATTCAGTGATTATAGCCCTTTGTTCCCTTTCCCCGCCTTTTCAGGCTCCAGTTTGCAGCCTTCCATAGGTCGCCATTGAGGCTCCATGCATTCCAATGGCAGAAGTAGCGGTTTTGGACCTGTTTTCCAGCGACGACCAGCAGGTGGCGTTCGAGAGGAGGAGCGGTGGTTTCCCATTGTAAGTCAATGGGACCATTGACTTCAATGGGGATTCCTCGACGCCGACCTCCAGGAACATGTTGGCAGCCATCCAAACCGCAGACCGCAAGAGCGGAAACATTTTCTAAAAGAGAGCTTTGATCACTGTTAGTCAAGTTCAACGACAAGTGGCGTGGGAATCTTAGGTTCTAGGGCACCTGGGAATAAAGTTCTTTTTGCCCCTAGCCCCTAGAAGCCCCCCCCCACACGACCCCCATTGGGTCCGGGAATGAGGGACCCCGTAAAGGGTCGAGTGGAGAAAGAGGGTCGCGTCATTGACTTTTATGGCGGAGCGGAGGTTCCATGGAATCCAATGGCGGCGTTCGCCCATGCATTGTCTATGGCGGCGCCTGCCATTGATTCCAATGGGAGAAAACCGCATGGCGTGAAAACGGCTAAGTCCGAAATTGTGAAAAGGGTAAGTCCAAATCTCCGGTTCTGGAAGGACCAGAAGGCTGGGATTTGGGTGGCATGTAGCCAAGGTTCCGGCATGAATGCATGGCCATTCCCAGCCCTCTCCGAACAACCAGACGGAGTGTGGGTAAATGTAAAGTTTGGTGAATGTCCCCATAGCCGTCAATGGCGGCGTTTTCCCCTTGAAAGTCTATAGTGGGGAACCCCATTGACTTCAACGGCGGAGCCGCACCATTAAAAGCCTATGGCGGTGGAACCCGTTGATTTCAATGGAGAAAGAGTGAAAGGCAGAGATTAATTTTTAAAGGGAAGAATCCTGTATTATAAAAGTGTTTTAACTTGCATTTGCGTATCTCCGGTTCTGGGGGTCGCAGAGGGCTGAAACTTGGCCACAATGAAGATACACTTCCGGTAAGAAAAGCCGGCAAGTATCAGCCCACTAGACCCAACGGAACCGATTATATTAATATGTGAAGATATTAAACTGTGAATGGTATTTTGGGTCTGGTATGAGAACGCAGGGCCCATCTGCTATGTTAATAGGTCAGGAGGGCAGACAAGTTGTCTAGAATAAGCCCTCTGATTAAAGGTTGACTGCTCTGATTGTATACAATAGTGCGGAAGAACAAAGGGCATGAGTGGTCTGTAAGTGTCATAATTCACACTTGCAGATAAGGGAGATTCTACTTCAAATGAATTTGCTAGCCAGCCAGGCGCCCCACGGTTAAGGAATAGGACTGAGATTGTATATAAACAAGTCTCAGCCTATGCCCATTGTCTTTGTCTCATTCTGAGATTGCTGTATGAACTGCTAATCAAGATTCCTGATTATTTCATCATTCCAATTCTAAGTAAGTGTATATTTTGTCTGCTATTTGTATATCTTGTGTGTTCACTTTTTCAAGGAATAAACTATATTTATTTATATCTTAGTCGTGTTCTGTTCAACCCAGGTATTTTTGGTGTATTTTATAGCTTGTCATAGAGTTACCGTGACAAGCCTATAATAAACTGGTGGCAGCGGCGGGATTGAACTGAACCTGTATTACAGTTTACTGCGGGACTCTGTAATACAGTTTGAACTCAAGGTGAATTGCGAGTTCCTAAGACTAAAGATATTGGACACACAGTGAACAACATATAACACACGATATGGCACCACCTCACTGTTCCCCTACTTGTGAGCAGCATTGCCTCCAGAACCAAAGTGCCGGCCATCCGTGTGACTAGAGCCAGGCACCGAGACAGGAGGAGTGCATCAAGTCGGTGTGGGAACCTGCAGCCGGCAAGGCTGAGAGAGAGGCTGCGATCGGTGAGCATGAAACCTGGCCAGCTGATCAAAGAACCACCGCTGAAGCCGCTGTAACCATCAAACCGCCCGGAGAGCAGGGAATGGACCCAGTTCTGGGACGGCAGAGACTTGGGTAGGGAGCTGGTGGTCTCAGAGACCACGGAAGTCTTGCAACAGGAGAGGTAACGGCCGTTGCGGCGGCCCGTCCATTTTCCATGAAAGAGCTAGCACTGGTATGTGCGTTAGGCGAGGCGTGGTTCCAGGCGAAGTGGACCCAGTTCATGGCATTGGTGCCGCACCGACCCGCTTACCCCCTCCCAGCACCTGGCGCTCAAGCAACTCTGCTCTGGACTCAGCAGCCTCTTGCGGGGGGTAGTCCACCGGCGGCGGAGAAGCTCCGGCATGAGCCCGGCGCTCGAGCAACTCCGCTCTGGACTCAGCAGCCTCTTGTGGGGGGTAGTCCACCGGTTGCGGAGAAGTTCCGGCATGAGCCCGGCGCTCGAGCAACTCTGCTCTGGACTCAGCAGCCTCTTGCGGGGGGAAGTCAACCGGCGGCGGAGAAGCTTTGGCAGGAGCCCGGCGATCGACCACCTCCGCTCTGGATTCAGCAGCCTCTTGCGGGGGGTAGTCCATTGGCAGCGGAGAAGCTCCGGCAGGCGCCACGGCGCTATCACTGCCAATCAGCGGGCCACAATAATGCCCGGTACCCGTACTGTGTGAGGTCGGGTGAAGAAGCCACTCAGGGCCAGCACTCACGAGCTGCGGAAAAGATGGCCCAGTTAGCGGCATCCTCCGATGGCTCCCACGCAGCCGGGGCAAAAACCCTTCAGAGGATGTTCCCTGGAGAACCTGGCTGGGCTGCAGCGTCTACAGCGGCGGAGAGCGGCGGCCATCCATCGGATCCCGGCGGAGAAGCCACCATTCCGGCATCCTGCGGGAGACAATTTTATTTGGGGGAGGGTTGGGGTGTGCGGGAGGTGGGTGATTCACATTGTTTGGCGGAGTCGACGATCCCCGGCAATGACCGGAGCCCCACAATCTACGCCGGCGACCCTGTACCAAAGTCGGGTGCTTTTGCGGCAGCTACCCGGGGTACGCCCGTGGCAGCGGCGGCGGAAGAGCCGCGATACCGGCAAAGTGCCGGAGCCCTTTCTGAGTGGGGGGAGGGACAGGGATTGCAGGAGGGGGTTATTTTACCGGGTTGGAATGGAGAAGTGTTTCTCCACGAGGACCTGGGACCCTTGTCCTGCACCGTTTTACCTGTGCCAAACCCGGGAGCTGTTGCGGCAGTTGCCTGTTGCTTCCCGGCCAAGCTAATGCCGGCGGCGGCCACTCCAGTCCCCCTGCAATCGGGACCAACGAAGGTGGCGGTCTCTGCGGGGACCAGCGAGGTAAGCCAGACCCAGTCGCTGACTGACCTTGGCTTATTTTTTCCCATGACTGTACCCTGTTATTTCCCTCTAGGAGAAACCGGTGGGTGGCAGGAGATGGGGGCACCAGGGGAGGGGAAACAAGGGCAGCTTGTAGGGCAGCTAGGCTTCCCCATTACACTGGTGGAGTATCAAGGGGACTCTCAGTTAAGAGCCCCACTGTTGCAGCCTTGCTATGGGCTGGAGGTATCAGGGGTTGTGGCACAGTTAGACCACCCCAGGGTTACCTACTGGCCAGGAGCTAAGGTGGGTGCATCTGCACCAGCAACCCTGAGCTCACCTCCGGTAATGAGGGCACAGCTTCAGGGAGGGGGCTAGCCCCATTAGCACCCAGCTCTAGGGTAGGATTGCCTGGGAAAGGGATGGGTGGGCCAGTGGGAACCAGGGAGGGCAGCAAGTGAGCCATCCAGATTTCCCCATTACCCTGGCAGAGCCTCAGGGGGTCTCTCGGTTTAGAGCCCCACTGTTGTTGCCTGGCTATGGGCTGGAGGTATCAGGGGCAGTGGCACAGTTAGCCCACTTCCAGATTACCAGCCAGCCAGTGGCCAAGGCAGGTGCTTCTGCACCAGTGCCCCTGGACTCCACTCCGGAAATGGGGAGGCAGTGTCAGGGAGATGGCGTCACTCAGGTGTCCCTAGGATCCAGGTTAGGAGTTGCTAGGGATAAGCGGAGTGAGGGAAGGCTGCAAGTAGGTGGCCAGCCCCAGGTCTCAGTAGGAGAAGAAGGGCTAGTGGTAGCCGGGGAGGGAAAGCAGCAGGTATGGCAGCTAGAATTCCCCATTACCCTGGTGGAGCCTCCGGGGGTCTCTCAGATCAGCAACCCCCTGTTGCAGCCTGGCTTTGGTCTGGGGGTATCATGGGCAGTGGCAAGGTTGTGCCACCACAGGGATACCTGCCAGCCAAGAGCTAAGGCGGTTGCATCTGGAGAGGTGCCCCTGAGCTTATCCCTGGTAAGGGGAGTCAAGGTCAGGGAGGTAGGTGCACTCAGGGAGTCCCTGTGTCTGGGTTAGGATTGCCTAGGGGGGAGTGGAGTGCAGGTGGGCTGCAGGGAGGTAAGCAGCAGGAGTCATCAGCAGGGGCTGAGGTGCTGGACCTAGTGGAGGCTAGGCAGGGAAACACTGTGGAGCAGGGGGAGATAGGAGGTCAGTGGGGTGTCAGGCAGCTGGCAGAAGCTAGGGATGGGCTAGGTAGGCAGGAGGTCCCTTGTTCTGACTTGCCAGGAGTGACCCCCCTGAAATATTCCCCAGGGTTCCTAGAGGTAGGGCTGTGGGTAGGGAGGAATCCAGAAGCAGTAGCCAGGGCTAGGGGGGTACAGCAGAGGGTTCTGTCCTCAGGGCAGCCAAGGGTAGCTACAGGGAATAAGGGCAGCACAGTTGAGTGGAGAGGAGTGATGCTGGCCCTAGCATTAGTGGTGGTAGCAGGTGCCTGTCTCCTGGCCTTCAGGTCTGAGAGGGCAGGGGCAAAGCATCTGGGTACCAGGGACCCCAGTACAGGATACTGGGGAATTGCCTTGCCCCAGGAGGCACAGGAGAGGGTAGGAGTCAGCATCCCACGTGGTTTCTGGAATCCAGAAGTGATGCCACTCGGGGTGGGGACTACCCAAGAGCCAGGGAGGAGAAGCAAAGGTAAAGCGTAGCAGCTACAGGTGGGCACAGGGCCAGGGCAGGTAGGTTCAATACAGAATAGTGACATAGCTCTTTCACAGACTTGGTTGACAGGAAAGCGACGGTCTGTGCTTGATAGCTGGTCTCTCGCTGGTGCAGAGACATGCCAGTCTCTGGGCAGTATGCAGCCTGGTCTGCAGAGGTGCCCCTTCAAGATGGGCTTGGTTCACCAGGCACTGGGTGGGGGGCAGAGGGTGGCAAAGGAGAATGCCTGGCAGCCACGTTGGAGCCCTGCTCAGCAGGATCTGGACTTCACAATCCAATGTGGCCAGGACAGTGTACTGGACAATGCCGGAGGACAATTTTGCCAGGCCAACCCCTCAGGACTTATTCAGTGCTTCTATGATGCCAGTGGTGTCCCAGTGCCAGGGTGGGCAGCTGGGTCACAAGGCACCCATTGAGCAGGGGAGGTGTCATGGGAGAGGGGGTTTGGCCCGGGATTAAAGGGGTTACACCCCATTTGGCCACCCCCTGCTCTCACTTGGGAAGCAAGGGGTTAACTAGACTGTGATCCAGTAATGTGTTTTTACCTTGCTTCAGAATCCAACTGTTTATTCCCCTGTAAAATGTATTGTCTCATCCCAGTGTTTGCACCAACACATACACTTGGGTTGATGCGGGAGGGAAGGGGTTAATGTTAATTCAGTGATTATAGCCCTTTGTTCCCTTTTCCCGCCTTTTCAGGCTCCAGCTTGCAGCCTTCCATAGGTCGCCATTGAGGCTCCATGCATTCCAATGGCAGAAGTAGCGGTTTTGGACCTATTTTCCAGCGACGACCAGCAGGTGGCGTCCGAGAGGAGGAGCGGCGGTTTCCCATTGTAAGTCAATGGGGCCATTGACTTCAATGGGGATTCCTCGACGCCAACCTCCAGGAACAGGTTGGCAGCCATCCAAACCGCAGACCGCAAGAGCGGAAACATTTTCTAAAAGAGAGCTTTGATGACTGTTACTCAAGTTCAACGACAAGTGGCGTGGGAATCTTAGGTTCTAGGGCACCTGGGAATAAAATTCTTTTTGCCCCTAGCCCCTAGAAGCCCCCCACACGACCCCCATTGGGTCCGGGAATGAGGGACCCCCGTAAAGGTTCGAGCGGAGAAAGAGGGTCGTGCCAAGTCCGAAATTGTGAAAAGGGTAAGTCCAAATCTCCGGTTCTGGAAGGACCAGAAGGCTGGGATTTGGGTGGCATGTAGCCAAGGTTCCGGCATGAATGCATGGCCATTCCCAGCCCTCTCCGAACAACCAGACGGAGTGTGGCTAAATGTAAAGTTTGGTGAATGTCCCCATAGCCGTCAATGGCGGCGTTTTCCCCTTGAAAGTCTATGGTGGGGAACCCCATTGACTTCAACAGCGGAGCCGCACCATTAAAAGCCTATGGCGGTGGAACCCGTTGATTTCAATGGGGAAAGAGTGAAAGGCAGAGATTAATTTTTAAAGGGAAGAATCCTGTATTATAAAAGTGTTTTAACTTGCATTTGCGTATCTCCGGTTCTGGGGGTCGCAGAGGGCTGAAACTTGGCCACAATGAAGATACACTTCCGGTAAGAAAAGCCGGCAAGTATCAGCCCACTAGACCCAACGGAACCGATTATATTAATATGTGAAGATATTAAACTGTGAATGGTATTTTGGGTCTGGTATGAGAACGCAGAGCCCATCTGCTATGTTAATAGGTCAGGAGGGCATGAAGCCTGAGGAAGACCAAAAGTCGAAACGCGTTGCTCTCACCACTAAGCAATTTTGACCCAGCACAGCCACCGTCAAGGAGTGGATCTGAGAGGAGGCAGCACTATATCCGGACGCGGAGCAAGTTAGCTGCGCTCCACGAGACCCACGAGCAATTTCCATTAGACGGCTGGCTTTTTCTCTTTATGCATCTTTCCTATTGTTTTATATATGTTTTGTTTTTAGAGCTTTTTATAATAATTTTTGTTGTAGTCCACGAAAATCGTGACAGTGTTCAATTTCACATCTACACCAAGGAGGGGTCATCTACCCACACTGGCCCACTTGGAGATTAACACTATCAGTATCACAAAGAAGCTAAAGATACCCTGATGTGCATTTACTCACACAAGGCCGTGTGAGTATCATTTTTATTTCTATTTTTATTTTTATAGATCTATACATATCAGATCACCATTACCCTTACAGGGCACCAGATTTAAAGACACCAACAGAAAAAAGATACCTTCCCCTAGCATTGCACTCACACTTGCCCGTGTGAGTGCCTGCAGCATTTTTGCTGCTTTTACGTATCTGCTTGGGCTTTTCTAGTGGGTTACCACAAAATTATGTTGATGTTTCCACACTAACAATTGTTTTCCAATTTGTTCACACCGAGGGGGATTACCACACTGAAAGTTGAAGACCACCAAAGAAAACCAGGAAGAAGATCAAGAACCTGAAAAGAAGAAAAGGAGACTTTCAAGATAAAGATACCTTGATGTGTATTTACTCACACAAGGCCGTGTGAGTATTATTTGATTTATATATATCATTACACACCAGACCCTTATTACACCTATAGATCACTACGTGTAAAGACCAAATTTGGATAAAAAGACACCTTCCCCTAGGATTGTACTCACACTAGCCCGTGTGAGTGCTGGCAGTAATTACTGCCTTTATATATATATATGCATTTAGAGTTAAAATATTGGACTTTATCAATACTGTCTGTATTCCCCTCTAAACCACTGTTTTTCAATTTGTTCACTCCGAGGGAGACATCCTCATTGTAAGCCGAGGACTGTTGAAGATATCCAGAAAGAAAACAGAGTCCTGAAAAGAAGAAGGCAACCGACCAAGGGAACACTAAGACAAGTAAACCTTGCTGTGAGAGCATTTACACAAGGCCGTGTAAGTGATTTAATATATCTTTCAAGCACACCCACCAATATCTATTTAGATACTCTAGATACCCCAAATTCTTCAACCTGTGCTCCCCCTTTTTTCTCTCTATATCCCTGAATGGTATTTTGGGTCTGGTATGAGAACGCAGAGCCCATCTGCTATGTTAATAGGTCAGGAGGGCAGACAAGTTGTCTAGAATAAGCCCTCTGATTAAAGGTTGACCGCTCTGATTGTATACAATAGGGCGGAAGAACAAAAGGCCTGAGTGGTCTGTAAGTGTCATAATTCACACTTGCAGATAAGGGAGATTCTACTTAAAATGAATTTGCTAGCCAGCCAGGCGCCCCAAGGTTAAGGAATAGGACTGAGATTGTATATAAACAGGGCTCAGCCTATGCCCATTGTCTTTGTGTCATTCTGAGATTGCTGTATGAACTGCTAATCAAGATTCCTGATTATTTCATCATTCCAATTCTAAGTAAGTGCATATTTTGTCTGTTATTTGTATATCTTGTGTGTTCACTTTTTCAAGGAATAAACTATATTTATTTATATCTTAGTCGTGTTCAGTTCAACCCAGGTATTTTTGGTGTATTTTATAGCTTGTCATAAAGTTACCGTGACACTAAGAAGGACGGGACCACCCGCTTCTGTGTGGACTACCGGCAGCTCAATGTGAGGACAGTGTCAGATGCTTATCCCATGCCCCGTATGGACGAGCTGTTATATGATCTCGCGGGGGCAAAGTGTCTGACCACTATGGATATGAGCAAAGGTAATACCCAGATCCCGCTGACCCAGGAGGCTAGGGAGAAGTCAGCATTCATTACTCCAAGTGGCCTCTATGAATTCCTAGTGATGCCATTTGGGATGAAGAATGCTCTGGCTACTGCTGCGACACACTTTATTCGAGCAAATACCCAGTATGTACCTGGCAGATACCTGGAATGCGCCGCTCCTCCCCTCTGACAAGCCCCGTTGCGTTTGCCTTCCCAGCCATGGTTCATGCCTGGCTGACGGGAGGCTGATCTGTTAAATGATAATGATTAGGATTTAATAGGCTGCAATGCTTCGCGTGTCTACCAGATGGCATAAATTCATGAATTGTAATGCAGTATATATATATATATATACTGTGCAGTATTGCAGCCAGTGGGAATAAAATGCTTCAATCCCTGCCTGGAAAATAACGCAATGCACTCGGGCAGAAAACAGTCACAAACCTCAATACACCCGGGTATACCCGAATTCGTGGGACTAGCCGAGCTCGAATAAAGTGTGTCGCCAGTGTACCTTCCAATGCCTGGTCAATAGGTGACTGGAAGGGATGCAGGGTTTGCAAGGACTTGGACGATATTAGCAGGACATAGGACAGTCACCTAGTTCATGTAGCAGCGGTGCTGGACAGAATTAGGGAAGCAGGGCTCACATTGAAACCCACCAAGTGTTTAGTAGGTATGGCAGAGGTCTTGTATCTAGGACACAGGGTGGGCGGAGGGCATCTCAAGCCTGAACCAGCTAAGGTTGAGGCTATAGTGCAGTGGCCAATCCCCAAAACTAAGAAGCAGGTTATGGTTTTTTTTAGACACCGCTGGGTACTATAGAAAATTTGTCCCACAGTACAGCGCCGTGGCTAAACCCTTGACGGATCTGACACAGAAGCGACTCCCAGTTCTGGTAGCCTAGTCTCCTGCCTGTGAAACAGTGTTTCAGCCACTCAAGACAGCGCTGGCCAGTACACCCATCCTCGCAGCCCCTGACTATTCCAATACATTTTTGGTTCAGACCGGTGCCTCCGATTACGGTATCAGTGCTGTGCTCAGTCAAGTGGGGGAGGAGGGGGGAGAGCACCTTTGGTGTACCCTAGCAGAAAGCTACTGCCCAAGTAAGTGCTTATGCCACCATTGAAAAAGAGTGTTTGGCTATTGTGTGGGCTCTGAGAAAAGTGCAGCCCTATTTGTATGGCCGGACATTCACAGTGATTTCTGATCACAACCCCTTGAGTTGGATACAAAGGTTGGCTGGGTAAAATGGCAAGCTCCTTTCCTGGAGTCTGGCCCTGCAAGAATTTGACTTTTCCATTCAGCACAATAAAGGCAGTGAACACGGAAATGCCGATGGCCTTTCACACCAAGACAGTCCCAGTGAGCCACCAGCCTCAAGACGTGTCAGGCCAGTTAAACCGCCAGACGAGGTGGTCGTAACAAAGCCTTCATCTTAAGGGGGGAGGTATGACAATGAAGGTGTTAACCAGGCTCAATAATAAAGGTTCAGATTACTTGGTTACCCCTGATTCGTGTGTTGAGGTCCTAGAGTGTCAGCTCTTGGACCCAGATGTCCTAAATGCATTACTGTGAATGTGTGCTACTTATGCGACAATAAAGAATTATGTGTGGTTTGCCCTTCCTGGGGTGCTGGGACCAGGAAATTTCTAGGCTGTAATTTTCATAGTTACCGGAGAAAGTCTTTACAGAATGTGTCTATGTATCGGTGTCACGGGAGACCAGGTCAAATAAACCTTTGTATTTAAAGGATCAGTCACAAGGCAAAACAGGCAGTAAAATAGATTGCAGTTTATTTGGATAAGACTTCGGAAACACACAGAAATACAAGATAAAGAGAATATACACGCTTGCGGGGGTCTGGGGGAATGAAATCTAGCCCTTTCCTAGTGGCAAGGCGCCTGCTTCAGCAAAGGCTTACCTTGATAGGACCCTGGTTCTGGGCTCGTGGACCAGAATCCAGTCTGCTGGCTTGGCCTCTCCATGCTTCCCTGTGTGAATAGCTCTTTCACAGAAGCACCTTTCAGAGGCCCACCAGCATCTGCATGTCTTCACATCTCCAACAGGAAAAAGAGAGAGAGCTGCTTTTTCTGCACGCTCTTATTTAGGCTTGATTCATATCTAAATCATTGAGGGGTCTGATAGCCAATTACAGCAGGGATTGAGATTGCGCATTCACTGATAGGAGGGATAAATTCAAAACTTGCCAATGGAAAATGTGCTTATGAGTTTTGACATACAGGGCCGTTTTTAGCTAGTCCCAGACCTCCTTCTGTCAAGGCTCTTATCCATCTGGAGGAAACAAAGGCAGATATCCTGTAATTCCCTCCCCTTGGCCATGTGCCCAAGCCTACCTGGTTTTGCACAGGGAATCCAATTACTTGAGCCTTTTGCTTTGAAATGCTAATTACATGTGGTTGCCGTATGTCCTGTATGTCCTGTATGCAGTCCCACTCAGAGCACAAACATAAAATTCATGGTAGTTTTAAAACACAGAAAACCAACATTTAGACACAAGAGCTGGCACTCCACCATTTGCACCTATAATATGGGGGTTCTAAAACCTTCTCTTCTCTAAGACACCAGCTAAGAATACCTTGCTGGCAAGTAATACAGGTTAAAATATCCCCCCCCCCCCTTTTCCCTCATGTGCCAGAAGTCTCTGCCCTGCACCTATTTCTCATAATAGAAGCCACCCATACAAGGCAATCCAATTATAAGCTTGCACAGGCAGCTGCGGGCCCATGAGTCAAAGGGAATACATATAGAATGCCTTAACTGGCCCACTGGGCTTACATAGTTATCCCACACACACAGTTCCAAGCTTATAACCCTATTGGGGACAGTATAAAGGGAACAACATTACAGGTCAACACAGTAAGGTACAATATTAGACCCAAGAGCTGACACTCTCAGCCCTTGCCATACGGTTTCAGGGGCAGCAAGCCGGGCTCCACCTTTATTAATGAAGGCCGGCTACACCCTACCATCACAATCGTGGTTCCGGAGTTCTGGGATACCCCAAGAGTTGGATCCGGGAAGATTCTCGAGATTCTTGGATACAGCTAAGCACTTTACTCCGGACAAACTCTGACTCTGAAAACATTCTTGTGACTCACCGCTATAATTCCTACTGCAGCATCTTCCAGACAAGGTAAACGGGCATGGAGGGGTTAATGTATAACTGCAATCATACATGGGGTACCTACTATACTGAAGGGTCCCTAGTAGAAAGAGAGTTGCCCAGATACATGCCCAGGTACTCTTAAACCTGGTATACGGGTTCAGGGGTTGCTCCAGCTATGTGATAAAGCTGAGAGTGGTTTCGTGTGTGTAAAAGTTTTAAAAGTTATTTTTCTAAAGTGTGCCAAGTATAAGGCTAGTGAGTGTAGGCAATATATACCCTCACTCCATCCCTGACACCAGAATAGGGACTTAAACATCTTTATCACACAAAAAACCGGACCAGGTATATTTTATTAAAGAGTTATATTTAATAGGTATATATGCTGATAACCTGTAAATGAACTGTGGGATTTCCAAGTCATGGATTCAGAGGGACCATATGGCTAATTTTCTAAGTCCTGGTTTTCAGGGGCCAAGATCTGAAAAGGGGACGTAGCGGTCGCGTCTGGAATTGCATTCCAGGACTTTCGTGAGTACTTCCCGATCATTGGAACGGACTCCTACAGACATCAGTTGTTAACATTTCGTTCCAAGAAAGTTTATTTCGTTAGCCCCGTTCCCAGTAAGTGTGTTTTCAGTGCAAATTGTGTTACCTTGTGTGTATGTCATTTCCTGAAATAAATTACAATTTATTTTACCTCCTTGCTTTGCTCAATCAATGAACCCGGTATAAAAAGGTGTTGATAAACCTGGTCTCCCGTGACAGCAGGGTATTGCAGTTATACTTGAGTACCTCCGTCCTGGGCTAACACAGCGCTATCCGGCCACCATTTACCCAACGGGACAACGGGTGGGCACAATATTCTAAGAGGCAGAAGTGCCAAGTTGGCGCATGCCCCTTAGCAAATGTGAATCCCAGTGACTTAGAACGGCGCTAGACAAAAGTGATAGTGCAAATAATTAATAAAGTGTTCTAAGTCATCAATATTAGAGCCAAGACTTACCTGCACCATTATAGTGTTAACTTGCTGCACCATCATTGTTTGCTCTTCTTTTTTGGGTGTTCCTTATACCATCGCTCCCTTCCTACCCTTAGCAGACATAAGATAAGGTGCCCACCCGGCTTTACAATACTGGCATATCGGTGATTGTCTGGCAGGAGAATTCCCATGCTCTGATAGGCTGTAGAGGTTTATGAATGGGACACTGAAACCCTTAAGAAACCTTACAGCCAATCAGGACGGCAGATTCCAAGCGCCTAACCATCCGCAGCAAATTCTAAAATGCTCTGTACTGAATAGACGGGAGCCAGCTTTTTGAGAATGTAGTGGTCACAGCTGGCATTGTAGGCTGAAATCAGTTCCTTGATTTTGTGAGTACCTCCTTGTCATTGGAAAGGGCTCCAACAGAGGTAATTTTTGTGATTTTCATTTAAAGGACAATTTTATTTGTTAGCCCCTGTAGGCGGACGCTCACAGAGGTATGCAAGGGAGGCTGATTATAGTGAAATTAAATAAGCCTTTTATTGCGCCTGTTTCCTTAACATCAGGAAACCATCCAAACAAGGGGTAAACAAAGCTCCTATTCACTTGGGAGTATTTCTAGTGAAATACTATGCAGTTCACAACTCCCTTAGATAAGCATGTCTCCCAGCCCCAAACATATAGCATGAAATAAGCAGATATAGAAAGTCTCATAAATGAAAGTCTTATCTGTTCCTTGTGATTGGGAAAATCATCTCTGTCCCTGGTTCAGCTCCCTTTTCCTCAGGGTGTGTCAGCATTCAGGTTTAGAAGTTTCCCCTGTGTCTTGAAAGCAGCTCTGCTGTTTCTTCTGGCAGGGCTCAAGACTGTTTGTCTCCAAGTTCAGTTCAGGTGTGAGCTAAGGAGTCTCCCTTCCTGTCTCAAAAGACAGGCTTTTCTAAGCCATCTAATCAGGCAGGTGGTGTTTGTTAATTGACTACCTGATGCCCCGCTAACCACCACACTGCTGGATTAGAGGTACATTACCTGAACAGGGATAACTCCCCTGTTACAGTCCCGTTGCCAGTAAGTGTGGTAACTGTGTAAATTGTGTTACATTGTGTGTAAGTCTTTTTCTGAAATAAATAATTACAATTTATTTTACCTTCTTGCTTTGCTCAATCATATGATCCCGGTATAAAAAGGTGTTGATAAACCTGCTCTCCCGTGACAGGCTTCTGATGGCAAAGTCCACCACCGTGAGTATGTAATGCTTGCCAGACCAACTGGGGATCATGAGGGGTCCCACTATGTTCATAGATACCCTCTGGAAAGGTTCCCCGATTACCGGTAGTGGGTTCAGGGGCACCTTTACATGGTCACCCACCTTACCCACTCGCTGGCAGGCATCACAGGCACAACAGAACTCTGCCACTGCCCCCGATGCCCCCGGCCAGTAGTAACGCTGCAACAGCCGGGCTATCGTCTGAGTGGCCCCCTGATGCCCCGCTAATGGTATGGAGTGGGCTACCTGTAACAGTTGCTGCTAATTCTCCCTCTGTACCACTAACTGTCTTCAACCAGTCCAGACCCTATCTAGCCCGGTAGAACCCTGTTCTCTATAAAAGAGCCCATGGTGCAATAAGTACTGATCCGACGCGCTGAATGAGGGAGACCCGGATGCCCAGAGCCTTATGCTCTCCAAGCTGGGATCAGACCTCACCGCCTCCCTATACTGTGTCCCTAATTCTGGACACTCACCCTTATTCTCTACGTCGGGGAAAAGGGGAACAGGTAAAGGGGACGGTAAGTCAGCACACTGTCACGACTCCGTCTCGCTTACCTGCCTGGTCTCCTCTGAGTCCACTGGAAATGTTGGTCCCAAATGCAAGAGGATGGCGGGATTCTCAGGTACAACTCCTGAGCTCTGGCTTCTGGTTATTTCTGCAACAGGAGTCAGCTCAGCCATAAACACAAAGGTAACATGGACCAGGTCATTGCCAAAGAGAACCTCCACATCTAACCCGGGCAATACCCACACCTCCCTCATGTCATGTCTGGCACCCCAATCAAGAAAGACCCTGGCAACCTGCATGGACCGCGGCCCTCTGTCTGGCATGATCACTTGCATCCCGGTGTCCGGGAGCAAATCCTCTGGCCGGACCACATCATGTCGGACTAGGGTAACAGTGGCACCGGAGTTGATCAAGCCGGCTGCTTGGCGATCTCTGATGGTCACTGTGCACAGATGCTTCTGCCGGACATCGTTGTATGCAGCTGAGTTCCCTTGGTATCCACTGCTGGTCCACTGGTGGCAAGTGTAGATGTCTCCATCAAAGTCCTTTGCTGGGCTTGTTGGATGGCTTCACCTTGCTCCTCTGTGGTTGCCAGTCGCACATGGGTGACCAGTTTTTCAGCTGGAGAGCATTTCCCCTGATGGGGTCCCCCGGATGGTCCGAACAGTCTGGATTGATGTCCCCAGTTTTGTTACACTGATAGCACCGCCTCTTGTGCTTGAATTCTGCAGCTTTGGGTGTGTTTCCCTTGGCCAGTGTGGCCATGTCCTGGGTAGCACCTTTTTTCTGCATCAATGCCCAGCTTGTGACAAACTCATCAGCCATTTTAGCAGCCTCCACATAGGTCTTTGGTTTGTGGTCAAAGAACCATTCTCTCATGTCCGAGGGACACTGCTGGTAAATCTGTTCCTTAAATATCAAGTCCAGTTGCAAGTGGTACTTACAGTAGAGGCAACTCTTATTCGAACAAAAACCAGTGGCAATTCCCCAAAAAACCCAGGAAACACCCAGGTACATTCTGAATACATGCCTTAAACTTTCCTTAAACTAGCCCCAGCATTTCTGCATTGATTAATTGCCTATCAGATTAACAGCGGGGGTCCCTGGCAGTCCCATTCAAACTGAATTGGA
Source organism: Ascaphus truei (assembly GCF_040206685.1). NCBI lineage: Eukaryota > Metazoa > Chordata > Amphibia > Anura > Ascaphidae > Ascaphus > Ascaphus truei. The sequence continues at coordinate 7,249,379 of NC_134502.1, forward strand.
ATGCCAGGGATCCCTGCTGTGTTAATCCTATGGGTCGTTAGTCAATGCAGAAATGCCTTAAACGTGCCTCAAACTAGCCCAGAACATACCCAGCACATACCCAGCACATACCCAGAATGTAACCCGGCTAGTTTACGGCAAATGTTAGAATAAACGTTGCCTCTACTGTAGTAACACCATACCCCCCCACCTACTGTGTCCCATACAATGCCAGGTGGGACACAAACCACATGTAAGATTCCCGGTGGTGTTTTTCCTCTGAACGGAACATACCTCTGTTCGCTTCAGGGGTGAGGGCATACTGGGTGAGCAATAGGGCTTTCACGTGTCCATAGTCATTGCCATCCTCAGCGGGAATTGCCTGGAAAGTCTCCTTGGCCGTGCCAGACAATAACGTGTTTAAACGCAAAACCCAGTCCTGTTCTGGCACACGGTACCGGTGACATTGGATCTCCAAGTTATTTAGAAACCCGTCAATCTTGTCCGTGCCATCAACGAATTTGCCAAAGCTGTGGTGATCCACTCAGGGGGTGGCTTGCTCCCCGTTAACAAGGTTGGAGGGCTTGGCTGATGTCCCATGTGCGGTTGCAAGGAACCGGTCCCTTTCGTCCAGGGTAGCCCCCTTTCCCCATGTGGAAAGGAGTGCGGTGATTCCAGGTGTGGAGAGTCCATTAGCCACTGAGGCTACCACGGCCACATATCCTAGAACCGGTCCACCAATAAGATCAATGTTGATGCCGCTCCCTCCCCATGTCCTTCCACCGCCACTGGGGCTGGAATAACCTCCTGCGCCCTGGTTGTCTTGTGACCACTGCAACTGCAGCTGAGGGTATTTCCCCCGCTGGTGATGCAATGCTTGCTTCGTGAGGTTCTAAGTCCTCCTCAAGCAAAGTCTTTGAACGACCGTCCATCGGTAACCCATAGCTCTCACAACGGGCAACAATCTTTGCTCGGTCCCATGACCAGTACTGATCTCACCACTTGTCCATGTCCACCTGATGGCACTAAACTAAGTGACAACGAGAACCTGTGTTTTCTCTGCTTCGTAAAACGAGTGTATATTACTTCTTGGTTTGGGAGCTCGAAATCTTCGAGTCTCCCTCTATGTTATAAGACCCCGCAGGATTTTATAATATAGGCTCAATGATCCCTCTTCTACCACCAGTATATAATAGCTTGTCACAGGAAAACGGGCAATTTACACCTTTATACCAGGATCATTAACTGAGCAAAATCAATAAGTAAAACAAATTGTAATTAATTCCATTGAAACAGGCGTACACACAGTGAATCACAAAAAAACAAGAGAAAACACACTTACTGGATGATCTGGGCGAAAAAAACTAACCTTTCCTAGCTCAGATAGTCCTTAAAACAAAGTCTTTAGTTGACCGGGATGGACCCGCAAATGTCCTGGAACTCAATTCAGCATGCGTTACCAGACGCCATCGCTGTATCTGCTACGGAGCTGCAAAAAAACCTTGATCGGGAGATAGTATCAAACGTCCTGGTTCTTTTCAGCTTGTAGTTCCAGCCGCTACATTCTATTCTGAGAACTTGGCCCTGAAAAGTGGGACTTAAGAAAATTTCCTGCCTTGAAATTTCTGAAGCCAGCTCACGTCTATTTCTCACAGAGCATCTTTTGCTGGTTTCAAATTTACTGCTGCTGTCTTGGCGCTTAGAATCTGATGACCTGATTGGCTGCTAGGTTTCTTATAGGATTTTCAGTCCCATTCACAAAACACTACCACCAATCTGCACGTGGGAATATTTCTACCAGCCTATCACAGATTTGCCGGTACTCTGAATACGGGCGGGCACTGATTTCAATTCTGCCATTTAACATATTGAACCCCCCACTGGGCCAGGCTCCTCAGAGTCTGGGGCTGGGCAAATGGTTTCCAGATAGCCCTTATTCATGTCGGGATGTAGGTACTTGTGTGTAACTCCGGTACTCCGCCCGCCCTAAAACCTTGGCATTTCTGTGTCTTTCAAGTCCAGGACCCAACCAGACACAATGGCACCAAGCCTGGTGGCCATCTGGTCTCTCGGAACCACTGACTTGGAAATTCCCCAGTTCATACAGTATACAGTGCATAAATATATATACCGTTATACACCATGTTAATAAAAATCTTACAAAATTCTTCTGTCCCTCGACCCCCACTGAAAAGACGCGCATGTTCATTTTCAGAGCTCCTAAACCTCCCTATAAGAAGTTAACTAAAATGTTGCTTCAAATAACGCTAAGGTTAAGTTTCAGAGTTGCTTCTATTGAACCGAAGCTGGACTTAAAAATTATTTTACTCTAGAAACCTTAAACATGGTTGGAGAACCTCCGAAACCCTATACCGGGGTCCGGGTGTTTGGGCTTATACTGTGGGGTACTCCCCTTAGACCAGGGGCCCCGGACTATACCTGGGACACGCCTTATACCTCCTTTTACTTTTCTTCTCTGTGCCGAAGCAGGGCATCCCAGCGGTGATGTCATACAATACATTCATTGCAGGTACAATACCCAGAGTTTTAAATCTAAAACCTGAAACAAGGTTCAGAGGAAACCAGCCCGGCATAATACCTCTATTGATTGCCTGGTTTCCCCTTCACCATCACAACCATGGCATGTATACACAGCACAGGTACAGCGTGGACAGCAGCAGTGCCAGCCTCCCCTCACATACAGGAATGGGAGGAGCTGTGAGCCAAGATGGCGGAAGACCCTGGAGGAGGGAGAGGAGTTGGAACCAGGTCTCAAGCTAATCTGAATGCGGATAAGAAAGTTCCCCTGGAAGCTAAAGTGCAAAACCTTTGCAAAAGAAAGAGTCAGAAAATATGGAAAAGGAGACTAATGAAAATGTTGGGCAGAAAGAAGCTGAGATGGAGAATACTGAAAGTACTCAGAACCAGACGGGTAAGAGAACTGCGGCTAAAACCAGCCCAAGGTCTAATGAAGCCAGGAGTAAAAGGCAGGCAGAACATGAGAAAAGGAGACTTGGGGTCACAGAAATTGTTATCCCACAAATTTGTAAGGACATACACACTAATGCACAGGCAACTGCAGCTACTCCTGAGACCCCACAAGCAACTTCACCTGACGCAGTGACCCTGTATACAACTGCACCTGATGCAGTGACCCTGTATACAACTGTACCTGACAAAGAGACACTGCATACAGCTGCACCGGAGACAGAGACCCTGGATACAACTGTATACACAGAGACACTGCATACAACTGTACCTGACACAGAGACACTACAAGCTGCTGAGGGTAGCAGACAGGTGCAGGAATTAGCAGCCACACCCAAGGCAGACACACAGCAAACAGCACAGGCTGAGAGCCTGAATGATGCTGGAAATACACCTGAGCCAGAGCAGCAAACAGCCCAAGCACAGGAAGAAGTGTCTGAAATAGAAATGGCTGAAGCACTGGAAAATGCTGAAGCAGTAAAGTTTTTTCAGGCACAAGAAATGGAGATTCCTAAAATGGGAGAGAAATCCATACAGCCTGCAGCAGCATCAAAGCCCTTGGCAGAAACAAGAGCGGCAAAAGCAAAGTCCTTAGATGAAGCAGGAACGGCAGCAAAACCAACAGGAGCGGCTGTACCAGCTCGTCCCCAGCAGTCAGCATGGAGTACAAGACGCCCAGGTACGTCTTATTTGTCATTTGATGATGCCAACAAGTGCAGGAACGTTGTCAGACTTCATTATTGTGGGGATATGGTTCCAATACCGGACAGATTTGTCATAGGACAGGACTTGATCAAAGTTTCTCTTGGTTTCCAACCCAGTGAGGTTAATGCTTTGTTTCATGCTCCTCATAGCAGGAACTACGAAGTCAGCTTTAAGACACCAGAAGGGTTAGAAAAATTCTGGTCTTGTTACAGAGAAGTGAAGGATAATCCAGAATGGGAATTTTTTAAAGTTATCCAGGTATCTCGCCCAGTGACCGTGGAAGTGAATATTATTTTTGATATTGAGACTGTAGCGGTAGAAGATATACATTTTTGGCTACAAAGACAGTGTGATGTTCAGTCTGGTCCAGTGAAAAATATGGATGCTGAAGGTTTCTGGAATGGGGGCTACAAGTTTAAAGTTAAGCTCAGGTACACACACAATGTGGCATGTCACCTCCCAAACGCCATATATATTGGAAGGGATCGCGGGCGATGTTTTTATTGGGGACAGCCTAAAAAGTGTTTTAAATGTGATTCCCCTAGGCACTTACAGTAAGCTCAGCGTGTGATAAAATCAGGTGCACTTTATGTGGTTCAATTGGTGTCATCACAGCTCTGAGTGTGACAAGGACATTGTCTGCAACCTGTGCTATAAATGTGGTCATTCCTTTAAAGATTGCCCAGAAGCCGAACACAACCATTATGGGCAGAATGACACAGAGTCATCAGAAAGTCTTCAACTTACACCTGTAGAAGAGGTTTTAAAGTCTCGGGGTCTGACATATATGCTTCCAGCCCAAAGGGGGTAAGACGGAGAGCACAGGAGCGATCTGAGTTTTGTACCAAACACAGAGAATTCTACTCAAGAAGGTGATGTACCCCGCAAGTATGGCGGCAAACCCCACAAAGATCGCGAACATCGCAGTGATGGCGGCTAACCCCACAAAGATGGCGGCGAACCTCGCAGAGATGGCGATAATGAATGGGAAACCATAAGAAATAAGAAGAAGACTGCCCAAACCAGCTCAGCTGGAAAGAAAACTGCAAAAACTGGAGATAAAGAAACTGTCCAAGAAGAGATCTCACTGCACAAAAGCTATGAGGTATTGGAGGAAAAGAGTTGGGGCGAAAAGATGGGTGATGCAGACCCCGATATGTCGGAAAGTCAGACCCCACAGCAGTCTGGATCAATTCAAAACATTGAGATGGCCGGACCATCAAATAAGAGAAATCTACCATCAGAGAGTCCCCCCAGGAGAAAGAAAATGGTCAAAAAGAAAAATGGGGCTAAAAAGAAAAAAAAAGGGTGGTGGTGATTCACTAAATATGCAAAGTGCCCCTCTACGCTGAAGGTGGCAACTATTAATGTGAATAGTATTAAGGGGTAAAAGAACTGGACTGAAGCCTTTTCTAGTCTAAAGGACTTTAAGAATTAGATTTTCTTTTTGCAGGAAACTTGCTTTTCTAATTTGTGTTATTTATCTATCAGTAAAGTTTATATAACAGAGGGAATCTGAGAGGTTGGAGAGATGTGTTTGGATATTTTTGAAAAGGGAATCTCTCTAAGATAAAATGTAATGTTTATGTCATTCTCTGGATGCTATTCTGTGAGTATTGTGTGTATTTGTAAATATTTGTATTTTGTATTTAAAATAAAAAAAGATTCCCCTCACACACTACTACACCATGACGTACACATGTCATGGGAGACAGGGTTATTAACACCTTTTTTACCAGGATCATTTGATTGAGTTTGGCGGGAGAGGGTAAACCAGGCCAATAATAAAGGTATTATGCCCGGCTGATTAACCCTAACCCTTGTTGGGACTGTAGGGGTTAAAAGATATTGTCCCCATAATACCATGTTTTCCCCAATCCTAGCTTTTTTTGTCCCTGTTTTGCAGCTCAGAAGCTAGCTACAGTTCCAATGAATGAATGAAAATGTGCTAACTGTGTTTGAGACGCAAGGCGGAGCTTCTAGCGCTGTGCCAAGCGCTGATTGAAGAAGCGTGCCGTGGATAAGTAGCTGCTTTAAAGATGGGTATCATTTTCCAAGCCGCAGATGTCTGAACCGCAAAGTCAATTGGATAAGTGGTTTGCGATCTAGCTGAAGTGCCTGCTTGTCAAAATGTATCCACCGTGCTCGTTAACCACTTAAGCTGAATTGATGGTGTGTGTCTGCGGTTACCGATCAAAATTCAGCATGGATACATTGGATGCCGGCTTGTAACCCAGACCAATTATAGGTCAAACCGCAACCCACATCATAGAGCCCATTTAATTAAGTGGATAACTTGCACTAGCAAAGAGCTAGCACTCTAATTTTTGGAGTGCATTTAGTCACACATGAACCATGAACATACATATGAGTTTGATATTTGTAACATATGCAGAACATACATTTATAAATATACTTTATTTCCATGGTGTTTTAAATGTGAAGGCAGGAACCCCTTTCCTGCCGGTCTGGCAATTAATCGATTGACATGCCCATATGTTATGGATGAATGAGCTGAGGGATTTTTCATCTCTGTACTTCAAAAGGCACCCTGCTGAGATGGTTCCCCAGTGTCCAGAGAAGTCTGGAGTTGAAAAGCCTCAGAGACCCTAGGTGTCAGGGATTCCGGTTTATTCCTAAGTATCACATACCGGTGTGTAGTATGGGCGCTTCACACTTGGTAGCCAAACCCCAGACTTACTGTTGCCAGGTAAGAGGTTGGGCCCGGTATGCTAAGCAGCTTAGGTATCAAGTTAGCACATGCTCTTTGCAAACCGGGAAGCAACTTCTGCCCTTTTTGTGAGCTACTGGCAAGTCTGGGATAGGTGGGAAAAGTTGTTCCCACAAGAGGATTGGGTGTGTATGTTAGGTATAGGACCCTTAACCCTATAAAGATGCCTGCAGCCCAGTCCCAGTGAGTTCCATCTGAGATTCACCTAAGATCAACCAAGAAATGTCCCAGTACAGCATCAGCGGTTCCAGAGTGTGAGGGGTTAACTACATCGTAACAAAGGATCGTACCCCTCTTCCAGAATTCGTTTTAGCTAAGGATACCCAAACTAATCCTGTAAGGACTTTATGAAATAATTCCTTTTGGCGGAGATATAGGGCTGGCAAGTTGTGCCCCTAGCCAAGGACTGTCGCACGGCTCACATTGTGCACCCACTTGCATGCGTGCAGGGGTGTCCAGAGACTTTGTTGCGTTCCGTGGACATTTTATTTCGTTTTCCCGTCCCAGTACGTGTATTTTGGCTGTAATTGTGAAGTATTGTGTATTTGTCTTTAAAGGAAATAAATTACAATTTATTTTACCCTCCTTGTACTGTTCAGTCCAGAATCCCGGTATTAATTTGTTGGTAAGACCTGGTCTACTGTGACATTGAGCAAGACAAGGAGGTAAAATAAGTTGTAATTTATTCCATGAAAAGACATACACACAATGTAACACAATGTAACACAATTTGCACTGAAAACTGGGAACAAAATATACTTTCTTGGAACTAAATGTTAACAACTGACGTCTGTAGGAGCCCTTTCCAATGACCGGGACGTACTCACAAAAGTCCTGGAACACAATTTGGCATGCAATACCAGCTACGACCGCTACGTCCCATTTTCAGAACTTTGCCCTGAAAGGTGGGACTTAGAACATTTCTTGAGTTGAAAATCCCTGAAGCCGGCTCGCGTCTATTTCTCATAGAGCATCTTTTTCGTATCTTGAATTTGCCGCTGATGGTTGGGCGCTTGGAATCTGAGGTCCTGATTGGATGCAAGGTTTCTTATAGGTTTTGGAAGTCCAATTCAACAACCACTACAGCCAATCAGCGCATGGGAATTCTCCTGCTAGCCAATCACCAATTTGTCAGTATACTGAATCAGGGCGGGCACAAATTTTGATACTGCAATGGGGCATGCGCCAACCTGGCACCTCTGCCTCTTAGCATATCGAGCCCACTCGCTGTCCAGGCCCCACAGAGTCTGGGGCTCAGCAAATGGTTGCCAGATAGCCCTTTGTTAGCCCAGGACGGGGGTACTCAGAGATAACGGCAGTACTCCTGTTCTAACACCTTGGCTTCTCTGAGGCTTTCAACTCTGGGTCCCGAGCAGACTCAGTGGTGCCAAGTGGTGCCCAGGACAGGGGTACTCAGAGATAACTGCAGTACTCCTCCTGTTCTAACACCTTGGCATCCCTGAGGCTTTCAACTCTGGGTCCCGAGCAGACTCAGTGGTGCCAAGCTTGGTAGCCATCTGGTCTCTCAGAACCACGGACTTGGAAATCCCACAGGCACATAGTTACAAGCATATACATTTATCAAATAAAAACCTTTAATAAAATATACTTTGACTCTGCGTCTTGTGTTTAACCCTGTCTAAGTCTCTTGGTCTGGTGTCAGGGATAGAATAAGAATATATGTTACCTACTCTTACCAGCCTTATCCCTGGCACACTGCAAAACCCTGACTTTATCTTTATACTCAAATAAAAACCTTTGCAGCTTTATTACATAGCTGGAGCAACCCCTGAATCCCTGTACCAGGTTCAGGGTGACTTGGGCATAAACTGGGCATCCCCCCTTATGCTGGGTACCCAAGGACAATTCTGGGGATACCTTGGTCCCTGATGCCCTTTTTAACTTTCCGGTTTGTGCTGAAGCAGGGAAACCTGGCTGTGAGTCGCAAGAACGTTTCCAGGGTAGGATTTTTCTGAAGCACTGTGCTTCAATGTGCCTGAGAATCTTACCTGATTCCCGGGTATATCTTTGGGGTATCCCATAACTTGGGAACCCCAACTACAGTACATAGCCACAATCTGAAAGAAGTTTCCCCGCAAAACCCTGGCTAGGTAAAAACACAAAAATACTGTATTGTCGCATAATTTACACACCGTCAAAGTGATGCATATATGAAAGTCCGGTCCAAGAGCTGACACTCTAGGAGCTTCAAACACAGATCAGGGGTAACCAAGTGGGCTTAACCTTTATTATTGAGCCTGGTTACCCCCTCACTGTCACAACACACATCTCTGGTACAGTGTGGGCAGTGGCAGTGCCAGCCTTCCCCTCACACACACTACCACACCATGACATGTACACGCAGCACAGGTACAGCACGAGCAGAAGCAGTGCCATCCTCCCCATAACACACACTGTCGTAGCCTATATCTCGTAAAAATAAAGTACAAATAGACTTGTGCATTATTTCCTGAGTCCCATTAAAGGGAATTCTCTGAGTCTCTCCTGGAAAAAAATCAGTCCCACCGGTTAAATAATTATCCTGTTAGAAATATCCCTCACATTCCCCCCTCCATGTCAGGTTGTCAGAGACATATTGCAAACACACATTGCTCTGCAGAACAGAAGAGGTCAGTGCTAATTAATGCTTTTCTGCTAACCAGGGAATTCACTTATGTATAAAAAGGGGCATTAATTAAAAATATCCACACGGCCGAGATTTAGAGACAGAGAAAGAATGAGGTAAGCAAATTTGTATATTCAGCATCATTATACAGCATGTCACAATCATTTTCAGTGTATAGATTCTCATTATCATTATACAGTGCAGCATGATATATATATATATATATATACAGCATGCAGTGCAGCATGAGATATATACAGTATATATATCTCATGCTGCACTGTATAATGATAATGAGAATCTATACACTGAAAATGATTGTGACATGCTGTATAATGATGCTGAATATCTACAGTATACACACTGACAATGAACATGCTGCACTGTATAATGATGCTGAGCATCTCTATACACTGATAATGAACATGCCACACTGTATAATGATGCCGAGTATGTATTCACTGATAACGAACATGCCGCTCTGTATAATGATGTTAAGTATCTTTACAATAGTAATAAACATGGGGTGCTGTATGATGAGGCTGAGTATATATCTATTTGTTTCCATCTTCTGCTCAGATAATGTAATTATCCTACATAGCAATAATGCCTGGTATATAATGTCTGGGTGACTCTATTACATTGCAGGGTTCTGATTTCCCATCCTATAAATGAAAGATTAGGATTAAATCTCTTTCTTCTGTCTGATTTCAGGGCGATGTCCCTTTTATACTGGTCTATATGGCATCTTGTTCTCTCCTACCTCACTCCTGCCTCTCGTTCTGACAGCCTGGGGTGCAAACTGCGTGGCTTGGACCTAACTGGGCTCTACAAGCATGGAGATATCTTAATAGGCATAGTGATTCCCTTCCAAGTTGATGTACAGTACCTGGAATCCATTTTCATAGAGACCCCCCGACAGGGAGCCTGTAAATTGTAAGGTTTACAATATTCTTCTATAGTTTCATCTCCATCTCTCCCTCTCTCTCTATCTTCTTCTCTATGCCCCTATCCCCCTCTCCTCCCATCTGTCTCTCCCTCTTTCTCACCCTTTCTCTTTTTCTCTCTCCGCATGATATCTCTCAAAACTATTTTATTATTTTTTGTATCACTGCTCCCTTTGCTCTCTAAATAACTATCGTTATCTTCCTCTTTCTCTTCTATCCCCTCTCTATTTCTTCTCCCTAGCTATGTTTTTAATCTTTATCCGTCTATCTCTCTCACTATCCCCCTTCCACCTCTCCCTCTCTCTCTCTCTCTCCTCTCTCTTCTCTCCTCTCTCTCTTCTCTCTCTTCTCTCTCTTCTCTCTCTTCTCTCTCTTCTCTCTCTCTCTCTCTTCTCTCTCTCTCTCTCTCTCTCCTCGCTCTCTCTCTCTCTCTCTCTCTCTCTCTCTCTCTCTCTCTCTCTCTCTTCTATCATCTTTTCTCTCTCTACCTTTTAATCCTCCAGTTCCATTTCCTCCTTGGGTAGAAGATATTAAATTAGCACCACCTCTCCACAGACTTTTGTTCCATTGCCTTCATAATTCTCCCTCTACCTTCCTCAGTTTCTCTATAGGTAAAAGATCATATCCTTAGTTTCTTCCTTCTCCCCCTCAGCTTCTATTCTGATGTCTTCCCGCAGTTCCAGGCCATGAGGTTCACCATGGAGGAGATCAACAGAAGACATGACCTCCTCCCCAACCTCACCCTGGGCTTTCAAATCTACGACTCTTGTCGTGTACTGCAGAGGGAGCTGGATGGGACCCTGAAGATTTTAACAGGTCAGAGCCAGGGAATCCCCAATTTCTCTTGCCGGGAAAAGCCACCTCTGGCTGCCATCATTGGACACTCAACCTCCACCTACTCCATTCTCATGGCGCATATCCTGGGTCTGTACAGATACCCACAGGTAAGGAACAATAGGAGCTATCCACAGTGCTGAACATCTTATCACACTGATCTCTTCCAAACAGCAACTCAACACAACTGCCAGCAATGCATATTAGGATAGATACATTTATATTTGAATGGGGTTATTACAAAGCACAATTCATCTCATTTATATTTTTTCTTTTTTATTGTGATATTTCAGAAAAAAGCATTGCCATAATATTAAGTTATCGCTCTACTTTTATTGATATTTTCAGTGAAAATTGTTACCTGTACCTTATAAAACTCAAATGTGTCACTTTAGATCAGTATCTACTCGACCAGCTCCCTCCTGAGTGACAGAATACAGTTCCCTTCATTCTTCAGGACTGTACCAAGTGATGCCTTCCAGTCGCAAGGACTGGCCCAGCTGGTTTTGCATTTTGGCTGGACATGGGTTGGCTTGGTAGCATTGGGAAATGACTATGGACAACAGGGCATCCAAGTCATTAAGCAGGAGATCCTCAAAGCAGGAGCTTGTGTGGCCTTCACAGAATTTATCCTGCTAAGCCATCTGGATATGAACACTCCCCAGCTCATCAGGGTCATCAGAGAATCAACAGCCACAGCTGTGGTGGTCTTCTCCACAGATTTTGACATGATCCCACTTCTTGATGAAATGCTGAGGCAGAACGTGACTGGAAAGATCTTTGTGGCCAGTGAAGCTTGGTCCATCTCAAACATATTATCAGTGGAGAAATACTCTACTATACTCTCTGGCTGCATTGGTTTTGCCTTCTACAGCTCAAAGATTGCAGGATTTAGAGAGTATCTTAACAGCGTTCGTCTATTCAATTCGACAGGTGAAATTTGGGCCAAGAAGTTCTGGGAAGAAATATTTGGATGCAAATTCTTGGACCAGAGAAAGCTCACTGGGTCATTGAGTAATCTTGCTAAATTATGTACGGGAAATGAGGATTTAGAGAGTATCGAGAACAGTTACAATGATGTATCCAACGTAAGAGGTTCCTACAACGTTTATACAGCTATTTATCTTGTAGCCAAAGCTCTGCATGATCTGAAAACATGCCAGGAGGGGAGAGGACGATTTTATAACGGAAGTTGTCCAGATATTCATAATTTCAAACCATGGCAAGTAAGATTTGCTGTTAACCATTAGAGATAGGCAAACCAGTCCAAATCTGTTTCCTGAATTTTTCTGAATTTGCCATTAAAAATCTGTTCCGCTGTGTAAAATCCGCTAATGGATTGTTATAGTTTAAATCCGTGCAAATAAATCCAAAACCGCCATTGGCTACAATCCACAGGAGGATTATGAGAATCCATTTGTGGATTCCGAAATCCGCTGATGGATTTTAAGAATCCAATCAACGGATTCCGCAATCTGCATGCTGGTTGCTGAATCCACGGATTGGATTCTTAAAGTCCGTCAACAGATTGCGGAATCTGCAGATTGATTGTCGGTGTAAAAAAAATAAAACAATTCAGCAAAATGCGAATAGCCATTTTGAGACTGATCTGCTGAAATCCGTGGACAAAAGGTTCCGGCTGATCCGCATGTCAGGAATATATACAGTAGTTACTTAAATTTCTCTCTTTCACAGTTCCTTTGTGTGTCCACCGGGTGTGCTGCTGCTTCTATCTGCTCTAGGTTTTCCTCGGTTCGAATTCTCTTGGTCCTCCTGTGTTTCCCTGTCTTCTGTCCTTGCCTGCCTTTATAGTTTCCTGTCTTCTGTTCCTCTTTGCCTTTGTTTTGTGTTCCATGGACTTCTCTGCCACAGCCTGTTTCTGATCTTGCACTTGTCCAGTCCTTGCTAATAAAGGTTCTTGCCTTTAATTAGGCCTGTGCCAGTGTGTTCCTTTCCTTTTCCCTACCATAGCCTCTGTCCCTCTACCTGTGTATTCCCTGCTGCATACCTCTGTGCCTGTGACCTGACTATTATACACTGCTGCCTGTCCTGGACCTCTGCCTGTGACCCTGACTAAGCCTTCCCTGCTCCTTGCTGTTCTGGCAAATGAGCTCCAACCTGCATATGAAGTCCTGACATCATGACAGATAAAAACCTACCGCAAAAAATTGCCCATCTCAATTAATTATTTGTTTTATGTGAATGTACAAATGGCCCTCGTTGTCAATACTATTATGGGGTCATGTATCAGTGTGTCTTTGTTACTCTGGGGTGCAGAAATGAAGTATGTGAAAGTCCCTAATCTTCCCCCAGTCTCCTCTCTATCAGTTCAACCTATTATTACCTATTTTGAAAGTAAGCTCCATGTGATGCCCTTTAAAGCAGATTCACAACCTTAGTTTTATTCATTCCAAGCTGTAATAATATTTATTTTAATTTTATTGAGAAGACACAAAGTCTATAGTATAGTGTTCACATTGTAACTCCTGGTATTTATTTTTACTTTCTCCACTCCACTGATTAGCACAGTTTTCCCTAGATACTTAAGGCAGGAAAGGACTGTTACAGTATTATCTCTGGTAGAGCTACTCCTGGAAAAAGGTGTAAGCAGCCCTTGGTTGGAGAAGTAGAATAAAAGAGACTCATGGTTACAAATACAACCCAAGTAGGTACAAGTACAAGTGATAATAGCTACACACAATGTCAGTTCATGTGATGTTGCCATTAAGAAAACCCAACACAGAGTGTCATGAATAGTCCTGACATATTTTCCTGGTTCTCCCTCTCCCCTTCTGTTCCTTCTCTGTCCACCGGGTGTGCTCTGAGTTCCTCTGTCTGTCTGTCTCTCATTGTTGCTCCTGTCCTCTGTCATAGTTTCCTGTTTCCTGTACTTCCTGGCCTTTGTTTTGTGATCCTGACTCCTTCTGTTTCTGCCTGATCTGACCTGACCTGTTCCCTGTAGTCCTAATTACATATTAAAGGCCCTTGGAATTGAACTAGATTGCCCCAGTCTGTTTCCTGCTAGCAAGTCCAAGTCTCAGTTCCTGCTCCCCTGCCCTGCTCCTGCCTTTCTGTTGCCAACCCCTGCCTGGACCCCGACGATCCTTGCTTGCTGCATGCCACCGAACCCTGCCTGTAACCCAGACGATCCTGCTTGCTGCCTGCCACAGAACCCTGCCTGTGACCCAGATGATCCTGCTTGCCATCTGCCACTGACCTCAGCCCATGACCCAAACAATCCACGCTCCCTGCTGTTCCGGCCACCGAGGTCCTTCCAGCTCCTGGAGTCTCCACCATGACACAGAGGTCTCACAAAATTAAACTCCTTGGGAAACTCAAGAGACTGAACAATTGGTTTAGTAGAATTTGTCAGTCCATAGAGGGCAAATAAATGAGGGATGATCCTTTTCCCCTTGCAGCTGTTACACTATATTCAGAACGTACGTGTGAGGCTGAGCAATGGAAGAGAGGTCTTCTTCGATAAGAATGGGGACCTCCCTGCAGTGTACGATATTGTGAACTGGCAGCTGGGTGCAGATGGCATGATGAGGCAGGTCAAGGTGGGAAGCTTCGATACCGCGGCCTCAGATGGAAAAATCTTTAATATCAATGAAAGTGCCGTTGTGTGGGCCTTAGGGAGAAGACAGGTACGGTATGCAGTGTGAAGGCTTTGAGTGTGAGATTTGATTGTACAGAACATGTCAGAACATGACAGAATATTACAGCTGTATGTATATCTTTATTTAAATTGCAATCACAGTGTACTCCGCACTTTACACAGGGACAAAAAAGTACAGGAAATTATAATACAATAAGTGCTACAAAGTAAGACATTTGGAAAGGGCATCCCTTCCCCTGATTAGTCTATAATGCCCTCTCACAAGTTATTGAGTTTGTGAATCTTGTTAAAATCCCAGTGTCAGTTCAACTTGGGCAAGTCAGGAGAAGTCAACAGGGTAGTCACTCATTGTGTCTGTGCAGCACAACGTATAGTGGCAGTGTTTTTGAAGACAAATGCCATTATTATTATTGAGAGGTCTTAAAAGTTTATAATCCAATTCAAGGAAGCTATGAGTCTGTCCGTCACCCCAAGTAGGGTGACATAGTGACACAGATAGGATGGAGCTATGAGTCTGTCCCCCCCCTGCAAGTTGAAACAATGACCAAGACAGAAGGGAGCTATGAGTCTGTCCTTCCCTCAGTGTTAAGCAGTGACACAGATAAAAGGGAGCTGTGATCCTTTCAACCCCTCTCAAATTGTGACTTGTTCAATATTCATTGTCCCCAAGGCTCCCGAGTCTGTCTGCAGCCAGAGTTGCCACAAAGGGTTCAGGAGGGTGATGAGAAGAGGGGAGCCTGTCTGTTGTTTTCAATGTGTCTCCTGTTCCCAAGGAGAAATATCTAACTTGACAGGTAACTAGATTCTATAAACACCATGGACAAACCAAAAGATGTTAAGTGTTCAAGTGTCTTTTTCACACCTTTATCTTTCAGACTCAATTGATTGCTTCAAGTGTCCATGGGATATGTGGCCCAGTCTCGCAAAAGACAGATGCCTTCCAAAGACAATTGAGTTCCTTTCATATGAAGAGGCCTTGGGTGCCACTTTGGCTGCTACCAGTCTCTGTTCCTCCATGATCCCAGTTTTCATCATTGGGCTTTTCATCCATTATAAGAACACTCCAATTGTCAGAGCAAATAACTACACACTCAGTTGTCTTCTCCTGGGGTCCCTGTCCTTCTGCTTCCTCTGCTCTTTAGCTTTCATTGGTTACCCGAAACCTGAGAAATGTCTTCTACGCCAGGCTGCTTTTGGCATGGTCTTTGCCCTCTGTGTCTCCTGCATCTTGGCAAAAACCTTCATGGTGGTCTTTGCCTTCATGGCCACAAAACCAGGAAGCAACCTGAGGAAATGGACTAGTCCTCGGGTGTCCTACATGATCATAGTGTTCTGCTCCTTCTTACAATTTCTCGTGTGCATCTCTTGGCTTTTGCTCTCTCCTCCATTTCAAGAAAACAACATCCAAAGTCAACCTGGGGTCATCATCGCTGAATGTAATGAGGGCTCCCCCATTGCCTTCTGGTGCATGCTGGGATATCTAGGTCTCTTAGCCACCATCAGCTTCATTGTTGCCTTCCTCGCCAGGAGGCTTCCTGGAAACTTCAACGAAGCCAAATTCATCACCTTCAGCATGCTGGCCTTCCTCAGTGTCTGGGTGTCCTTTATCCCGGCCTCCCTCAGTGCACGTGGCAAGTACACCGTGGCCATGGAGATCTTCGCCATCCTGTCCTCAAGCTGGGCCCTCGTGGTCTGCATGTTTGTGCCCAAATGTTTCATCATAATGTTCCGACCCAACATGAACTTGAGAGAACATCTCATGGGGAAAGCTAAAGGTTCAAGTTAAGAGATTCAAAAAAATTCACATTTTAAATCTCCAGAACTTCAAAATATTTTACTTCAATTAAAATTGTTCCTTTTTATACTTTATCTGGAATGAGGAACCAATAAATAAAGCTGTATTTCTATTTTTAATATTGTCAATTTCCAAAATTCTCATCATCCTTATTTCAAGCCATCATGGAGGATCGGGAGGGCAAGTGGGAGGGAAGACACGTAAGGGAGCTTTCAATTACACATTTTTCTTTTATATTTTAAAATGTAGTCTATAATAGTAATAACCCCTCAGGACAAGTTTTTTCCTGAACATGAATGCCCAAGTGTACCGGGAGGGGGTTAACCAAGCAAATAATAAAGGTATTATGCCCAGCTGGTTAACCCTAATCCCTGTTGGGACTGAAGGGGTTAAACTGTATTGTGCCCATCATATCATATTTGCCCCTATACCATCTTTATTGTCTTTATTTTGCAGCTAAAGAAGCTAGCTGCTGTTGAATGAATGAACTATGTGCGAATTGTATTTGTGACACAAGGGGGAGCCGCTAGCGCTGAACCAAGCACTAAGTGAAGAAGCGTGCCTATGAGGGGGTGGGGTGCACTTTGAAGTATAGAGATTACTTCCTAAGCCGTAGACCTCTAAAACGCAAAGTTAATTGGATAAGTGGTTTGCGGTCTAGCTGAAGTGCTTTCCTGTCAAATGTATCCACCGATCTCGTTAGCCACTTAAACTGAACATATTGGCGTGGGAACTAGGTTAAACCACTCACCACATCACAGCCCTGTCCACTTAAGTGGCTAACTTGCGCTAAGAGTGAGCTAGCAATCTAATTTTTGGATCCTGGCTAGCTGAAGAAATACAACACACATACATATTTGTTTTATATTGTTTATAAAAGTAGAAACCACATATAAAGAATAAAATGTGTTTCAGTGCTGGTTTTAAATGTAAAGACAGGAAACTTTTAATGTCAGCCCGGTAATAACTCCTTTAACATGTACACGAACCCTGTAAGGACTGAACAAACTTTTTCCTGTTGGCAGAGATATAGGGCGGGCAACTTGTGCCACCTAGCCAGGAACTGTTACACGGATCAATTTGCGCACCCACTTGCATGCGTGCAGGGGTGTACAGAGACTTTGTTTCATTCCAAGGACATTTGAGTTCGTTTCCCCATCCCAGAAAGTGTTTTATCCAGTGTTTTGTGAAGATTTGTGTGTTTGTCTGAAAAGAAATAAATTACAATTTATTTTACTCATCTTGTGTGCTCAGTCCAGAATCCTGGTATAAATGTGTGCATAAGTCTTGGTCTCCCATGACACCAAGTACAGTAAGTCAACTCTTCCATCATGAGCATTTATGGACCCCTTCCATCATAGGCATTGATGGCCTGGTAATGCCATGGTGAATTACTGCTTAAATAAGACACACATAACAACATAATAAATAATTCATGCATTATATCCTGTTGCCCTATAACTCCTCCAATTGTTTCATATAACAGCATCCTGTAATTCCTTATTTTCCCACATATAACCATTCCCTACTACTCCTCCTTTTTCTCCATTTAACTCCATCAATTACTCCATATAACTCTTCGTATTGCCCCATATAACCCTTCTCTATAATTCCTCGCATTGCTCCATAAATCCTCTCCTTATTATACCTCTTATTTCTCCATAAAATCGCTCCCTATACTGTAACTCACCCTATTACCCCATATAACGACTTTCTATAACTCTTCCTATTACTCCATATAACCGCTCCCTATATTTCTTCGTATTACCCCATATAACCTCTCCCTATTACTCCTATTACCCCATTTAACTGCTCCCTATAACTCCCACTATTGCCCCATATAACTGTGACAGGGGGAGGGCGGGGGGGGGGGGGTAACCAGGCTAAACAATAAAGGTCAAGCTAGTTTTGGTTACCACTGCTCCGTGTTTAAGGGTCCAAGACAGTTAGCTCTTGGGCCCAGTAACATTGTAACATTGTACTATTCCAATGTTTTGTCTGTAATAAAAGCATTTTTTGTGTTTTTCCCTTTGTGGGCATGCAATCAAGCAGGGATTGCAAGGGTATGGGTTTCAATGGGGGGGTTGCGGAGGAACCGTTGACAGAATGTGCCTAGGAGGTTGGGGTCTGGAGTTGTTGGTTCCATCAAACATGTACCCGGGAATCATGCCTGATTCTTGGATACATGTAGGCACATTGTCCTGGCAATACATCCCATTGAAAATGCAAGTGCGACTCACCCCTAGGGTACCCTGCTTCAGCACAGCCCAGAAAGGAGAATGAAGCACAGGGATAAAACGTATTCCTGTACCTGAGGGAATCCCTAGGTTAAGGGGGGTACCCCAGCTAGTGCCAAGTTGACCCACAACCAGTAAATAAGGTTGGGGGGGAATCTGAGAGTCCAAACCGAGTCCAATGGAAAGTGTGTGGGGAATAAGGCAGATAGAAATAAAATGACAACATTTTCCCCTTTTCGGTTCCCTGCCCCCCAAGACTCAGAGTGTATTAAAATGTACTTTAAGGCAGTGTAATTTGTTTACACATTCGGAACCGATGTCCACACAGGCAGCCCGTGCAAACCCATAGGCGCCAGTATGTCTGTTGGACATCGGAGTTCAAAGCAGCCAGGTGATGCCCAGAAGTGTAAATAGCATTTGGTCAGCGGGGAAAGGTGGAGTACCAGGTTTGGAGATCAATGGCCGTCCTCTGGGATGACACTTGCTCTGCCAGACCTGGTGGAGCCTGCCCAGTGGGTGGCATTGATGTAGCCAGGGAGAGAGGTGGCAGGCTTGCGCATGTCTCTTGGCTATTTCAGATTTCCCCCTTACCCGGCTTTTCTAACCAGCTTGGTTCTGATTGGCTGCTTGGGAAAGTGCCCACGCATTGATTGGCTGCTCAGTTTTGTGAATGAAACTGAAAATACTATAAGAACCTGTGAGTCAATCAGATTTGGAGTCCCCGGTAGTAAGAGCGTTAGTTGCTTCTGTGTAAAAAGCAGAGCGACCAGCTTTGATTTCGAGCCTGAAAAGTCTGCCCGCCAGAGTCTAAGTCCAGCTTTTTGGAACCAAGTTATCAGAAATGATCGTAGCGGTCAGGATTTAATGCCTATTTGAGTTCCAGGAGTTTCTGGGCTAAGTCCTGGTCAGGGTAAAACTCTCCCGTAGAGTTCCCTGCACGTAGTTTTAGACCCCAGTCCCAAAGTAAGTTTGTCTTTTTGTTTGTATTTTGTGTTCCATTGTGTGTAAGCGAATTTATGCTGAATTGTGATGGTGAGAGGGAAACCTGGCTCACAATAAAGGTCAAGCCCACTTGGTTACCCCTGATCCATGTATTGGGGTTCGGGAGTGTCAGCTCTTCAGCCCAGTGTTTGTAAATGCATTGTGCAAAATTATGCGACAATAAAGAATTTTCTGTGTTTTACCTTTCCAGGTGTGCCAGCAAGCATAGATTGCTTGGCTATGGGTTTCAGGGTGCTTTTTGCGGAGTAGGTCTTATCAGATTGTCCCTAGGTAGTAGGGGTCCAGAGTTGCTGGATACCCCAAAAATGGACCCCGGAATCAGACAGTATCCCAGATAAATATAGGCACAATGCTCCATCAAAATCCTGCCCTGAAAATGCTTGCGCGACTAACCGCTAGGAGTCCCTGCTTCTGCACACACCAGAAAGGTAAATGGGGCTTAGGGGTGCAAGGTATCCCTGAAACAGTAAAGGGGTCACTAGTATAAGGGAGGATGCCTAGTTATTGCCATGATCACCCAGAACTTGGTATAAGGGTTCTGGGGGTGATCCAGCTATAAATAAGGCTCTGAGGATTTTAAAAGTCTAAGTCAGGTTTGCAGTGTGTGGGGGATATGGCTACTGGGAATAAAAGTACAGATTCTTATTCAATCCCTCATAACCAAAAGACTTAGACAGTATAAAACTGTAAAGCATATTTGATTAAACATGTATGTTTAAAGTGTATAACTCGTGTGCACAGTATATGATCAGGGGACTTCCAGGTCCACGGTTCCGAGAGACCATTTGGCTACCAAGCTTGGTGCCAAAAATTTTGCTCTGGTCCCGGACATGAAAGCCTCAGAGGTTTCCAAGGTGTGAAAGCCATTTGGGTACCGGAGTTGGGCTTAAGTACTCACATCCTGGGATGAATGGAAGTCATCGGACCACCATTTGCCCCATCTCAGACTTTGAGGAGCCTAAGTAAGTTGGTGGTATCTCTCTGACAAGTGGCAGAGGGGCCAGGTTGGCACATGCCCTTGTCAGAATCTGAATCCATGCTTGCGCGGTTTAGATAGACTGGTAGCGCTCTGATAGGCTGGTAGGATTCTTCCCACACACGGATTGGCTGCAGTATTTCATGATTGAACTCTGAAATTCTATAAGGATGCCTCATCCAATCCGGACGAGAGATTCTAAGCACGAGAACAGCAGCGGTAAATTTGAAAGGACCAAAAGATGCTCTCAGAGAAATAGCAGCGAGCTGGATTCAGAAATTTCAAGGCAAAATATTTTCTAAGGATGGTGTACAGAACAGTCAGTCAGGCCTGCACATCTCCAGTCCTCGAGGGCCGCAAACAGCCCCCGTTTTAAGGATAACCTTGAAAACCGGGCCTGTTTGCGGCCCTCGGGGACTGGAATTGTGCAGGTCCTGTGTACAGTAAGGAAAAACATTTCTTTATTAATACAAGTTAAAACACGCAACATCTCCTTTATTAAAGTACAGAAAGTCAAAACATGTACAGCACAACAGTATGGTGTTATTAAAAAAAATTCTTTATTCATAAAATGTTAAAAACGCAACATCTCCTTTACTAAAGTACAGAAAGTCAAAACACTTACAAAAACATTTACAAAAAATAAACAACAGTTGAACAGTCACGCAAATGCGATCCGCACCAGATTGTCCTTCCAGGGCCGATGCCTTGTATGGCGCAAAATGCCATTAATGAAGTCTCAAACGATTTTCATTAAAGGATCTGTAATTGAAAAATAGCACTGCAATTCCTCCAAAATAGTCCTTAAATTTTCAGGAAGCACCCTTTTTTTGCGATTTCCTTCGTAGTTCACATTGTAGACCCACCCGCAGTACACCAAGAAGGACACGTGGTTCTTAAAAATTAACATGCCATACTTCTGGGGTAAACCAGAACTCATCACCCTATACTTCTCCCTGAGTGCCGGTGGCAGCTCGTGCAGGATGATGTCGGGCACCGTATCGATGCAAGCGTATGTAGGTTGGGTTCTGGAAGCGGGTGTACTTCTGGGAGTGGGTGTGCTTGTGGCGGTGGGCAAGGGTAGGTTGTCTGGGAGGAAGCTTTCCTCCTGTCTTGGTCACTGTGTTGTCTCCTGGCGTGGTCTTGACAGGGTTGTCATGTTATCCTCCTCCTCAACGGCATACATGTACACAAATTCTTCTGGTGGAGGGGGTGCGCTTGGTGTTGGAAGGCAGTCGAAGGTCCCATTCATCACATCCATTCCACCCTCCTGCTCCGGCGTCGGGGATACAGGGGCATGAACACCGAGCAAATTATGTATCCCCGCTATGTCAGTCTCTATCTTCTCCATCCGTCGATCTATCTTCTCCATCCGTTGATCCATCTTCTGCATCCATTGATCCATATTTAGAATGGTCTCTAAAAGCAGATCTATCTTTACCAGCACAGTAGAGTTCTCGGGGATATCCACACTTAACCCATTCAGCATGCGGTCTAACGAGCTGGTTCTTGTGCATGGCATGCTGTGGACATCTGGGTGGATGGGGGTTCCATGGAGAGAAGCGGCAGCGTCGTCAAAGAAGGATGGAGGAGGTGACCCGTGGATTTCCGGGAGAGAAGTGGCAGCATCGTCGAAGAGGGATGGAGAAAGCGACCTGTGGATTTCCAGGCGAGTAGCGGCAGTGTCGTCTAAGTGTAATAGAGAAAGTGACCCGTGAATTTCAGGGGCACCAGCGGCAGCGTCGTCGAAGAGCAGTAGCGAGGATGGGCTGTGGGTTTCCGGGAGAGCGGTGGCAGCGTCATGGACGAGTAGTGGAGAAGATGGGCTGTATATTTCCGGGAGAGCGGCGGCAGTGTCGTCGAAGCATAAACGAGGAAGTGGCCTGCGGGATCAATGGGTTGGCTGCCATTTGTTTTGCGTTGAGTGTACATCACCGAATTTCATCTTGACATAATAAGGCTTACGTGTATTAAAACCCTTAGCCTTTGGGGTCAGCAGAAGGTTTTCTTTATTAGCCTTAGTCTGTCGCTTTGACCTTGGCTTGGAAATGGCTACCGCCTTTCGCTTTTTCTGTGTGATAGGCACGGCAGAGGCGAGTGGCTTCTTGCGTCCGTAGAATCGGGGTTGATCCATGGAAGCAGATGGCACAATGCAGTATCTGGACAAGGACAAGTTCAGATACAGAACATCGAGTGGGAGGCTATGCAAAGTGTGTAACCTTTAATGCATGGCGACGAGGTACAGGTGTTAAAAGTGGGCGCACTCTAATGTGAGTCATTAACGTATAAATACACCATCCATTTTGTGGATTCACTGCACATTGAATACACATCGACTAAACATCGAATATACATTCTTGTGTTTGTATTTCTTTCTACTCACAGCAATGCCTGTTAAAAAGATTTCAAAGGATCTCAGCATGAGAATTAAGGAGATGTACACGAGCGGACACCGAATTGCAGATATCCAACGCTGGTTAGCTACTTCTGGCCTCGTTGTGCCATCAACCACCGTGTGCTATCATGCACACGGAAAAACCAAACAACGCACGAGGACACCAACGGTAACTAACGCGTAACTATATTTATATAACTATATAATACAGTATATCTATCATTGTTTATATTGCTGCATAATAATAGTACAATATATTGTGTAGATCTATCTCATTTTATAGTTATTCCGGTTATTTATATAACTACAGTATATAATACAGTATATCTATTGTTTATATTGCTGCATATTTTAATTGAACTATATATTGTGTAGATCTATCTCATTTTATAGTTATTTCAGTATATTTATATAACTACAGTATATAATACAGTATATCTATTGTTTATATTGCTGCATATTAATTGAACTATATATTGTGTAGATCTATCTCATTGTATAGTTATTTCGGTATATTTATATAACTACAGTATATAATACAGTATATCTATTGTTTATATTGCTGCATATTAATAGAACTATATATTGTGTAGATCTCTCATTTTATACTATTTTTACTGTAAATGATGTGCTGTACTTGTGGCCTACTGCACTGTAAATTACCGGATTGTTGTTTTTCTGTACATTGTAGGGAGACAACTCTTCTGGTCGACAAAATAAGTGAAGAGAAGAGTGCCTTAAGGGTCAAATTCACTCTGCAGCAAAATCACAATCTCACTGTATCTGAGACCAGCATAAAGAAGATGAGACGCAGAATTGGATGGAAATATGGACGTGTGAGGTTAGTATTGGACAGTACAGGAGGTTAAAGTGTTGTTTAAGAAATTGTACTGTACCTATAAAACTATTCCTTGTCATTACAGAGCATACCCTATGATAAGGGACATTAACAAGATCAAGTGAGTGGTCCAGGCCCAGGCATGGATCGACAGTGGAGAAACTTTCCAGGATTGCATCTTCACTGACGAGTCTACTGTTTTGCTGGAGAGATTTGCCACCTTTGCATTCCACAAAAAAGGTTGCATATCTATAAAGCTGCGTCCAAAACACCCAGTGAAGATGCATGTGTGGGGTGCCATCTCTAGGCGTGGACCAGGATGCATCGTCATCTTTGAAGGTACAGTAAAATGTATGTCACACGCTTTTGCCTTACGCACTGTACTGTACTAGTGTGCAGTTTTTTGAGCACTTTCTTTTCTTGTTATAGGAATCATGAATAAAGCTTTCTTCCAAGAGAAAATTGTGCCTGAGATTGTGGAATACATCACTCGTGAGTTCCCGGATGGTCACCGTTTCTATCAGGACAACGATCCGAAGCACACCGCGTCAACAGCGCATATCCTTGAGTGCGGAATCAACTGGGTGAAGATGCCAGCGGAGTAAGTGCGGTAACCGTGTCTCATTTTTTCCCACTGTTTTTACTGTGTACTGTATCCCTTTAACTAATTGTCCTTTTTTTCCCCTCCAATGACAGATCGCCAGAATTCAATCCTATCGAAATGGTCTGGCATCAGCTGAAGGACCATATCTGAAAAGTCGTGAAACCCTCCAAAAATTATGAGTTGGCGCAAGGCATAATGAGTTTTTGGAACAATGTAATCACCGTGGAATGATGCAATAAATATATTGACCATATTGCGACTGTGTTGCCCATTGTGATCGCGCGTAATGGGCAAGCATCAGGAAGGTAGTATGGTATAGTACTGTACTGTAGCATTGTAAGTACAGTAAGATACAGGTAAGTATGGCACAGATGTTTTTTTTCCCTGAGAGAGCAGCACCAGCCATCTGGTTACAACGTATTTAACAGTAGTCACAGTATACAGTAGTTCCAGTATAGACTAGTTTGACAGTACTATACAGCACACAATGCCATAATACAGTATGCACATAACTGCACTAATTTTTTGTTTTCTTGTCTTTTCAGAAAAAAAAGGATGGACTGGGGGAGAGGGGGGTATCGTGTAAAGTTTGTGAACTGTTTGTACAGTTAAGTGAATCTAAACTGCAGTCATGATGTACACAAAACCTCTCCTCTCTCAATGAACTACTGTACTGTACACAGAATGAGGAAGAAGTTAAAGATGGAAAAATTATATTATATTTATATTATTATATATTATATATTATTAATTAATATTATTACAATGTGCATTATTCATGATTATCCACCGGCCCTCAATTTTCATCTGACAGAAGAACTGAATAAAGACTGCATTTTGTATTATTCATAATTATTTGTATATTTGTATTTTTTGTTCCTGATAAAATAAAATAAATATTTCTTTACATTCATGATAATCATAATCAATGACCACACCCCCTCCCACACCTACACCAAAGAAAAAGAAAGAATGACCAAAAAGTGGTAATTTACTGCATCAACAACATGAATCAGATAATGTTTTTTTTAACTCTCAATTTCACAGTGCTGTGCAAATCAGATTTACATATGAAATTCGAGAAGGGATTATCAAAACGTTACCGTAAACAAAGCCTCAAAGGGTTGGGGGGGTGGATGGGTGAGTTATGCGCAGTAATCATCAGCTAGCTACCTTCCCAAAGAGGATTATAGAGAGGTGACTCAAAGACAACAATAGGAAAATTAGGCACACAGGCGCAGAGAGGTGATGCTCGGCTAGGGACTGATGATTAAAAACACAATGGCAAGCTTTAGAAACGGAATGGTTCTGGAGAGGTGTCTGTCGATAAGAGGTTCAAATCCTTGAGCGAGCCTTGTGTGTGTGCGTGGGGGAGGGGGGTACAGGGTACAGCTGCATGAAGGATTAGCTGTACTGCAGTTCAAAGAAATGGCATATTTTCAAAAGGCAGGTCATCATAATAATTTGATCCCTACACCCCCAAATACATAAAAAGCACACAAATCAACCATGTGCGGTCAAACGCACAGCTACAGCACAGTTTGAAAATCATAATATCAAGATGGTTTAGGCAGGCTTGTGGAGAAAATAAAAATAAAAAATGAGGAGAAAAAAATAATATATTTTTTTTTGGTCACTCACTCTTGAACTTCGCAAGCAAGCAGTGGTGAAGTTACAGACGCATGCGCAGTAATCATCAGCTATGTACTGTAGCTCCCATCCCAAAGAGGGTTACACGCAGGCACAGAGAGGTGATGCTCGGCTAGGGACGGGCGATTAAAAACACAATGACAAGCTTTAGAAACGGAATGGTTCTGGAGAGGTGTCTGTCGATAAGAGGTTCAAATCCTTGAGCGAGCCTTGTGTGTGTGCGTGGGGGAGGGGGGTACAGGGTACAGCTGCATGAAGGATTAGCTTTACTGCAGTTCAAAGAAATGGCATATTTTCAAAAGGTAGGTCATCATAATAACTTGATCCCTACACCCCCAAATACATAAAAAGCACATAAATCAACCATGTGCAGTCAAACGCAGTGTTGCAGTCAAAAGCTACAGCACAGATTGAAAATCGTAATATCAAGATGGTTTAGGCAGGCTTGTGGAGAAAATAAAAATAAAAAATGAGGAGAAAAAAAAATATTTTTTTTTTGGTCACTCACTTGAACTTCGCAAGCAAGCATTGGTGACCTTACAGACGCATGCGCAGTAATCATCAGCTATGTACTGTAGCTCCCATCCCAAAGAGGATTACACGCAGACGCAGAGAGGTGATGCTCGGCTAGGAACGGACGATTAAAAACACAATGGCAAGCTTTAGAAACGGAATGGTTCTGGAGAGGTGTCTGTCGAAAAGAGGTTCAAATCCTTGAGCGAGCCTTGTGTGTGTGCATTGGGGAGGGGGGTACAGGGTACAGCTGCATGAAGGATTAGCTGTACTGCAGTTCAAAGAAATGGCATATTTTGAAAAGTAAAAAATGAGAAGATTTTTTTTTTTTTGGACACACTTTTGAAGTTTGCAAGCAAGCAGTGGTGAAGTTACAGATGTATGCGCAGTAATCATCAGCTATCAAGCAGGAATGTGATTGAAACCAGAAAGCCATCCGTTCAAAGGAATGGCGTGGGAGAGGTGTACTGTAGATAAGAAGTTGAAATACTGCAGTGCAGTAAATTATCCTGTGTGTGTGCGGGGGCGAGCGAGGGGATAGCGCTGTATATGCCAAAATGGGATACTGCTACAGCACACGCCTATGCGTTTCAACAATTTTCAAATGAGACATACAGCACTGCACATGCATGTATATATATGCAAATTTACAATTACTGCGCGTGCACACACAGACTGTATACTGACTTAGGTTGAACTGCTAAAGTATTAGACTTCGAAGACAACAGCTCACGAACTGCACCTGAGTTTTTAGACGGTATTGCAGTATTGCAGACAGAGCTAATAAAATGCTAATATTACGAATGCTAAAATACCGCAATACACTCCGGAAAAAAAAAACATACTGCATCTGCCCGCAGTTATCAGAGTTGCGCCGCTACGGCCGCACTAGGGTAAAGGTGGCCGCCACTGTAGTAGGGGTCCAGAGTTGCTGGATACCCCAAAAATGGACCCAGGAATCAGACAGTATTCCAGATAAATATAGGCACAATGCTCCATCAAAATCCTGCCCTGAAAATGCTTGCGTAACTAACCGCTAGGAGTCCCTGCTTCTGCACACACCAGAAAGGTAAATGGGGCTTAGGGGTGCAAGGTATCCCTGAAACAATAAAGGGGTCACTAGTATAAGGGAGGATGCCCAGTTATTGCCATGATCACCCAGAACTTGGTATAAGGGTTCTGGGGGTGATCCAGCTATAAATAAGGCTGTGAGGATTTTAAAAGTCTAAGTCAGGTTTGCAGTGTGTGAGGAATATGGCTAGTGGGAATAAAAGTACAGATTCTTATTCAATCCCTCATAACCAAAAGACTTAGACAGTATAAAAGTGTAAAGCATATTTGATTAAACAGGTATTTTTAAAGTGTATAACGCGTGTGCACAGTATATGAGCAGGGGACTTCCAGGTCCACGGTTCCGAGAGACCATTTGGCTACCAAACTTGGTGCCATATAGTCTGCTCTGGTCCCGGACATGAAAGCGTCAGAGGTTGTCAAGGTGTGAAAGCCATTTGGGTACCAGAGTTGGGCTTAAGTACTCACATCCTGGGATGAATGGAAGTCATCGGACAACCATTTGCCCCATCTCAGACTTTGAGGAGCCTAAGTAAGTGGGTGGTATCTGCCTGACAAGTGGCAGAGGGGTCAGGTTGATGCATGCCCTTTTAAGAAATCTGAATCCACACTTGAGCGTTTTAGATAGACTGGTAGCGCTCTGATAAGCTGGTAGGATTCTTCCCACACTCGGATTGGCTGCGGTATTTCATGATTGAACTCTGAAATTCTATAAGGATGCCTCATCCAATCCGGATGAGAGATTCTAAGCGCAAGAACAGCAGCGGTAAATTTGAAACGACCAATAGATGCCCTCGGAGAAATAGCAGCGAGCCGGCTTCAGAAATTTCAAGGCAAAATATTTTCTAAGTCCCACATTTCGGTGCCAAGTTCTGAGAATAGAACGCAGCGGTCGCGACTGGGATTGAAAATCGAAAACAGTTCCAGGATGTTTGGTACTTTTCGGCATCCCCCGATGAAAGAGAGCGGTGGCGTCTGGAACTTCATGCCTATTTGAGCACCGGGACATTTCGAGCCAAGTCTCGGTCAACCTAAAGACTTTGTTTTCTGTTCTATTTTACCTAGGAATGTCCAGTTTTGTAGCCCATAACCCCAGTAAGTGTGTTTTCTTCTGTGTTTTTTTTAATCCACTGTGTGTACGTCAGTTTCTATGGAATAAATGACAATTTTTTTTATTTTTTATAACTGTAATTTTATTAGGTGTTCCGGTGCATATATAACAAACAGACGTGACTTCAGGGTGTCGGGTGGGGGGAGGGGAGGGGGGGGTCAAGGAAGCAACCTTTTTAACTGAGGAACGGATGCGGCTCTCTTCTCCCACCTCTCTACCGGTATATTGCTTATAATAGATTGACGGGTGTACGTTTCTGCCGCTAGGAGTGGCCCTTCCTCGTTGAGCTCCCTTGAACTACAAGGTCTCCTGGTCGCTATGTGGTCAAGGATCCATTTGGTCAATGGAGAGCGCATTTATAATTATCTTTGCAAAATTGTGGTAACATCTACCCCCGGGATGTCTGTCTGGGCCATCCAAGGCGACCAGACTTTTAGAAAATTTGAGCCGGAGTCGTTAACCAGACTCGTCAACTGGTCCAACTGGCACACAAACCAAATTCTGTTCCTGATTTTGGGTAGAATTGGGACATCCGGTTGCTTCCACAATGCTGCGATCTCACATCTGGTGGCGGTTGCTAAATGTGATATCAATTTATGAGTGGCATTCGACAGACCCCGGATCCGCCTGCCCACAAGGAACAGCCATGGGTCCAGGGGGATCTCCACTCCAATCAATCTTTGCAGCCAATTTCTAATTTCCGCCCAAATCGGAGCCACTCTCGTGCAAGACCACAGCATGTGGCGTAAGTCAGCTCGTTCTCTGCATTGCTTAGGGCAAAGCGGAGAGTAACCTCTGACAAATTTAGCCAATTTTGTTGGGGTGTAGTACCAACGCATTAGGACTTTGTATGCATTCTCCTTTAACGTGGTACAGATAGAGCTTTTGGCTGCTGCCTGCAGGATACTGTCCCAGTCCTCATCCTCTAATGTCTCCCCTAAGTCTGCCTCCCATTGTCTCATATAACTAAGTGGGGGTTCGTCCTTCGTCTCTGGACAGATCACTTCCCTGAACATCCTAGAGGTTAGTCCCCTTATACTGCACCGACACACTTTATTCGAGCAAATACCCAGTATGTACCTGGCAGATACCTGGAATGTGCCGCTCCTCACCTCTGACAAGCCCCGTTGCGTTTGCCTTCCCAGCCTGGGTTCATGCCTGGCTGACGGGCGGCTGATCTGTTAAATGATAATGATTAGGATTTAATAGGCTGCAATGCTTCGCGTGTCTACCAGATGGCATAAATTCATGAATTGTAATGCAGTATATATATATATATACTGTGCAGTATTGCAGCCAGCGGGAATAAAATGCTTCAATCCCTGCCTGGAAAATACCTCAATGCACTCGGGCAGAAAACAGTCACAAACCTCAATACACCCGGGTATACCCGAATTCGTGGGACTAGCCGAGCTCGAATAAAGTGTGTCGCCAGTGTATCCGTACCTCTGGAACACAGCTGCTCGAAATTTATTCTCCTGGGCCGAATTGGGGCTTTGTTATAAAATGCCCTGATCTGGAGGTATCTAAAGAATTCTGTATTAGGCATGTTTTTCTCTTCTTTGATATGGTCAAAAGTTTTGATATGTTGTCTACCTTCCAGATCATTTAGTCGAATATACCCTCGCCGCTGGCCCTTCAAATAATGCCATAATGGCTCCCAGAAGGCGTCCCTCGAAGCCAAATGCCTCCAGTGTCCCCCTCAAGTAGGGCCAATCAATCCTATCGAAGGCTTTTTCTGCGTCCAGACTGAGTACTATTGACGGGATGTTATGTTTTTGGGCCAAATCAATCAGATCAATTAAACGTCTCGTATTGGCTGCCGCTTGCATTCCTCCAATGAACCCTACCTGATCTGGATGAATCAACCTAGGAAGGACGTTACCCACTCTGTTGGCTATAAGTTTTGAGAATATTTTTATGTCCGTATTAATTAAAGAGATGGGCCGGTATCTATACAATCTGCCGGGTCCTTTCCTGGTTTATAGATCAAGGAGATGGACGCCTGGAGCATCTGCGCTGGGAATGAGGCCCCTTGTAAGACTGAATTAAAGAGTTTTAACATATGTGGTGATAGTAATTTCAGATATTTTTTGTAGTAGAGGTTTGAAAAGCCATCTGGTTCTGGTGCCTTGGCTGGCTTGAGGGACTTTACAACTGCCGTTAACTCTTCTAAAGAGAAGTCTGTCTGCAGAGCCTCTCTTTCCGCCCTGCTCAACTTTGGCAACTTCGCCCCTGTTAGAAATTCCTGTAGCTTGTCCCTCGTTTTTTGATTGTGTGTGACCTTACCTCCATCATAGAGCGCCTCATAGTAGGATTTGAATTCCTCTACAATTCGCCTAGGGTTCGAGGTAAGCTCCCCTCCCTGATTACGAATAGATTGAATATGGTAATTTGGAGCTTTATTACTAAGCTTATTAGCTAGAGAGAAAAAATAGTGTGTGGTGCTCTCAAGAGAGTATCTGTTGTAGAGAAAATGTAGTAATAAATGGAAGACAACCCTCAGTTCATGAAATGAAATGTCTTTAGAGGATGCAGCCCGGTTGAAATAAATCCCACAGGTGAGCAGTAAGGATTATTTCAATAACACCTGCAGGTGACCGGTAGATGAAACATCCTATTAAGCAGACATAATAAACATGGACAATAAGGAATGAACTCACTTGGGAATCCTCATCCACCATAAGCAGCAAGTTCAAATGTATCCAAAGTCCTTGGGTTGAATGTGCATCCGTTGTAGAGAGATCTTCAGATAGGAATGGAGGGAGGGAAACGAAGCACTGAATCCAGCTGTGAAACAGCAATAAAACCAGCAGAAGTACGTACCCAAATAGAGCTATTTAATGGATGGAAAAGAGTTACAACACACACCAACGCGTTTCGGACCTCTACAGTCCTTCAAGGACTGTAGAGGTCCGAAATGCGTTGGTGTGTGTTGTAACTCTATTCCATTCATTATATAGCTCTATTTGGGTACGTACTTCTGCTGGTTTTATTGCTGTTTCACAGCTGGATTCAGTGCTTCGTTTTCCTCCCTCCATTCCTATCCTAAGCTTATTAGCTAAAAGGGTGTCCGGCTTGTTCGCCTTCTCAAAGAAGCTACGTTTAGTCCAGCTCATCTCCTTTTCCACCTGGGAGGCTAAACGTATGTTTAACTGGTGTTTGATACCTGAAATCTCTTTCAGGGTAGCGTCTTGCTTTAGGGTTTTATGTATTGCAGTAAGGGATGCCAATTTCTCCTGCAACTCCTGAATCTGGCGATCCTGCTCCCTCCGGCACCTAGCCGCCAGAGACATCAGAGATCCCCTGAGGGTAGCCTTATGTGCCTCCCACAACGTGGAGTGTGATGTCACGCTACCCTCGTTCTCTACAAAATACTCTGTGATTTTGTCTCCTACCTCCTTCATAATGGCTGGAATTTTGAGTAACAGCTCAGTAAGTCTCCAGTTTGCTCCTGGTCTGTCTAGTAAATTTAACATGCACCGCAGCTCTATTGGTGCGTGGTCTGACCACGAAATATCGTGTATCCCTGTATGGGAGACCACCGGGACCAGTCTATTGGATACAAGGAAATAATCTATCCGGCTATATCGGTTATGGCGGTTGATAGTAAAACGTAAAGTCTTTAACCTGTTGATGTTGCTCTCTCCAAATATCTACTAGTTGACAGTCTCGCAGTACTTGGGTAATGTTTAGTACGTCCTGTCTGAGGGGGAGGTTAGTAGCTGTACACCTATCTAGGTTGGGGTTTAATGTCCTATTGAGGTCCCCAGCTACAATTATGTTTCCCTTTGCTTCTCTGTGTAGTTTCTGGAAAAAAAGGGAAGAAAATGCCGGCGCCGGCTCGCATGGGGCGTAGATAGATGCCAACGTTAGGGGCTGACCTTGTATGGACCCTACGAGGATGAGGAATCGTCCTTCTTTATCTGCCAGCTTTTTTTCTACCTGATATGTTATTCTGTTATGTATTGCTATAGCTACCCCTCTCTTTTTTTCTCTCGCTGAGGCTATATGTACCGTTCTAAAGTCTTTATCCAGAAATTTAGGGAAACTGCCCTTAGAGAAGTGGGTCTCCTGAAGAAAGATAATATCTGTCTTGAGACGTTTGTAATCTCTAAAGGCCAACTTACGTTTAGCTGGGCTGTTGAAGCCTTTGACATTGTGTGAGATACACCTTATTTCTTTACTCATCATAATTTATGCGTTCCCTGACTCGAGTGCTTTGTTCTCTGGCTGTTCCGCTCGTTTCCGACAGTTTCTTGTGCCTGTCTCTGTCCTATCCATCTTCTCTGTCGCCTTTCTCGCTCTCCCTGGGTGGGGGGGGGGGGTTGGGCTGGGGTAAGGCTGGGCATGACACACAAGGAAAATCCAAGAGGGAAAACACTGGGAAAAACATAACATGCATTCAATGACATATAAAACAGTAACAATTTGTCGTTGGCTGCAGGGCCTCCTTGTCCCACAGCCAAGACCAGCGCCTTTGGAATGGCAACCCTCGTGGTCTCCAGTCTACCACTTTCCTTTGCCCCCCAAAGGACTTTATCGGAGTCCAGGGGGTCCCTCCACCCCTGGGCCCGATCGAGACCCATGCCAACTCCGGGGTATGTGTCTCCTCCCTTACCCCATGTCCACGCACTTTCTTCACCCCTATAACTATGGATGTTTAACTTTTAGTTGCCTCAACTTGTCTGTGCTAGCCCTCGGGTGACTGGCTGCCTCTAACTGTCCTGTGCTGAAGACTTAACTGACAGCCTAACCCCAGATTTCTTCCCTATCCTTTTTATTCTCCTTTCTCTGTACCTGGTGTGATTCTGAGCCTTCCCTCTTTCTCGTGCCAACCCTATCTCCGCCAATTGAAAGACGCGTCTCCTTCCTCTACTGAGGACCCTCTCTTGTATCAGGGATCCCCGTCTTGCCATAGATCCAGCGTAGGTGTCTTGATTTTCCCTCGTCTTTCCTACCACCTATTCTTATTACCTACTGATCCCTACTAGGGCCCCTCATCTAACTAATCTCCTCCCCCATCTTTCCCCTTACTTCTCTCCCCTGTTGTGTGCGGCCCCCTCCCTCTCTCATGTCTCCTGTCCGCCCCCACTTTCTGCTTTCCCCGCTATAATCTTTCTCCTCTTTCTCCTTCTCCGCCCCCACCGTGTACCTTTTCCTTTCTGCCATACTGCCTGCGTCCGCCCCCTGTCCCTCCGTTCCCCTCTTTTAACCCCTCCTGTTCCGTTCTCCGCCGCTGTCCTTGCTTCCGGCATAGTTAGAGTCGCCCGCAGGGGGACTTCTGTGCTGTTCCGTCGCTCTCTGCCGCGTCACTGTATGTTGTTGCCTGGGTCTGCCTCCTCCAAGATGGCGTCCTCCCATCTGGCCCCCGAAGATGACGGCTTCCAGTTTCCGGCGGCCGCCATTTTGGAGCTGTTCCTGCTGCGTGGAGGTTGTAGCGCGCGCTCTCCTCCCGCCTTTTCCACTCTTCCGGGTCCTGCGTCTCATGCTGGATGTAGCGAAGCGCCATCATGCCCGCCATCTTCCCCCAGCAACTCAGAAGTAGATCGAAGGTAAGTTTTACTTCTTTTTTCCACCGGGACCGCATCTAGCTTCGTAGATTTGTTGGAGTTCTCTGCGGCACCTCAGGGGGCTATTCTTCCCTTGTCTCCCTGTACCAGGGCTTTATAGTCTATGGATCCTTTGGTTTCAGCTATTTCTCAGACAATTCAGGCGAGGCAACTATTAACAGAGTAACTTTTTATTAACTTTAAGCACTGCCGAAGTCGCTGTTTTGAGCTTTCATTTCCTGCCTCCCCTGGCTTTAGATGAGCCTGCTCCCCTACTCCATTCTGGCTCTAGCGTCTCTTCCCTCTTAGCTTCCTCTGCGGGGGCTCCCTTCAGGCCCAGCTTGGCCAGAAATGCCAGGCCCTCCGCCGGATCTTTCATTGTAATGGGCCTCCCGTTCCTCGCCACCATCAGTCCGAACGGGAAGGTCCATTTGTATCTGATATTCTGGTCTCGTAAGACCTTTGTGATGGGCAGTAGGTTACGGCATCTTTGTAGGGTAACCGGGGACAGATCTTGAAAGATTATTAGTTTATTTCCTTCGAACTCCACGGTTGTTAAGGCCCTGGTTTGGCACAATACTGCCTCCCTGGTGGTTTAGTAATACAACCATACCATAATGTCCCAGGGCTGCTCTGTTTTTATCGGCCGGGAGCAGAGGGCTCTGTGGCAACGGTCCATGACTCGTGCCTCCGTTGGGCACTCCGGGAGCAGGGACTCCAACCAGCGAGTGACAAATTCCTCTCAGTCTCCTACCTCCTCAGAGACCCCCCTTATATGGATATTGTTCCGCCGCTCCCGGTTTTCTGCGTCTTCCTGGCGATCCTTTAGTTCATCGTTCTGCCGCTGGAGCTCTCCTGACTTCTTGTCGGTTTTCTTCACGACCTTGATGGTTTGACCCACCTTGGTCTCCAATGCATCTGTGCGTGTCCCCAGTTTGCTGACTTCCTTCTTCACCTCTTTGATCTCGGCTTGTAGGAGAGACTTCAAGTTGTTATATAGTCTCTCAAAATCGCAACTTCTGACCGGCAGAAGAGCTTGGTTACAGGCCCCTTCCTCCTCTCCCTCCTCCTCCGTGTCGGTGTCGGGGTTTAAAGCCGGCGCCATTTCTCCTGCCACGCTGCCCGATCCTGCTCTGCTGAAGTAGTCTCTGACATCGGCGAGTTTTTGCTTCTTTTGACTTGCAGGTTTTTTCGGGGCCATCCCTGCACGATTGGTCAGTGCTGGTCAGCTTTTTTATTTCATTTCAGATGGTTTTGGGGTGTTTTACACTGTCTTTAGGATAAGCGCGGTACGGAGCTAATTGCCTTGACTTCCATACCCGTGGCCGTCGCGCATGCGCCTCCATGACAATTTTTTTTAGTATCTTGTTTTGCTCAGTGAATGATCCCGGTAAAAAGGTGTAAATACCTGGTCTCCTGTGACACAAATAAATTACAATTTATTTCATTATATCTTTTTACCCAATGAATGATCCTGGTAAAAAGGTGTAAATAACCTGGCCTCCCGTGACAATAACCGCTCCCTATAACAATAGGTGGAGTTATTGGGACAGGTTATATGGGGCAATAGGAGGAGTTATAGGGAGCGACATTATGAGGTAATAGGAAGAGTTTTAGGGAGGGGTTATATGGGGTAAAGAGAGGAGTTATAAGGAGAGGTTATATGGAATATAAGAGGAGTTATAGGGAGGGATTATATGGGGCAACAGGAGGAGTTATAGGGAGCGGTTACATGAGACAATAGGACAAGTTTATAGGGAGAGGTTAAATGGGGGAATAAGAAGAGTTATAGGGAGCAATTATATAGGGCAATAGGAGGAGTAATACAAAGCAGTGATATGGAACAATAGGAGTTATAGGGAGCGGTTATATGGAGCAATACGGGTTATAGGGAGCTGTTATATGGGGAAATAGGAGGAATTAAAGGGAGGGGTTATACGGGGCAAAAGAAGGAGTTAAAGGGAGCAGTGTGGCAGTGGCAGTGCCAGCCTCCCTCTCTCACACACTACTACACCATGACATGTATACACAGCACATGTACAGTGCGGCAGTGCCAGCCTCCCCCTCATACACATGCTGTCCTAAACTATATCTCTTCAAATAAAATATAATAATTCAAATAATAATATAAAAATATAAAAATATATAAAATATAAAAATAAAAAATAAAATAAAATAATGACATGTATACACAGCAATGGTACTGTACAGTGCAGGCAGCGACGGTGCCAGCCACCCCCTCAGTCACACTTCTACACCATGACATGTATATAAAGCACAAGTACTGTGTGGGTAGTGGCAGTTCCAGACACACACACACACACACACACACACACACACACACACACACACACACACACACACACACACACACACACACACACACACACACACACACACACACACACACACACACACACACACACACACACACACACACACACACACACACACACACTGTCCTAGCCTATATCCCTTAAAATAAAATACAAATAGACTTTTGCATTATTTCCTGTGTCCCATTAAAGGGAATTCTCTGATCCTCTCCTGGGATAATTCTGTCCCACTGGTTAAAAAATTATCCTGTTAGAAATATCCCTCATGTTCCCCCCGTGCCAGGCTGCCAGAGACACATTGCACACACACATTGCTCTGCAAAACTGAAGAGGTCAATGCTAATTATTTTAACGAGGGAATTCATTTATGTATAAAAAGGGGCATTTAATACAAATATCCACACGGCAGAAAGCTAGAGAGAGAGAAATAATGAGGTAAGCAAGTTTGAGATATATATATATATATATATATATATATATATATATATATATATATAAAACACCCTGCACTGATAATGAGGATCTATATACTGACAATGAACATGCTGCGATGTATAATGATGTTGAGTATCTCTATATATAGATAAGGAATATGAAGCTCTGTATAATTATGCAGAGTATCTATACACTGGTAGTAAGCATGCTGCACTGTATAATTATGCAGGGTATCTCTATTTTGTTCCATCTTCTGCTCAGATAATGTTATTATCCTACGGCACATAGTATTAAAGCCTAGTACATAATGTGTGGGTAACTACTACATTGCAGGGTTCTAATTTCCCCTCCTATAAATGAAGGATTAGGATTGAATCTCTTTCTTCTGTCTGATTGCAGAATGATGTCCCTTCTATACTGGTCTATATGGCATCTCGTTCTCTCCTACCTCACTCCTGCCTCTCGTTCTGACAGCCTGGGGTGCAAACTGCGGGGCTCAGAACTCTCTGGGCTCTACGAGCATGGAGATGTCTTAATAGGCATAGTGGTTGCCTTCCATGTTGACATAGAGCACCTGGAAAACATTTTCATGGAGACCCCCCGACAGGGAGCCTGTAAATTGTAAGCTTTAAAATGTCCTTTGTATCTCACATTTTCAATGTTCTCTTTCTCTCTCTCCTATTTTATTATTTTTTGTATTACCGATCCCTTTGCTTCTAAATTTCTCTCTCCTTATCTTCCTCTTTCTCTTATGTCCCACTCTCGCTTTCATCTCTCTCTATATGTCTTTACTCTTAATCCTTCCATTTTTCTCACTCTCCATTCCTCCTCTCTGTTTCGCTCTTCTACCCTCTTTTTCTCCTTCTATCTTTCTCTCCTCCAGCTCCATCTCTTCCTTGGGTAGATGAAATGTAATTATGATGTTTGTCCCATCGTCTTTCCTGTCCTCCATCTACCCTACTCAATTTCTCTATAGTAAAGGGTCACATCCTTACTTTCTTCCATCTCACCCTCAGCTTCTATTCTGAAGTCTTCCCACAGTTCCAGGCCATGAGGTTCACCATAGAGGAGATCAACAGAAGACATGACCTCCTCCCAAACCTCACCCTGGGCTTTCAAATCTACGACTCTTGTCGTGTACTGCAGAGGGAGCTGGATGGGACCCTGAAGATTTTAACAGGTCAGAGCCAGGGTATCCCCAATTACTCATGCCGGGAAAAGCCACCTCTTACTGCCATCATTGGACACTCAACCTCCACCTATTCCATTCTCATGGCGCATATCCTGGGTCTGTACAGAACCCCACAGGTAAAAATCAGTGACAGCTGTCCACAGTGCTGAACGTATTATCTCATTGTTCTCTTTCCAATAGCAACTAAACACTTAACTACCAACAATGCATATTAAGACAGATACTTATGGCTTTGAATTGAGTTATTATACTGCTCACTTTATCTCATTATCTTTATATATATTTTTTTGTATGTGATGTTTCAGAAAAAAACATTGTCATAATATTAAGTATTAACTCTCCTAATATGGATGTTTTCAGGGAAACAGGTTAGTTGTACCTTATCAAACTCACATTTGTCACTTTAGATCAGTATCTACGCGACCAGTTTCCTGCTGAGTGACCGGACACAGTTCCCTTCCTTCTTCAGGACTGTCCCCAGCGATGCCTTCCAGTCCCAGGGACTAGCCCAGCTGGTGTTGCATTTTGGCTGGACTTGGGTTGGGTTGGTAGCCTTAGGAAATGACTATGGGCAACAGGGCATACAGGTCATTAAGCAGGAGATCCTCAATGCTGGAGCTTGTGTGGCCTTCACAGAATTCATCCTGCTCAGCCGTCTGGATAAGAATACTCCCCACCTTATCAGGGTCATCAGAGACTCAACGGCCAAGGCTGTGGTGGTCTTCTCCACAGATTTTGACATGATTCCACTTCTTGATGAGATGCTGAGGCAGAACGTGACTGGAAAGATCTTTGTTGCCAGTGAAGCTTGGTCCATCTCAAACATATTAGCAGTGGAGAAATACTCTGCAATACTCTCTGGTTGCATTGGTTTTGCTTTCTACAGCTCAAAGATTGAAGGATTTAGAGAATATCTCAACAGCATCCGTATCTTCAATACCACAGGTGAAATTTGGGCCAAAAAGTTCTGGGAAGAAGCATTTGGATGCAAATTTTTGGAGCAGAGTTATATCTCTGGCTCATTGAAGAATATTGCAAAGTTGTGCATGGGAAATGAGACTTTAGAGAGTATCCAGAACAGTTACAATGATGTGTCCAACGTAAGAGGTTCCTACAACATCTATACAGCTATTTATATTATAGCCAAATCTCTGCATGATCTGAAAACATGCCAGGAGGGAAGAGGACCATTTTATAATGGAAGCTGTGCAGATATTCATAATTTCAAACCATGGCAGGTAAGAATTGCTGTTAGTCATTTGTTTTATGTGAAGGTACAATTGACCTTGGTAATCAAGACTATTGAGGGGTCATGAATGAAGTAGGAGAATGCCCCTAATCTTCCCCCAGTATTCTCTCTATCAGTTATAAAAGCAGATTAACCAACCTTAGTTTTATTCATTTTCTATCTGTAATAAAATGTATAGTAATTCTATTGAAAATACCCAAAGCCTGTAGTATAGCGTGCACATGGTAACTCCTGCTATTTATTCTTACTTTCTCCACTTCACTGAGTAGCACAGTTTTCCCTAGATACTTAAGGCAGGAAATTACTGTTATATCTCAGTGGTCAAGAATACAGAGCCTTCTCCTTGGAAAAATAGGAGAACGGCCATTTTTTAAACTGATCCGCTGAAATTTGTCAACAAAAGAATCCGGCCGGTCTGATCCAAATCCACCAAACAAATTTGCCCATCTCTATTAATCATTTGTTTTATGTGAAGGTACAATTAACCTTGTAGTCAATACAATTTGGGGGTCATGTATCAGTGTGTCTTTGTTACTCTGCGGTGCAGTAATGAAGTAAGTGAAAGTCCCTAATCTTCCCCCAGTCTCCGTTCCACCTATTATGACCTATTTTGAAAGTGAGATCCATGTGATGCCCTTTAAAGCAGATTATCCAAACTTAGTTTTATTATTTTCCTAGCTGTAATAATATTTATTGTAATTTTATTGAAAATACCCAAAGACCGCAGTAAAGTGTTCACATGGAAACTCCAGCTCTTTATTCTTACTT
This sequence comes from Ascaphus truei, assembly GCF_040206685.1. Taxonomy (NCBI): domain Eukaryota; kingdom Metazoa; phylum Chordata; class Amphibia; order Anura; family Ascaphidae; genus Ascaphus; species Ascaphus truei. Next base: position 7,289,532 of record NC_134502.1, read on the forward strand.
TCTCCACTCCACTGAGTAACACAGTTTCCATAAATACTAAAGACAGAACAGGACTGGTACTGTATACTGTATATATGTGGTAGCTTATACAGAGCTTTCTCGTGGAAAAAGGGATGGCAGACCTTGTTTGGAGAAGTGGAATAAAAGAGATTCATGATTACAAATAACACATCCACCACCAGTTTAAGTTCTTTCAAAACTAAGGCTGTCTCACATTTTAATCTGGTCTGTAACTGTTACATAAGCCAATAATATACATCTTCTCTAACTTGCATGCAATGTATTACTGTACAACAGGGCCCCGCTTCTCGGCACTTCACTTTTCGGCGATCCGCCGATACGGCGGCACCGAGAAGGGGGCCGCCATCTTTGATCCTCAGTCGCGCATGCGCAGAACGGGCGGTTGCGCCCGGCGTGCATGCGCAGACCGTTGTCTGCACGCACATATCGTAGTTTGCGCGTGCAGACCATAGGCCGCGCATGCGCAGAACGGCGAAAACGCCGTTCTGTGCATGCACAGAACTGAAAATCGCCGGATCCGCTTTCCGGCGATTTTTACTATACGGCGGGCCCCTGGATCGGAACTCGCCGTATACCCGGGGCCCTGCTGTATATATAATGTATACCCTGTTCATTTATGTAACTGTATTTGTAACCATATATTATTTGTCATCATAACTCTATGTCCAGGACATACTTGAAAACAAGAGGCAACTCTCAATGTATTACTTCCTGGTAAAACATTTTATAAATAAATAAAATACAACCCAAGTAGGTGCAAGTTCTAGTGAAAATAGCAACACACGATTCCCATTCATGGGATGTTGCCATTAAGAATCCCACAACTGGTGGAAAGGGGTCTCTCAAAATCCATCTTCTTAAAAGGGTTGAAAGATTGAACAATATGTTTAGTAGACAATGTCAGACAATAGAGGGCAAATCATTTAGGGATTAACATTTTTCCTCCCTGCAGCTGTTACTCTACATCCAGAATGTACATGTAAGGTTAAGCAATGGGAGAGAGGTCTTCTTTGATAGGAATGGGGACCTTCCTGCAGTGTACGATATTGTGAACTGGCAGATGGGTGCAGATGGCATGATGAAGCAAGTCAAGGTGGGAAGCTACGATACCGCGGCCTCAGATGGGAACACCTTTAATATCAATGCAAGTGCTTTGATGTGGGCTTCAGGGAGAAGACAGGTATGCAGTTTCAAAACTTTGCTTGTAAAAATATTGCTGGGCTGTCTTCATGGCGGTGCCATCAGTGCCTGTGAAAACGAAGCCCACTGTTTCAGAAGCCCCATAATACCCTCCACGACAATTAAACTGATTGTGGTGGAAGAGAGCGGGACATCTGTAACTCACTTACCTTCTCCAGCAGCATCTCCTTACCTCCAGTCATCTCCCCCTGCATGGTCCCGTCATTATGGTTCCGTGATGTCCAAAGCATTGTGTTTCTCTGACAACATGATGCCTCGTGGCGCCTAACGTCCCGTTTTCATGGCAATCTGACGCCATTTGACGATGCGGAACCAGAATAATGAGACCATGCAGGGGGTGATGACTCCATATAATTACCCAGAGATGGTAAGAACCGAGGCCCCGCACATGTCCCTGCACCGCGCCTCGCAAAGATCCCAGTCAGCAATGAGAACATGTCAGTGCCAGTGTACTCAGAATGATTGAATTTATCATATTTTACAAATGCAATATCGCAAGAAATTGAATTGGTGAATCTTGTGCGAATCCAGTCGTCTGGGGAAGTTGACAGGCTAGTCATTGTGTCTTTACATTGCTGCATATGTTGGCAATGTTTTAGATAACAAATGGTATAATTATTGGGAGGTCTTGAAAGTTTACAATTGTAAACTATGAATATATCCCTTCTTTGTCAATTAGACCTATGGCCCATGGAATGTTTCTGTCCCACCGCAGGGAATGCTGAAAACCAATATAAGGGACTTATGGAACATTGAGTCTGTCCTAACCATCACAGGATGACAAAGTCCATCAAATAGAAGGGAGATTTGGGTCTGTCCCTTACCCCACGGGGTGACAGAGACAGAAGGGAGCTATGAGTCTATCTCTCTCACTGCATTGCATATTGGGACTTGTTCAACATACTATACATTGTCTCCAAGGTTCCCCAGTCTGTCTGCAGTGAGAGCTGCCCACCAGGGTTCAGGAGGATGTTGAGAAGAGGGGAGCCTGCCTGCTGCTTCCAATGTGTCCCCTGTCCCCAAGGAGAGATATCCAACCAGACAGGTGAGCAGATCTTATAATTTCCATGGACCAAACAAAATATGTTAAGTGTTTAAGTGTCTTTTTCACACCTTTATTGTTCAGACTCGGTTGATTGCTCCAAGTGTCCATGGGATATGTGGCCCAGTCTCCAGAAAGACAGATGCCTCCCAAAGACCATTGAGTTCCTATCATATGAAGAGCCCATGGGTGCCACATTAGCTGCAACCAGTGTCTTTTCCTCCATTATTCCAGTTTCCATCTTTGGGATTTTCATCCATTATAAGAACACTCCAATTGTCAGAGCCAACAACTACACCATCAGTTGTCTTCTCCTGGGGTCCCTGTCCTTCTGCTTCCTCTGCTCTTTGGCTTTCATTGGTTATCCCCAACCTGGGAAGTGTCTTCTGCGTCAGGCTGCTTTTGGCATGGTCTTTGCCCTCTGTGTATCCTGTATCTTGGCAAAAACCTTTATGGTGGTCTTTGCCTTCATGGCTACCAAACCAGGAAGCAGGCTGAGAAAATTGACCAGCCCTTGGGTGTCCTACATGATAATAGTGCTCTGCTGCTTCTTACAATTCCTTGTGTGCCTCTCTTGGCTGGTGTTCTCTCCACCCTTCCAAGAAAACAACATCCAAAGCCAACCTGGGTTCATCATCGCTGAGTGTAACGAGGGCTCCCCCACTGCCTTCTGGTGCATGCTGGGATATCTCAGCCTCCTGGCCACCATCAGCTTCACTGTTGCCTTCCAAGCAAGGCGGCTCCCTGACAGCTTCAATGAGGCCAAGTTCATCACCTTCAGCATGCTGGCCTTCCTCAGTGTCTGGGTGTCCTTTATCCCAGCCTCCCTCAGTGCACGTGGCAAGTACACCGTGGCCATGGAGGTCTTCGCCATCCTGTCTTCCAGCTGGGCTCTGGTGGTCTGCATGTTTGTGCCAAAATGTTTCGTCATATTATTCCGACCCAACATGAACTCGAGAGAACGTCTTATGGGGAAAGACAAAAATTCAAGTTAAGAGATTCCACAAAATATCTAAAATGTTAAATCTACAAAAAAAAATGTTTTACTTCAATTCAAATTGTTACTTTATATTATTATTCTGTATCTGGAATTTGGCACAATAAATATTGATATTTTTAATATTGTCAATCCCCAAAATTCTGAGTCATCCAGGGGCTGGAGGGGGTAGGGCTTTTAACCAATGACATTTTTGTTATACAGATGCAGCGGCCAGGATTCCACCATTTCTCAAATTTGTTTTCGGGATCTCCCCGAGATCCTTGCTAGATTTACTGGAACAGACTAATGAGCAATCAGATTAACACTGCAGGGGTCCCTGCTGTGTTAATCCTACCGGGCTGCACCTGTCTGTAAGAGACGCCCAATTAAAGATAGACTGAATCAGTGACTCTACCTGCACCCCTCTAACAGGCAATTGCAGGGGTTTTATTTAATTTTAATATTACAGTATTGTAGCAGGTGGTCTCTGGAGCTTAACCGAATAATTTCAGGTCCAGGGACCCCCTAGTTACAGGCCTCGTTACGGAGTGCCTGTATCCCCGCCATGTTAAAATCCTGTGGGTCACATGACCATGGGATTTTAACATTGTAGGAGATACCGGCACCCCATAATGGAGCCTGTATTTCAGGAAGTAGGTGGTCCTCAAGACTGAAATCAATTTTCTTCAGCTCAGAAGACACCCTGCTCCCGCACACTAGTATCGAACCCCTACCCTCCCCCATAGAAAAAATCATTACCTTAGCGGTTAGCTGCTAAGGTAATGTGACGGTGAAGGGATGCCCATGCCATAAATAAAGGTATTTGGCCCGGCTGGGTGCCCCTGAGCCATATTCGGGAATTGGGAGTGTCAGCTATCCAATCCAATCATGGCATGTAACTGCATTTGTAACAAAGATGTATGTGTATTTTTACTGTTCCAGGAGTGCCAGCCAGCGGGGATGTGCAGGGCGTGAGTTTCAGGGGTGATGTTACGGTAACATGTTTTCAGGGTGTGTTTAGGTAGAAGGGGGCCAGTGTTGCGGGTTACCCCAAAACACGTACTCAGGAATCCCCCCAGATTCCTGAGGACATGAGGAACACAGATAAAATCCTCCCTAGAAAGCAGTTTGCAGCTCACCACCAAATCTCCCTGCTTCAGCACAGACCAGGCCAGTAAGAACTGGCAGGGAACTGAATTACATTACAGGTCCCGGTGTATGCCCAAACCCCAGAACTCAGTGTGGGGTTCAGTACAGTACATCTCTCACCAAGTACAAGGCGAAGAGATTTATAGGTGTTTTAAGTTAAAGTGTGGAGTGTCAGTTCTGCGACGCAGTAAAGGCAATAATACTGTAATTGTATGAAACCTGTCTGTGTGTCTCCCACCAGGGATAAGGTGGTGAAAATAATGTCATGTTTCAAATGTATGAGTTATTGTGACAGTGTTTCCCTGTAAACCACGCAAAGGAAAAAGAGTTTTAAAAACCAGCGGCCCGCAGCCCAGTGAATAGCTTTTAGCTAACTTCTGCTAGGAATGTCCTAGCAAGTGGAATTTCGCTGAGAGTGCTGGTCAGGTAAAACCATTAAAAAAAGGTTCACACAATTTTATTAAAGCGTTATAAAAATTGATGAATTAAAGTTTCCTAAGAGTTATATGTTTAAAGTAATGTCAGAGGAAGTCATTCAGTGTAAATTAAAATCCCTTTGCATGGTAGCCAGAGTGTCTACTCTGCCCCTAAGCTTCAAAGGTGATCCGAGACGTGGAGGTGTTGAACCTTTTGTTAGCAAATAAGGGTGAAGGAAGGGAACTTCAATAAGCCATCTGGCAAATTGTCCCTCTGCCCAGACTGAACGGTGTCAGGTAAGAGGGTCAGGGTCCCATATGCTTAGTGACAAGTGGGGGAAGATGATGTTTGTCACACATGCCCAGTTTCTATGCTGAGGCTCCCTCTGCCAGGCTACACAGGTCTGGCAAAACTCCAGGATAGGTGGGATAATTTATTCCCACGCAGAGATTGGCTGGCCAGGTTAAGTATAGATAGTTTTAACCCTATAATAATCCATGCAGTCCACCAGGTAAGAGTTCCAGCTAAATTCCATCAAAGTTAGTTCCATCTAAGTTCCATCCTGTAATAAGACGTAACATCGTAACTGGTAAGTGCATTTTTGTTGCTGTAATTGTAAATCAAGCTGTGTATGTTCATTGTGTAAATAAATTACAATTTATTTTATCTCTTGCTTTGCTCAATCAAAGGATCCGGGTAATTAAGGTGTTAAAAGCATTGGTTTCCCGTGACAGGTAATTAAGATGCATACATTTTATTTTTATTCATAGTGCGCATGAGCATGGGGTCTCCTGAGCTGAACAAAGTTGATTTCAGCCTTGGGGACCGGTCACGTGATGCAGAGGATTTTAACATTGCAGGGATACTTGCAGTGCTTACCGGGGCCTGTATCTCAGGAAGCAGTGGGACCCCAAGGCTGAAATCAATGTGGTTCATCTCAGGAAACCCCCTGATCACGCACACTATGAATACAAATAAAATGTAAGCAGCTTCATTACTTGAGCACAGCTGTATAGAAGAGACGGGGGCTGGACACCAATATAATCCATTAAAGAACTTTTATTCCATGGTGAGTGAGGGGTACAAAAAAGCACTCTGACGCGTTTCGGGATAATATCCCTTTGTCAAAGATTTTGTTCTGGAAGTAGAATATTTCGTTTTACCCTGTCCCAGTAAGTGTATTTTTGTAATATTTTGTAAATCAAGCTGTGTATGTTCATTGTGTAAATAAATGACAATTTATTTTATCTCTTGCTTTGTTCAGTAAAAGGATCCGGGTAATTTTGGTGTTAAAAGTTCTGGTCTCCCGTGACAATACTCCAAAGACATACCCGCGGGAACCAGGGAAGATTTTCGGGCACATTGAAGCACAGTGCTCCGGCAAAATTCTACCCTGGAACTGTTCTTGCGACTCACCGCTAGGGTTCGCTGCTTCAGCACAACCAGGAAAGGTAAAAAAGGCATCGGGATCAAGGTATCCCCAGAACAGTCCCGGGGTCCCAAGCATAAGGTGGGATACCCAGTTCATGCCCAAGTCACCCTGAACCTGGTATAGAGGTTAAGGGGGTGCTCCAGCTAGGTAATAAATCTGCAAGGTTTTTATTGTGTGTAAAGATAAAGTTGGGTTTTTACCGTGTGGCAGGCATGAGGGTAGTGAGAGTAGGGAACATATATTCTTATTCCATCCCTGACACCACACCAGGGGACTTAGATATGTCTAAACACAAGACACAGAAGCAAAGTATATTTTATTAAAGGTTTTATTTAATAAATGTATATGCTTGTACCAATGTATAACTGACTGTTGGATTTCCAAGTGCGTGGTTCAGAGACACCAGATGGCTACCAAGCTTGGTGCCACTGAGTCTGCTCAAGAACAGGAGTTGAAAGCCTCAGGGATGCAAAGGTGTTGGAACAGGAGGAGTACTGTAGTTATACCTGAATACACCTGTCCTGGTCTAACAAAGGGCTATCTGGCAACATTTGCCCTGCCCAAGACTCTGCGGAGCCTGGACAGCAGGTGGGCTCGATATGCTAACAGGCAGAGGTGCCAGGTTTGTGCTTGCTCCTTAGCAGAATCCAAATCGTTACCTACCCGGCTTCAGCATACCAGCAAATCGGTGATAGGCAAGCCGGAGAATTCCCACGTGCTGATTGATTCAGTTTCTGAATGGGACTCTAAAACCTATAAGAAACCTTGCAGCTAATCAGGACCTCAGTTTCCAAGCGCCAAACCATCAGCGGCAAATTCAAGTTACGAAAAGATGCTCTGTGAGAAATCGACATGAGCCGACTTCAGAGATTTTTACTCAAGAAATGTTCTAAGTCCTTCTTTTCAGGGATGTACAGTAGCAGTCGCAGCTGGTATTGCATGCCGAATTGCATTCCAGGACTTTCGTAGTACCTCCCGGTCATTGGAAAGGGCTCCTACAAACGTCAGTTGTTAACATTTCGTTCCAAGGAAGATTTATTTTGTTAGCCCCGTTCCCAGTAAGTTTGTTTTCAGTGCAAATTGTGTTACATTGTGTGTATGTCTATGTGTTAGGGATAATAGAATAGTCCAGAAGCTGATTTTGTGTTAAACCATCCATTTAGTCTGAAATGGCTTATTAAAATCATGTATTCAGCTTTTTGCTGAGATACATTTTTTTATGCTGTAACCTTTCTGCTGTTTTAATCAGTAGCAATAGACTAGTTCTCTGAGAAAGGCAAAATCACCTCACATAGTTGCTAGAGAAATCAAGGTTGTTGATAACGTTGACAAAGAAAAGGCTATGTATTTCAGACAGTGCCTGTCTTGGGAGAATTACGCCCCAAGATCATTCCACTAATATGTCCTGCCCCTAAATCACACCTCTAATCTAAATCACTCCTAAATCACACCCAGGTTACGCCTACGTTACGCCTCTAACCAATACTTTCTTTTTCTGTTTAAAAATCTTTACCCTATGCTTAATAAATGAGGCAAAGGATTTGAAACTTTGCGTTCGTTTCGTTTCATTTCTTTTGTTTCCCGGGCTTGTACGTTTTATCAGATCGGAGATAGCAGTGCCAGGGCGTGGTAAAGCTTCCTGGGATGTCTGCAGTGTACAGTGCTGTGTGTTCATGTTCAGTCACACAGGCCTCCAGCCCTTTTTGCAATTGGCAGGGCAGGTTCTTTCATGGTGTCTAGAAGTGCGATTCCAACAGGCGGTGAGTACATATGAGATTTTTTCTATCTCACTCCCCTCTGGGAATTTAGTACCTAAATTGGCGGAATTCACACAGGTGGTGAGTATATGTGATTTTATATATTATCTCAAATCCTCTGGGAATTCGTTACCTAAATTGTGACTGTGGATTGGGTTTAAGTCCCTTGACAAAATTGTGCTGGTTTGAGTGCAGTTAATTTTGTGTCAAAATTATGCTGGTTTGAGTCCAGATCATTTGTGACAAAATTGTGCTGGTTTGAGTCCAGATAATTTTGTGCATGACTGGACTGTTATCTCTGATCTGGGTGAACGACCATTGTATATTGTATAAAGCATAAGAATTTTATTTATCATTGTTTGCTATTATTTGTCATGGACTTTGGAGGTAAGCCAAAGGTTATTAATTATAAGACTAAACAAGTTGTCTTTTGCATGCATAAATCTGGTGCCTCTATCAGAGTTAGAATCAGGGACAAGGAATTACTGCTTCACCCGTGGGGCGCTCAGAGTGTAAGTCTGTGAAAAAAACACGCTACCTCATGTAAAAAGTTTGGTGAAACCCTGATGAATGATTTCTTGTGTGAAAGATACTGTGGGTCATGCTGATTATCATATGAGTATAGGTCATGATGAAATTTAAATTTTTAAAAGGTGTAAACCAATTATAGAAATGGATCACAACGGGAAAGAATGAGTATATATTCAGCTCTGTCCCTGGTGATCGTTTGAAAGGTTTATTCGTCCTGGCCAGGCGAGTGAGTCTTTAAACCGGAGACATTCTTTTCCGTTTGCTCTATTCCTATCTCAAGGCACTGTCTCTCTCCTCCAGTTTAAAGAATGCGCAGAATTCATATTCCAGAAATGAAAATTAACCAGCTCTCTGCTTAAGCAGTTTATTTACGAGAACAAGGTAATTTTGAAATGTGTTCTCATTTATTTGTTATTTCTGTGAAGTTGGTTGGCTGTGTATGAGAGACGTTTTTGTGTTGTGTGTCCTATATTGTGTGTACAAAGAAGAAGAAGCAGGCACACGGTCTTACATAAAGTCCAACGTTTCGGCAGTCTAATACTGCCTTTCTCAAGGTGAAGGCTACCAAACACAAGAAAACAGTCAAAATATATACCATCCCCCTGATACTAACCCCTCCCCTTTCTGCCATATAACCAGGACGTTGACGCCCACTTGATGACGTCAGACATCAAGGTCTAAATCCCTGGCAATACAGCATAGAGCTGTCTTGGAGGACTGCAGCCACAGCCACACCCCAGACTGAACACTCCCCATGATGACGTCAGCGTGACCCGGCCGTCAGGCGAAACCCGTTATCTGTTATCTGTACCGCTCAAGGTTTTTGGTGAAACGCCCAGGAGCTCGTTGGCTTTCTGCCCGAAATAAAATAAATAAATAACATAGCTTTGAGAATTACTTTTTAGTTAAATGAATTAATGCTGAGTGTCTTTAAAAATGTAAAGCTGGCCATGTGCTCGGCACTTCGCAAAGAAATTATATTACAAGAAATTATTGTGGAGTCCTATGCAAAAAAAAATGTTTTTGTCTATTTTAAAAGGAAATCTCCTGCTCAAGATGTCAGGGTTTTTCTTATATTTACAGGTTTCCTATTGCTAATCCCACAGATGTTAAAAGACCTACTACAGGCATTTCCTTTTACCACAAGCAGTATATATTTTTTTAATCGCTACACATACAAATCTATTTACCAGTTTAATTTTGCTATAAATCAAGTAACCTGTTTTCATAACTATGTTTACAGTATATCTTTGTTCCCATAGTATATAGATAATATATGAACAAAAGAGGGGAGATACATAGATTATTGAAGGACTATTTGAGATTCCTATATAGCAGGCCTGCACAACTCCAGTCCTCAAGGGCCGCAAACAGGTCAGATTTTCACTGTGAGAAATCCTCCCGAAGGGGGTGAAAGCGCCGCACAGCCACAATAAATCGATGAAGGCAGATGAGTGACCTTAAAAAATCTTTATTGACACGAAGTGCAAGCGGATCCTCTGACGCGTTTCAGCCTGTCAGGCCTTTGTCAAAGAGTGATCCGCTTGCATAAAAAACATCTAGTTATAGGGTGTTTTAATTGCTACACCTGTTCATGCAACAGGTGTCAATCATCACGCCCCTAACAACAAGGGCATAAATAAATCAATCATGAAGAAAATGTTTCAGTTCCCACTCAACATTTAAGCCAAAATGTTGCAAAGTGTTCAATGAGAAAATCCATGACATTTCTCTTTTGTTAAGGCAGTTAAGCCTATCCCCTCCTCTTGCATGAATAGAAACATGTTCTATACCAAAAAATGTAAAGTTCTGTAATCCCCCATGCGGACATTGTACAAAATGTTTAGCTACTGGGTGGAAAAGACCAGATCATGTTTTTTGATCAGTCTGATATGTTCGGAGATTCTCACATTTAAAGATCTAATTGTTCTATCTACATATCTGTATTTACAACCGCATGTAATTACATAAACAACATGAGTAGTTTGGCAATTGATGAAAGTGTTGATCCTATGTCTGCTGTTAGGTAATTGTGTACGTACTCTTTTAGTAGGAGATGCACATTTACAACACTTGCAAAAGCCACATTGAAAAAAACCTTTTGGTATATTTCTTAAACTTGGGGGCTTATGCAGAGAGCATAGATAAGGAAATAGCGCCATCTTCTGGCGAAAAAAATTGCCAGAAATCCTTAAACTCCGAAGAAAAAAGTGCCCAGAAAAATTTTCTGAGGTGTAAAACTCGGCAAACTCGTGGCGAGAACCTGGAACTCGCCATGCTATTTTAGCGTGCAATGCCAGAAGGACCGAAGCGCTGGAACGCGCCATTCTGCCCTTTACTATGGCGTGTTCCAGGTAGCCAGGAAAACTTGGCTATTTTACTACCTTCTGCTAAAAGAAGGTAAAGGCGCTTTCTGCATACGGCCATAATATATCCCAAATTTGTGGATATTTCATTGCCGTTTTCCCTGTTAATCTCGATCCTCTCTGCATAAGTCCCTTGATGTTTTTGATTGGAACATGCTTCTGGATATGGACGTGGCTAATGTGTTGGCCTTCCTGAATGCAAACTTGGGACCTGATCTGGTGTACAATTCCAGATCTGGGTCCAGTTTAAGTATGTCCCAGTGTTTTGAGACTATTTGTCTGATCTGTGACGCCTGTTTACTGTATTTTGTAATAAACAGTGGACTATCAATAATTTTGGCTTTTTTAAGTTTGTCACTTTCTTTATTTTGTGTCAACAGTTCTTCTCGCTCTATCGAGTCAGCATTCAGGAGAGCCATATCAATATTCTTTTGGGTATATCCTCTAGATAAAAATTTGGAACTCAATGTTTTGGAGTGCTCCAAGAATGTTTCCTGCTTAGTACAAAGGCGTTTGTATCGCATAAACTGTCCTTTCGGGATCCCATGGATCAGTGTTCTAGGGTGGCTACTTTCTGCATGTAGATACGAATTCCTGGCGTGTGGTTTAGTGTATATATCGGTTTGTATACCTGTAACCGGATCACCATGGATAATCACATCAAGGTAATTAATTTTCTTAGTATCTGTTTCAAATGTGAACCGAAGATTTAAATTGTTAGAATTAATGTTGTGAATAAAAGAGTGAACACTATCAAGATCACCATCCCATATGAAAATTAAATCATCTATAAAACGTCTATAATAAATGATATTTGAACGAAATTTATTTGTGCTACCATATATGTGTACCGATTCCCATAAGCCCATGAAAAGATTTGCATATGAGGGTGCAAAAGAAGTCCCCATTGCTGTGCCCTGTTTCTGTAAGAAAAACTGTGAATCAAAAAGAAAATAATTGTGGGTTAATAGAAAGAGAATAGCATCATTAATAAAAGTGATCTGTGCAGTGGAAAGTGATGAAAGTTGAAGATAGTGATAAATGGCCCAAAGGCCGTGTTGATGTTCAATGATAGTGTACAATGATGTGACGTCCATGGTGACCCATCGGTATCCTTCCTTCCAAACTATCTCCCTAAGAGATATCAATAGTGCTGTGGTATCTTGTATAAATGATGGTAATGTTTTTACAATCGGTTGAAGAAATTTATCCACATATTGTGAGACACCATCTCCCAAAGATCCAATACTGGATACAATAGGTCACCCCGGGGGGTTCTCCAATGATTTGTGAATCTTTGGGAGATGGTGAAACACAGGGACAATGGGAAATTCACACGCCAGGAATTGTCTCTCTTTATTACTTAGGACATATAATGTATCCCCCAATACAAGAAGTTCATTGAGCTCACTTATAAACATTTTTGTGGGATCTGTATTTAATTTGGCATAGAAATCCAGATTGTTTAGTAATCTCAGAGCTTCCACTCTATATTTGTTGGATGATTGTACAACTATGGCGCCACCCTTGTCGGCATTTTTTATGATGATATCCTTATTTTTCTTTATTTCTTCTAAATCCAATCTCTCCTGTGGAGTAAGATTATCAGGGATATGAACTGCATTCGAAAACAAATAACCCTTGGCTAATGTTTTCAGATCTCTATCTACTAACCGTTCAAAGGCTACCAGTCAGGGGCCTTTAGTGTTGTTTGGAATAAAGGATGAACGTTTTCTAAGATTGGAGTTAGTATGGCCGAAAAAGGGGGGGTCCACAGCTGTCTCAGTACATCCCTCTTCATAGAGGGATTGCATATCAAAATCAGCTGCAGTTTCTGCAAAGGAAGAAACACTCCCCCTCAAATTAACATCACTCACATCATCACCACTAGTATTCACAGGTGTTATAGTGCTAGTTCTTCTAGTAAACAATTTCTTAAGGGCCCATTTTCTGGTATATTTCTGAAGATCTATTATAGTTGTGAAAAGATCAAAGTTCTCGTGGGGAGCAAAATTTAGGCCCTTATTTAGCAATAATATTTGTGACGATGTGAGTATGGTAACTGAGATGTTGATTACATTGTTTAATAAAGGATTTAGGAGTATTTCTTCCTCTTGCTGTCTGCTCCGTGTGTTCTTTCTGTTCTTTTTACCCCTCCTGCACCTTTTGGGTTTTTTGAGTTTTTTGATTGTGCACCCTCAATATCTGTGTAATTGGTTGTCAAAGGTTCCTCTCTAGAGTTAGACATGTATGTTTTGTCAAAATAGCCTCCCTCCTGTTCCCTGTTAGCATGTTTTTCTTGTTTAAAGAAGTATACAGAGGGTCTGTCAGTGTTATCAGATGAATCAGTTTCAAAGCTTTGTCTACGTTCTACAAAAGGTGATTTCAAGATGGATCTAGTGTTGGACTTTTGGATATTAATTTCCTCTTCTGAAGACCACCTACGCGGTGTAGAGTGTGTGGGATAACTACCCCTAGAGAAATCTCGTGTAGGTACAGGTCTCTCCCAGAAATACACCTGACCTTTTTCATAGTCAGTCTTATCCCTGGAAATTTTTTCCTGTTTTTTGGCTATAACTCCCTTGTCCATTTTTTCTATATTTTGTAATAGTATTTTATCATTATGGGGAAATTTCTCCATGTCCTTAAATCTAAACAATTCTTTTCTTAATACATCTATTTCACCTGACAACGTTTTTTTCTCATTCATTTTGACATTAACAATAAGTTCCATTATGTGTTTTGAACAGTCATCTAGGATTTTCCTCCATTGAAGTTGAAAATCCTTGCTGGGGAAACCAAACAATGGCATTTTCTTTATTCTCAAACCCTTGGGAATACGTTGGACCTTTAAATAGTTCTCCAGGGTTATAATGTCCCAGAAAATACGAATATCTTGTGTCAGCAGCCTCTCCAATTTAACAAAGTGATCGATGAGATCTGTAGAGTTCTCACAAACAATATTATCTGTAACCTCATCAAAAATAGTACTTGCTCTTTTGCCCTTTCTGTGTTGTTACCACATTTTTGAACATAAGTGGTATGTGAGTCCATTGTTGTCTCCTGTTCATCATCCATATTGGGCATGAACTTTATTTAATAATGCACAATTTGCAACAAATGAAAAAATCAGAAATGACCAGTGCATAGATTGCACAAAACCAAAAATAAATAAATAAACAAATAAACAAATGAATTTCCTAAAGTTTTAAAACCATGGGTATATATAGGTTGAATCATATAGGTCACTGTCAGCCTTCAATTTGGAAAAAGGAGGAAGTCCAATTTAATTTTAAAGAAAAAATATACAGATATTGTAAAAAATGATGATATATATTGTATTAGTCCTCCGTTTTTTCCCCAAAGTTTTCAAGCTGCCTGTATAGCTATACAAGTGTATAATACGGGTAAATCTGACGACTGACCCACCAGGCGCTCAGAAATAACGAGAAGCTGCTCATTAGTATGGTAGCTATTATTGCTATAAGTTGGGACTTAGGCAGTGAAACACCCCAGAAATGAAGAATATAATGCATGAGTAGTAGCTTTTCAAGCAACAGGCTCCCTAAGAGCACCTTGTAGTTGTGATGAAAAGACTCACGTGACTGAAACTGGGGTGATCGGTTCCGTTCCTGTAACGTCCTTCAACAAGATAATATAAATTCTCCTGCTCATCGAACTTTCCTTGGAGCTGTATAGTTGTAAGGTGAGATGAGTCACCACAGCTTCACGAGCGGCCGAAGGTCTCTTCGCCGCCAACCCTGTATCCGCTCCATCGCGGTGGGTGGTCACCTGACCGGCGGCAACAGCGGAACTTCCGGGTCTGTTCACGGGAGAGAAGGAGGGCTCATCGCAGCTCGGCGTGCAGGCGATGATAGATAGCACTGTGAGAAATCCTCCCGAAGGGGGTGAAAGCGCCGCACAGCCACAATAAATCGATGAAGGCTGATGAGTGACCTTAAAAAATCTTTATTGACACGAAGTGCAAGCGGATCCTCTGACGCGTTTCAGCCTGTCAGGCCTTTGTCAAAGAGTGATCCGCTTGCATAAAAAACATCTGGTTATAGGGTGTTTTAATTGCTACACCTGTTCATGCAACAGGTGTCAATCATCACGCCCCTAACAACATTGACGTCACATAAAACATGGTATACATGACAATACTGAACATAGTGACCAAATCTCCATTGCTTAAGATCTAAATAGTAACATTGTATCCAAGTGTATAAAGCAATGTACAGTATTAATGACTGGGTCACATTAAAAACATAAACATATACACTTCATGTCTTGATTAAAGAATAAGTATCAATAATGTGCCCATGAATATAAATATAATTAGTGTTCAAAAGACAATATGGTATGTACATATAAAGAACAACAGAGTCTTCAGAAGAACATGGCAATTATTAATAAAGTAGATATTTATAATCGGTTTCAATGTGTAATGACAACAAGAAAAGGACAATTGTATAGGCAATTGAAAAATTGGATAACCAAAGGAGGAGAGAGGACATGACTCAGGATGAAGAAGGTCAGATTTTCAGGATATCCCTACTTCAGCACAGCTGGGTCAATTAATGGCTCAGTCATACTGAGCCACTAATTAATCCAGCTGTGCTAAAGTAGGAATATCCTGAAAACCTGGCCTGTTTGCGGCCCTCGAGGACTGGAGTTGTGCAGGCCTGCTATAGAGGATCCAGAACTTGATATGTTTGTAAATAATACACAATGCACAGCAGGTTCAGAATTTATTTGAAGCAATGTTAACTCCAAGGACTCTTGCAGTAACAAAGGTTTCTGTTCAAACTAACAGGGCTGACAGACTCTCATTAGAAAATACCTTTGCAGATGTTACAGCAAAGCAAGCAGCAAGCCGTCCATATGTTGAGGGCTATATCATATCTGCCAACTTTATAACTTTTAACCATTTATTTTTTTCCAAAGGTGTCCATAAGCAGTAGTTATTGTCAAAATCGCTGTGTAATCTAGAATGTTTGGCCAGGAAGTAGTGAGTTGGCAGTCGCCTCGTTTTTGGGTGTGTCCTGGACATAGAGTTAAAGGACAGGTGATGCATGGTTGCAAGTGCAGTTGCATAAGTGAACAGGGTATACATTATATACAAGGCATTTCATATTTTTAGCAGAATAGTTACAGTGGAGTGTTTGAGGTGAAAGCAAGATTGGAATTGGCTAGGAAATTTGTCTTGGTATTGATTACATTAATTGGGAGTGAACACATTTTTGTCTATGACTTTGGATAATATTTGTAGCAGGTGAGGGAATGAGTGCTGTAGATGGCAGTGCCTGGCCACAATGGGTGGTAGGAGTAACTGTGGGTGTGGGACAATAGCCATGGGTGCAGGCTGTTGGGATGCTTGATTTGTGGGGTGAGTTTTAAGGTTAGTTAATATTAAATTACTAAAAGGTTGACACCATTTGCATCAGAGGAGATGGCAGATGGCAGTTGTGCATGAATGAGAGCAAGTGTGTATCGGGAGAAGAGAGATTGGCCTGTAGTTTGAGACAGTGTTTTTGTCCCCATTTTTGAAGATTGGAACAACTCTGGCAGTTTTCCAAGTCTTAGGGATATGGCCTGCATACAGTATAGAGTTGATTATGGAAGCAATTGTTTTGGCAATGGCTGAGGCATAAAGTCGTAGGAATTTAGATTATAGCAAAGTCTAGTCCACATTGGCTGCTTAGTTTTAAATTTGAGGAGTGTTAATAGGGGATACCTCTGTTTATATGCGGATGCTAAGACAGTAGTAACCACATGAATACAATAATATATTTCTAGATATAAATTATCTCCCTATGAGACACTTATGGGATGACTTATGACTATCAGTAGTTCAAAGGAACGAATTAAGGACCATGTTATTGGTAATAAAACAATTAGTAAATATTGTATGCAACTAATATATTTTTTGAGTTTCTCTAGGTACGGAGTTAATGGTCAAGCATTTCCTACGCAAGAATGCTCTTTATCCCAGATGAAAAGGCCATTTAAATACTATTCACCACCAGCACTACAGTAAAAGTTTGCTTAATTATCATCATGGATACAGATCACCCACGTCAAAATAGTGCCAGCCCTCGCACAAACAGCTACAGTAATAAAGTCAAAGAGCCTGCAAATTAGTGTTTTGAAGGGCATAATACTCCCTGACCACGAATTAACGAGGGAGAAAGGTCACAGGCAAAAGTCCAGGCCTCAACACACGAACTTTGAATTTTTACTAATCTCCAGAGAGGGTTCATTCAAAAATCCTCATCACCTGCTGGGGCAGGCTTCTTCTTTGTCAAAAAGAAGGACAGAACCCTCAGACCCTGCATAGACTATCGCGGTCTCAACAAACTCACCATAAGAAACCTCTACCCCTTCTGTTGATAGCAGAATTATTTGACAAACTCCAATGAGCAAGGATCTTCACCAAACTGGATCTCAGAGGCGCCTATAATCTGGTTAGAATCAGACAAGGAGACGAATGGAAGACCACATTCAATACTCACGACGGGCATTACGAGTACCGGGTCATGCCGTTTGGGTTGTGTAACGCCCCTGCTGTCTTCCAAGACTTTGTTGATGACATCTTTAGAGACCTTCTGGACCGTCATGTGATAGTATACCTGGACGATATACTCATTTTTTCCAGATCCATGCCTGAACATACGGTTCACGTCAAGCAAGTCTTACGGCGCTTAATAGAGAACCACTTGTTTGCTAAGCTCGAGAAATGCCATTTCCACCAAAAATCCACCTCCTTTCTCGGCTATATCATATCTGACACCGGTCTCGCTATGGACCCTACCAAGGTCAAAGCTGTACTCGAACGGCCCTGTCCTCTCTCCCTCAAGGCTATCCAAAGGTTCCTCGGCTTCGCCAACTACTACCGGAGGTTCATTCAAGGATTCTCATCGGTAGTAGCACCCATCACGGCGCTCACCCAGAAGGGAGCTGACCCTACGAATTGGTCTAACGAAGCCCCCCAGGCCTTCGAGAGGATAAAGATGGCATTCGCCTCAGCACCCATCTTGATACATCCAGACCCTTCATTACCTTTTTCTTTAGAGGTTGATGCCTCCGATGTAGGAGCAGGTGCTATACTCTCCCAGAGAAAGAATCCTCAAGCTCCACTTCACCCCTGTGCGTATTTTTCTAAAAAAAAAATTCCTCTGCCCAAAGGAATTATGAAGTGGGTAACCGTGAGCTCCTCGTGATCAAATTGGCCTTAGAGGAGTGGAGACACTTACTGGAGGGCACGGAAATCCAGTCACGATATTAACAAACGATAAAAACCTACTATACATTGAGGGAGCACGGCGACTCGGGTCTCGCCAGGCAAGATGGTCCTTATTCTTTACACGCTTCAACTTCCTTATCTCCTATATCCCAGGATCTAAGAACCTAAAAGCCGATGCCTTGTCTCGATAATTCCTGGTAGAGGATAACAAGGTGGAACAGCAGGAGACCATTCTCCCATCCACTTGCATTGTGGCAGCAAATACTTTCAGTGCATTGATATTACCAAGGCTCAGAACAACATCCCAGCAGGACTCAAGGTTCCTGAGGAACGTTTGTTCACCCCCTTCTTTACCAGAGGAGAGTCATGGAGTGGGGGCATTCGTCCAAGACAGCTGGTCATTCTGGCACCAAGAGAACTACCGAGTTCATTGAACGCACGTTCTGGTGGCCCAACAAGCGGAGGGACATACAAGCTTTTTTAGCTACATGCTCTACTTGTGCACGGAACAAAACTCCACGCAACAGACCTGCGGGTCTCCTTCAACCATTACCCACCCCAGAACGTCCATGGACACACATATCTATGGACTTTATCGTTGAGTTGCCTAAATTTAGAGGCATGGATACCATACTTGTAGTGGTGGACAGGTTTTCAAAACAGGCACACTTCATCCCGATGAAGGGTCTACCCACTGTACCTATGTTGTCCGACGTTTTCATCAGGGAGATCTTCAGGTTATGGGACCCCCCCAGGTCATAGTATCTGACAGAGGATCCCGATTCATCTCCCAAACGGAACGCACCAATCAGTCTATTGAACAATTTTTAAGGTGTTTTGTTGCCGATACTCAAGACGACTGGGTGGAACTTCTCCCGTGGGCAGAATTCTCCCATAACAATCTTCAGAATGAATCGTCCCAACAGTCACCGTTCATGGTCAACTATGGCTTCCACCCTTCTGCACTCCCTTCTCTTATCTCGAAGTCTGGAGTCCCGGCCGCAGAGGACAGGATCCTCCACTTACAAGACTTATGGCAGAAGATCCATCTTAACCTACAGCACGCTGGTAAACTACAGAAGAGACAAGCGGACCGTCACCGTAGAGAGGTCCCAGGGTACTCTGTAGGACAAAGGGTCTGGTTATCCACTAAAAACATACATTTAAAGGTAACCTCACCCAAACTGGCACCGCGCTTTATCGGACCTTTCCGCATCACTAAAAGGATCAACCCAGTAGCCTACCGGCTAGAACTGCCTAAGAATATGAGGATTCCCTCCGTCTTTCACTCCTCCCTTCTAAAACCCTGTCTACAAGACTCATCCTCCAAAGCACAACCTAAACCTCCACAAACCATACTGGTAGAGGGTCAACAAGAATATGAGGTACAGACCATCCTCAACTCCAGAATGTCCAGAGGAGGATTACAATATCTCGTACACTGGAAGGTCTATGGCCCGGAGGAGAGAGAGTGGATTCCTCATCGTCAGGTACATGCTAACCGTCTCATTCATGCCTTCCACCATAGGCACCCTGATAAACCATCCATTGTTCACCCGGAGGTCTCCCCTCAAGGGGGGGATACTGTAACATCCGCCGCAACTCCTGCCAGAAACCGCCCGGCTGACGCATCACACGGCAGACCCACGTGCCCGCCACTGCCAAGCCGGCACGCGCACGCTCTGAAGGGAGCCGTTGGCGCCTCCCACAGGGAGGAAACTCAACCGCACGTCTGCGTGACGTCCTCGCTCCGCGACGTGCATTGCGCACGCACGGGTTGCCTGGCAACAAAAGTAATCACCTGGGAAGCCTGACCTGCAGGCTGTTTCAGATTAGTACCTTCCTGACACCATTGGAGGACATGATCACACCCCTGCAAGGTAATTGGATCCTTCCGACTTATATACCTGCTCCTGTCTGTCATTCCTTGCTGAGCATAAACTCCTGTTTATGCATTGTGCTCACCGCTGCTGTTTAGTTGTGTCTTGATCCCTGCTTGGCCTTACCTGTCTGTTCTCTCCTGTCCTGATCCTGGCTGTTCTTTGGATTCCTACACTCTCCTGCGCTTTGACCCCGGCTTCGTCCCATGACCATTCTACCTTCTATTACCCTGGACCTTGGCTACGGAAATCTACCATCCTCCACTCTCCAACCCTGAATTACGGCAAGTACTCTGACTACCCTGACCTCTCCAACCCTATGACGCTGAACGACTTGGACTATGCATTCCGGACAGGACTGCGTGGTTGTGGGTCGGTGTCTTTCCATCCCCACCTCAGCCCCGCGGTCTTCAGTCCTGTTTGTGGTGAGCGCAGCGTGACATATAGATAGATATACAGAACATACAGGGGAAATAATAGAGCATAAAAAAACAATGCATTTACATACAAAAATCACATAGAATACACCCATTCAGTGTCCGTGAATGTATGTATATACAAAGGTACATAGATACATTCACGGGCATTACATGGGATTGAAAAAATAAAAGACATGCATCAAAAATAAAAAAAACCTGTAAAAGTATAAATAATACACTTTTCTTTTGTTTACTCACCATTAGATGCCCACTCACCGAAATCCAGGCGGCCCGGAAGCACAGGAACCAATCCACAGGTAACCATAAAAAAATAAACCCTTACAATCCATAACGGTGTCTTCTTTCTTCTATTTGTAATCCTTCCCTTCTGTCTTGGGGTCTTCTTTTCTTCTTTGGGGTCTACTCCGTCTTCTTCCGTCTTCTTACGCCATGCCCTTCTTTTCTTCTTAGGAGGGAAGGTGTTCCCTCCTCAGCGACTGGCTTCAAAATGAGGCGACATAGGCTTTAATAGGCCTATGACGTCACATTTTGGTCAAATGTTTCCCACAGTCCTGATTGGGCCATGAAAAACATGTGATTTGGCCGGGGGGAAAAAAATGATGACGTCATTTAAAGGCAATGACGCCAGCCAATCAGAATGGCTGAGTTTGAATTGCCTTTAAGATGACATCATCACATCAAAGATGGTCGGCGACAAATGGTACGGTAGCCAATCAGAGCGTGGGAACTCCATCCCAACTCTGATTGACTGAAGCAAAGCCTCTGTCACATGGTCTACTTGAGCCAATCAGAGTTGGGATGGAGTTCCCACGCTCTGATTGGTGTGAATAATGTAATTTGTATTTAGTTACAGGTTATTTGTAATGGCTTATTTCTGGTAGTTAGATTAGAATGATTGTGGTTACTTTCAATTAGAATTCTTTTGGCAATGGTTTGGCTTTAGGCATTGAATATGGAATTGTATAATTGATTTGTATTGTATTGTAATTGGTTTAGTAAATGTATTAATTGATTGATGGTAATTGTATTGATGTTGCTTAGTTTCTATTTGATTTTCATGATGGCATTGGTGGTTAGGGGACATTGTTCATAGTGTATTTTATTGTTACATATATTTTGCATAGTGTATGTGGGTAGGCCTCCCGGCTGGGTAGTTGGTGAGGGTGGTTAGGCTTCATGGGGTGGGGGGGTAGTGGGGGAGGGTATGTAGGCCTCCCGAGTGGTGGGTGACGGTGGGTTAACTCCTTAATGACTGTGGCGGTTAATAACCGCTATGGTGATTAAGGGGTTAGGGGACATTACATTAGCTGTTTTTATTCTTGTGTACAGTATGTTTTGCAGCATCGGAGGGGCATGGGCAGGATTTGTAATGGCTTATTTCTGGTAGTTAGATTAGAATGACTGTGGTTACTTTCAATTAGAATTATTTTGGCAATGGTTTGGCTTTAGGCATTGAATATGGAATTGTATAATTGATTTGTATTGTATTGTAATTGGTTTAGTAAATGGATTAATTGATTGATGGTAATTGTATTGATGTTGCTTAGTTTCTATTTGATTTTCATGATGGCATTGGTGGTTAGGGGACATTGTTCATAGTGTATTTTATTGTTACATATATTTTGCATAGTGTATGTGGGTAGGCCTCCCGGCTGGGTAGTGGGTGAAGGTGGTTAGGCCTCATGGGGTGGGGGGTTAGTGGGGGAGGGTATGTAGGCCTCCCGAGTGGTGGGTGATGGTGGGTTAACCCCTTAATGACTGTGGCGGTTAATAACCACTATGGTGATTAAGGGGTTAGGGGACATTACATTAGCTGTTTTTATTCTTGTGTACAGTATGTTTTGCAGCATCGGAGGGGGCATGGGCAGTATGAAGATGAGGATGAAGACGGCCTTCATCGTGGGTGCCTGTAAAAGGTAAGTGTAATATGTTTTTACTGTATATATTGTAATTTATATGTATTTAAAATGGGCAAATGCATTATTATCCATATCTGGATAATAGTAATTTTGCACATTACTGTACTGTATGTGTTAAGGGGCGGGGGGGATGTGTGTTGTTTATTGGGGGCAATTGTCCCCAATAAACATGCTATTGTGCCTTAACCCCTTCATTGCCTTAGCGGATAGCCTCTATGGTAATGAAGCTGCTTTAATTTATTTTTATTAATAGTGTGCGGGAGCAGGGGGTCCCCTGAGCTGAATCGCATTGATTTCTGCCTCAGGGACCCCCTGCTTTCCGAGTTATAGGCCCCGGTTTGGGGCATCGGTGCCAGTGTCGCCGCCATCTTTATAGAATCCACGTCACGTCTTGGACGTTATAAAGATGGCGGCAACACTGGCACCCGATGCCCCATACCGGGGCCTGTAACTCGGGAAGCAGGGGGTCTCTGAGGCAGAAATCAATGCGGTTCAGCTCAGGGGACCCCCTGCTTCCGCACACTATTATTAAAATTTACATTAATGCAGATTCATTACCATAGCGAATAGCTGCTACGGAAATGTATTATTATTTATTGTTATGTGTTTTAATATTAGTGTAGATGTGCAAGGGGTCTCCTGAGCTGAACCGCATTGGTTTCAGGTCCGAGGACCCCTTACTTCAGGAGATACAGGCCCCTTTATGGGGTGCCGGTATCCCCTGTAGAATTTAAATGTCCCAGTCACGAACCTGCTTTTTTGGAAAATCAGAACGCAAAGCCATTGAGCTTAGTGCATAGCCCCCTATGTGTTTCTAAACCCTTTCTGATGTTGTATACATGTTCAGCAAATCTTCTTTTAAGAGGCCTCCTTGTTCTACCCGCGTACTGCAATCCACATGGACATTCTAAAAGATAGACACAGAAACTTGATTTACAATTGATGAATGTTTTGATTTCATATGTCTTGCCTGTGACATATGATTTTAATTCTTTGCATTTTTGCCCAAGGGATACTACACTTGTAGAAAATGCATCGGTTGCAATTTTGGGCGAAAATGCAAAGAATTTAAATCAAATGTCACAGGCAAGACATTTGACATCAAAACATTCATCAATTGTAAATCAAGTTTCTGTGTCTATCTGTTAGAATGTCCATGTGGATTGCAGTACGCGGGTAGAACAGGGAGGCCTCTAAATAGAAAATTTGCTGAACATGTATACAACATAAGAAAGGGCTTAGAAACACATAGTGTATCAAACCATTTCAAGGTACATCACAATATGATACCTGATGGGCTTATTTGTATCGGTATTGATTGCCCCAAAGTCAATGTTAGAGAGGGAGATAGATTACAGATGGTCTCTCAACAAGAGACCTTCTGGATCTACACCTTAAAAACCCTCTCCCCCAAATGATTGAACATTGACTTTGATTTGGCATCTTTTCTTTGAGACCCCCTGTTCCATGGCCACGTTATTGCAATTCCTTTAATCAGCATTTCTGTTGCAGAGTCAATTGATGTTTCCATTTTATTTTCCATTTTATTTTTTATTTATTATTACTATTTAAACAATTTTAGTGTGTTTTATGATTCCAATTTTTACCATGTATTCACACCTCCAAGATCCAAGGTGTATGTTTAACCCCACTGGCATCGTTTTATTGCGATATCAGTTAATTCACCTTGGTTACACCTAAAGTTATCCCGCAATTGAAGGGTTAACTCAGAGCTATTTAAAGACATTGGGATTGTTGAGGCTCCACAATCCCCTGAGGAAGTGATGTTTCCCCATCACGAAACGCATAGGGAGGAGCCAAAGGAGGTGCCGGACTGGTGATCCATTTGACACAGGGTCAGTGACGTCATCGCTGTGCGCCGGAACAACACGGGACACACGCGGGGTTATCGGGACTGTCTGAGACTGTGCTTTGGTTTCTAGCCTGTTTAGGCACCTCTAACAAATGCTTTTAACTTACAGAAACACTGTGAGTATGTTTCTGTTCAAACGAGGATGTGTTATTAAAGTGTAAACGGTATTGCGCAATCCTCTTTCTCTTTTTATCCCATGCTATGGAGATCAAAGTAGAGGAGTATTGAAGCATATTCGGAAAACATTTTCTCTGTGAAAGAGGGTCCTTTCTTTGATATCCATCGAACCAGGGACATCACGTGGGGTTCATATTACCCTGGAAAACGATCGGATTCGGAAGGCAAACCATACAGTTTCTCTCCACCGCACGCTGTCTTCCTATTTCTAGTAAGTAGGCATTTTTTTGGGACATCTACACAAGAGGGCTTCATTGCTTAAAACGTTACTGCGCAATGTTGTATCCTTGATTTATGTTTCATTGAATAGGATAGCAGTTGCTGTGAGGAGGAACTTACACCATACATTGAGGACTGAGTCCATTTCAGCTTTATCATCATTTAGAAGAAAGGACATTTTACTTCATCCACCACCATTGTATATCCTTTGTGAACTTTATTTCAATTTATTTTATTCATTTTGTATTAATCACTTCACACATGCGCCAAGTTTTATTTATATTTTTGTATTTCTATATTGTTTTTGGTGATTATTTGAGATAGTCCCCATATTAGAAAACCGGGCAGCTTTCCCATTTGTGACATTTCTTGTCACCTTTATAGTCACATTTGTGCACTACACTGTATTATTGGTCTAGCGCTATTTATAGTATCATTTGTATTTGTATTGAATGTATGTACTTTTATTTTTACGAGGTTTTACATTAGATTTTTCTTTTTTTATGTATTTCACTGCCCACTGACTGCTAATGTATTAATCTGTACCTGTTTAGGGTACAGATGTATACAGTAATAGTCAATGCATTTTTTGGCCAAATGCATTTATTCTTTTGACTGTTATATTTTCTGTTTATTTGTATTGTTTAGATTAAATTCTTTTGATTTGTGATGGCTTGAATTTTTTTTATTTTCCGATTGTTTTGCGTTTTTATTTAATGATGTATTTTGTTGGCTAATGGTTTAAATTGGTGTTGTCAAGTGGTTGTATTAATTAATTGTTGTGTTGGTTAGTGCTTTTAGCTATTACATTTAATTTGGGGATAGTGGTGTAATTTATTTAATTGATTGTCTAGTGGTTTTACTGTATTTAGTTATTTGCTTGATTGGCTAGTAAAAACAAATAACCCTTGGGGTGGTCCTGGGAGTGTGACGAGTGTAGCGAATCTGCTGTGGACTGTGGTAGCAAGCGTTAAGGGAATAGACACTTTCGCGTTTGCGTGCGCAGCTCACGATACACGTGTAGCCGGCACTGGGGACTTTGTGTGTATCAGAGACAGTGTGTATCCAATATCGGAGCGGTACAAAGGAGGCGGCACCCGGGTAGTGAGACTTGCGACAGCTGTCTCATTCGGGGGAGGAGGTGTACACAGCCCGTTCCTACGGCCTACCAGCCTAGACAAAGACATCTAATACCACGCCTGGTATACTGTATACCTGCCCGTTGTAAGAAAGTTTTCAATTTTTCCCCCACTGAAGCAGAGTCTACAAGTCAACACTCCCTGTATATGCTATATTTTATTGTGTATGCTTATTATTTTATCTAATTAAATTAGTCATGTCTAGTTCATAAGGTGTAATTGTTATAACTGTTGTTATTGTGTGTCTTATGTGTTTCATGTGTGTTTGTCCTCATCAACAGTCTATCTGGTATACGCTATGATTGGTTGTCTTTTTTTCTTTCATATATGGTGATGTCACCTGCGAGAAACGTCTGAAGGACTACAGGTTAACAGGATTGGACTGTTGTATGATCAGATCATTATCTGCATTTTATTTAGGCGCCGGATTATTTGTTTGTATTTGTCTATTATTGATTTGATTAGTCAGTCATTCCTGGCAGCATTTCTTTTATTTAGAAGTCACTAGGTTATTAACCACAAGTGTGTTAGGTACACTTATTAATATATAATAGCATTAGCGCTTTTAAACACATTTTTTTTTTTTTGGTGGACTAGTGCTTTTAATTTCTGTTTCTGGGTGTTTAGGTGTTTGTTCTATCTTTTCTATTATTGTGTATTTTGGGCATTCATGCTTTTGTATTTCGGTGACCATTGACTGCTATAGTAGCTTATCATGCCCATATTATATGTGTATGATGTATTACTATGTCACTCAATTGGCACAGGGTGGGTATATTGGGCCCGGGGTGGGTGGTTAGGCCTCATGAGTGGGTAGTGGGGGAGGGTGGGTTAACCCCTTAATTACTATAGTGGTTATTAACCACTAAGTTGATTAAGGGGTTAGGACACATTACTGTACATTGTATTTTTTATGTACTGTATGCTTTCTGGCAACAGATGACATGGGCCTGCAATATTCTGAGGAGGATGCCCTTCATTTTGGGAGGGGTAAGTAGAACGGTTTTTATTTATTTTATTTTTGCTAGCTGTTTAATAATGGGCACATACTTGTGGCGGTGAACGGGTTAACCAGGCCAATAATAAAGGTATTATGCCCAGCTGATTAACCCTAAACCATGTTGCGACAGAAGGGATTAAAATGTATTGACACCATAATATCAGGTTTTCGCCTACCCTACCTTGATTGTCCCTGTTTTGCAGCTCAGAAGCTAGCTGCAGTTAAATGAATTAATGAGAAATGTGCTAACTGTATTTGCGACACAAGGGGGAGCTTCTAGCGCTGTGCCAAGCGCTGATTGAAGAAGCGTGCCTGTGAATAAGTAGCTACAGTAAAGATAGGTATCAGTTTTCAGACCACAGACGTTGAAACCGCAAACTCAATTGAATAAGTGGTCTGCGGTTTAGCTGAAGTACCTTCTTGCTACAAATGTATCCAGCCATCTCGTTATCCACTTGAGCTGAATTGGTGGTGCGCATCTGCGGTTACCAATCAAAGCCAGCACGGATACATTGTATGCCGGCTTGTAACCCAGACCGATTATAGGTCAAACCGCAATCCACATCACAGAGCCTCTTCAATTAAGTGGATAACTCGCGCTAGGAAAGAGCTAGCACTCTAATTTTTGGAGTGCAGCTAGTTATTAAAGTACCATGAACATACATACATTTTTTATAATTGTTGCATATACAGAACATACATATAAAAATAAACTGTATTTCACTGGTGTTTTAAATGTACAGGCAGGAACCCTTTCCTAACAGCCCGGCAATGAATCCATTAACATGCCCATATGTTATGGATGAATGAGCTGAGGGATTTTTCATCTCCGTGGTTCAAAGGGCACCCTGCTAAATTGGTGCCCCAGTGTCTAGAGAAGTCCGGAGCTGTCGCCAGGTAAGAGGTTCAGCCCAGTATGCTAAGCAGCTCAGGTGTGAGGTTAGCGCATGCTCTTAGCAGACCGGGAAGCAACTTCTGCCCGTTCTATGAACTCCTGGCAAGTGTGGGATAGGTGGGAAAAGTTGTTCCCATGGGAAGATTGGCTAGGTATGTTAGAGATAGGACCCATAACCCTATAAAGATGCCTGCAGCCAAGTCCCAGAGAGATTAATCTGAGATTCACCAAGAAACGTCCAAGCTACAGTGTCAGCGGTTCCGGGGTTAACAACATCGTAATCAAGGATCGTGCCCCTCTTCCAGAATTCGTTTGAGCTAAGGATTCCCAAACAAATCCTGTAAAGATTTTACAAAAGGATTCCTTTCGGTGGAGATATAGGGGTTGCAAGTTGCTCCCCTAGCTAAGGATTGTCGCACGGCTCAAATCGTGCACCCACTTGCATGTGTGTAGGGGTGTCCAGAGACTTATTTTGCAAGTCATTCGTTCCATGGACATTTTATTTTGTTTCCCCATCCCAGTAAGTGTTTATTAAGTGTTATTGTGAAGATTTGTGTGTTTGTCTTAAAAGGAAATAAATTACAATTTATTTTACCCTCCTTGTACTGCTCAATCCAGAATCCCGGTATTAATGTGTTGATGAGATCTGGTCTACCGTGACAATCGGTTCCGAATGTAAAATAACATTACATTACATTACAGGTATTATTATTATTATTATTACTATTAGTCCTGTGCCTCATTATCCTTTCTGGGCTATGCTTAAGCAGGTTACCATAGTGGTGAGTCGCGCTTTCGTTTTCAAGGGGAGATATTGCGGGGGCAATTTGCCTATATGTATGTGAGAAACAGGCATGATTCCTGGGTACATTTATGGGGGAACCGACAACTCCGGACCCCAACCTCCTAGGCACATTCTGTTAACATATCCTCCGCAAACCCCCCCCCCCTTGAAATTCCCACCGAGCAATAACTGCACGCTGGCATGCCCGGAGAGGGAAAAACACCAACAATACTTTTATTACAGACAGTATATGGAAACAGTACATTCTTTCTTGCCCAAAGAGCTAATTCTCTTGGACCCTTATACATGGATCACTGGTAACCAAAATGGGCTTAGCCTTTATTTGAGAGCCTGGTTACCCCCCTACCGTCACAGTCATACAGACAACCAAATGCAGAATGCAATGCCATTCATTATATTCATAACTCTTGGTGAAAAGGTATCAAGGAAATTAATCCACCCACTGGCACTCTTTGGGCAGAAGACATTTCACTGATGCCTCTTTGGGACAGTCAACCCATCAATGACCTGGAGACTTTATAGCCTTGCTTCCCTGAAATATTTTTCTACCGGTGCATCATCTGATTCTTCAGACACGTTGAGGGAATTTTCTATTGGAACACTTGTGTACCCTATTTCTGTATTTGATAGCACAGATATATTGGCACATAAAGTAGAGATGTAGTAAGCCTAACTGTCTACGTGGAATCAGAGGATTATTGCGCGGGGGGGGGGGGGGGCGATCGGGTCCCACTAAAAAGCATGGACACTCCTGCATATCGTAGGAGACAATGTCCCGGGCATTGCAAACATTTACTTGTTTGTCTGTTGCACAGAGGATGGTAATATCAATAGAACAATGGGAGGAGTTATACCGAGGGTAATAGGAGGAGATATAGGGAGCGGTTATATGGGGCAATAGGAGGCATTATAGGGAGGGGTTCGATGGGTAAAGGAGGAGATATAGGGAGTGGTTATATGGGGCAATAAGAGGAGTTAAAGGGAGCGTTTGTGTACGGACAATAGAAGAAGTTATAGGGAATGGTTATATTGAATAAAGGAGGAGTTATAGGGAGCAGTTGTATGGGGTAATAGGAGGAGTTATAGGGAGAGTTTATTTTTAGTAATAGGAGTAAGAGGAGTAATAATGAAGGGTTATATGCCCCCCCCCCCCCCACTGATTCCCTAGTTTGAGCTGCTGATCTGAATGTGTTCTCTGATGGGTTTGTCCAGCACAAAAATGTACCAGACCTTAATTTGTGGTTAAGGCTGGAGTTGTACTCAGCTCTTCAGCAGTACAAGAGTGGTCACTACAAGCGTGGTCACAGAATAACAACTCTTGACCAGGCACCATCAAGAGATGTACGGGGTACCCTGGTACATTGAGCGATATCCTGACTGATTGTCATAGAATGCTGATTTATACTCGAAGCTACAGTAAGTAACCAATAAATTGTATTTAGTAATAACAACTGGTGTTGGTATTATACATGTGTGCACTCATGGCTGAAAATTTGCAACCTGAATCATACTTGAAAACGAGAGGCAACTCTCAATGTATTATTTCCTGGTAAAACATTTTATAAATAAATAAATAAATCAGTCTCTTGAATAAGTAATGTTCTTGTCAGAACAAAGAGTTATAGGGATTGTTTAAATGAACTGATAAAGTAGTAGGAGTTTTAGAGAGAGGTTATATGTCATGACATCCCCTCTGTTTCCTCCTCCCATCCTACAACTCTTCCTAACTCTCCTCCTACCTTCCTTGACTCTTTTTTCGCTGTCACAAAGGAGGATATGCCATTGCTGATCTCCTCTTCTCCCTCTACCACTTGTCCTCTTAACTCCATTCCCTCCCATCTCCTAAAACCTCTTTCTTCTACTACACTCACACAGATTTTTACCTCATCCCTCTACTCTGGTACCTTTCCCTCCTCCTTCAAACATGCAACAGTCAAACCATAACTCAAAACAGCTATCTTGACCCTATCTGTCTTTCTAACTATCAGCCTGTCTCCCTCCTGCCTTTTGCCTCTAAACTCCTTGAGCGACTTGTATTCTCTCACTTTCTCCAATTTCTCAACACCTAATCTTTCCCAGACCCTCTACAATCTGGTTTCCGCACTGCTCACTCCAATGAAACAGCCCTCACTAAAATAACTAATGACCTCTATGCTGCCAAAGACAGAGGTCATTATACTCTGCTCATATTACTAGACCTCTCTGCAGCATTTGGTACTGTGGACCACCCTCTTCTCATTCACATTCTGCCACATTCCAAATATAATATGAGAACTGACAAACAATTATACTTAAAGTATAATATTTTTCAACTTCTGAGCATTAAACAACTTAGATATTTATTTTCTCTTAATTTTAACTTTTAGCTTTCCCCATGAGATGTCCTTTCGAATTCATGTCAGGTCGGAACAATATGATGAAACATTTTGGCACAAACATGCAAACCATCAGGGCCCAGCTGGAAGACAGGATGGCGAAGACCTCCATGGCCACGGTGTACTTGCCGTGTGCACTAAGGGAGGCCGGGATATAGGACACCCAGACATTGAGGAAGGCCAGCATGCTGAAGGTGATGAACTTGGCCTCGTTGAAACTGCCAGGGAGCTGTCTGGCCAGGAAGGCAACAATGAAGCTGATAGTGGCCAGGAGACCGAGATATCCCAGCATGCCCCAGAAGGCAGTTGGGGTGCCCTCGTTACACTCTATAATGATGATTCCAGGTTTTGTTTGGATGTTGTTTTCTGGAAAGGGAGGGGAGAGTCTAAGCCAAGAGATACATAAGAGGAGTTGAATAAGGGAGCAGAAGATGATTATAATGTAGGACACCTGAGGACTGGACCATTTCCTCAGCCTGCTCCCCGGTTTGGTTGCCATGAAGGCAAATACCACCATAATTGTTTTGGCCAAGATACATGAGACACAAAGGGCAAAGACCATGCCAAAAGCAGCCTGGCGCAGAAGACACTTCTCAGGATGGGGGAAACCAATGAAAGCCAAAGTGCAGAGGAAGCAGAGTGACAGGGACCACAGGAGAAGACAACTGAGGGTGTAGTTGTTTGCTCTGACAATGGGAGTGTTCTTATAACGGATGAAAAGTCTGAATATGAAAACTGGGATCATGGAGGAAAAAATACTGGTAGCAGCTAAAGTGGCACCCAAGGGCTCTTCATATGAGAGGAACTCAAGGGTCTTTGGGAGGCATCTGTTTTTCTGGAGACTGGGCCACTTATCCCAAGGACACTTCGAGCAGTCAACTGAGTCTGAAAGATAAAGGAGAAAACTCCTGTACCACCACCCAACGTCTTTTGGTTTGTCGATGGTGTTTCTGTGATCTGCTCACCTGTCTGATTGGATATCTCTCCGAGAGGACAGGGGACACATTGGAAGCAGCAGACAGGCTCCCCTCTTCTCAAAACCCTTCTGAAACCAGAGACGCAGCTCTGACTGCAAATTGACCGAGGAATCTAGTGGACAATGAATGTTAAACATGTTACGACATGGTATACAATTGGAGAGACAGATTTATACATCTCTGTGTCACTGTTTCACCCTGCATGGAGATGGACATATGCATAGTTCCTTCTCTGTGTTCTACTGGAATCCCATATGATTAGAAAGAAAGACTCAATGTTGCATAAGTAACTGCACTCTGTTCACTAAAATCCCCAGAGAGACTCCATGGACCAATAAGTCCAACAGAAAAAGTATATACTGTATGTAAATTTAAACTTTTAATACTTCCCAATAATGTTATTTTTCTTCTATAATACTGCCAATGTATGGAGCACTGTGCACAGAATTCTACACTCCCTAACTCCACAGGATCGCCTTGGGTATCCACTGCCTGTGAGGGCGTAGACAGTGAATAACAGATGTCCTCCCATAAGAGGAAAAAGTGGCACTCCAGAGGACAGGTACAAATCTAGAAAATCATTCTCTATTCTGTTATTCACACAATTCTACAGGCATAAAGAGTTGTTGTCACATGTAATCAAATACTGTATATGTGTATGGTTAGATAAGGTAACTTACCCAAGGTCACTAGTAAAACTAACACTGGGATTCAAACAAGATTTGCAAACTCAATTGCTTGTGATTTTGGATATGTATAACATGGCCATCTCTATTATATGGCATAAACTGGCACTGCCATGTTCTGTACAAGCAGAACTCATACTAATGACCTAGACAATGCATACCTGTCTTCTCCCTGATGCCCACATCAGAGCACTTTCATTGATATTAAAGGTGTTTCCGTCTGAGGCCGTGGTATCATAGCTTCCCACCGTTACATGCCTCATCATGCCATCTGCACCCAGCTGCCAGTTCACAATATCGTACACTGCAGGTGGGTCCCCATTCGTATCGAAGAAGACCTCTCTTCCATTGCTCAGCCTCACACGTACGTTCTGGATGTAGTGTAACAGCTGCAGGGGGGGAAAAGGATCATCCCTCATTTATTTGCCCTCTATGGACTGACAATGTGATCTAAACAGAATTCAATCTTTTGACCCTGCCAAGAAGATGGATATTGAGAGACTTCTATCCACCAGTGGTTGGATTTTTAATGGTAACCTCACATAATGGGACATTATGTGTTGTTATTTTCTCTTGTGGTTGCTCCCACTCTGTGTTGTGTTAGTAATCCTAAAACTCTGTTATTCCCCCGCTCCAAATAAAAGGTGTGTAATCTTGTGTCCCGCTTGTTCCAGAAGTAATCTGTGTATGTTCAACCACAAAGATATAATATCCTTCCTTAACCCTGTGTCATTCAATCAAGGAGATAGAGATGATAGCGATAGATAGAAAGATATATATATATATATATATAGAAAGATAATAGAGAGATAGAAAGATTATAGAGAGATTACAGAGAGATAAAAAGATTACAGAGATGTACTGTACAAAAATTACAGAGCTATATAAAGCTATATAAAGATTATAGAGAGATAGAAAGATTATAGAGAGATAGAAATATTACAGTATAGAGAGAAAGAAAGATTATAGAGAGTTAGAAAGATAGAAAGATTAGAGAGAGATGGAGGGATGATAGAGAGATTATATAGAGATAGAAAGATTATAGAGAGACAAAAAGATTATAGAGAGATAGAAAGATTATAGAGACAAAAAGATTATAGAGAGATAGAGACATTATAGAAAGATAGAAAGGGGACAGAGATAGAAAGATTATAGAAATAGAAAGATTATAGAGAGACTATAGAGATATAGGGGCCTATGCTGTAAGCAGTCATAAAAAAAAGCCATCAAATTTAAATCACTATTTTTGATGGCGTTGCTATCATGGTATGCAGAAAGGCCCGAATACCAGTGATTGCAACATTTGAACAACTGGCAAGTAGCCGGCGACGAGATGATCTGCTCTCTGAAAAGGGCTCACCCGGTGAGTTGATCCTGCTGCAAAGAGAGAGAGCCGTCTCTCTCTGTGCAAATCTTGGCCGAAAAAAAAATATATATATTGTGATGTTATTACTAGTGTAGATGAGCAGGGGGTCTCTGGAGCAGAACCACGTTGATTTCAGGTCCCTCTGCTTCCTACGATTCAGGCCCCGTTAAGGGGTGCCGGTATCTCCTATGCATTGAAATGTCCTGGTCACGTGATGCAGGACATTTACAGTACATGCATAGGAGATACCGGCATCCCATAACGGGGCCTGTATCTCGGGAAGCAGGGGGTACCCAAGCCTGAAATGAACGCGGTTCTGCTCTGGAGACACCTGCTACAATACACTAGTAATAAAATTTAAATTAAAATATGCAGTAAACACCAATACACAACCCACCCCCTGTGCCCCCATGAAACCATTATTTATTTATTTATTTAAACACACGATTGATAACATAGGCTGGCGGGGTCCCCGGGTGGTCCCCACAGGCATCCGGGGGTCCTCGGGTTGACCCTGTGGGTCCCTGATGGCCTGCGGTACCATTCGTGTTGTAAAAAATAAATAAAATTGCCTACATTTCAATAAATACACCTCCCCCCAAACACAGACAGTACAGTGATATGCAAAATAACTATTATCCAGATATATATAATAGATAATTTGCACATTATTACACAAAACATTAGCCATGCAGCATAAATAAAGTAAATAAAAAACTTTCTACTTACCACTGCCACTTGAAGGGTCGTCCCCGTCAGCAAACTGCAGGGCCATGTCCTCCGTTGCTAGAAAGCATACATTTAAAAATAAAATTTAATGGCCCCTAACCCCTTAATCACCTTAGCAGTTAATAACCTCTATGGTAATTAAGGGGTTAACCAACCTTCCCCCACTACCCACCCGGGAGGCCTAACCACCCACCCGGACCCACTATACCCACCCTGTACCCATTGAGTGGCATAGTAGTACATCATACCAAACTAATATTGGCATGATAAGTAACTATAGCAGTCAATGGTCACCCTAATACAAAAGAATGAATGCCCAAAATACACAATAATAAAAACATATACAACAACACCTAAACATTCAGAAACTAAAATTGAAAGCACTAGCTGTCAAGGGAGACCAGGAATTTACACATTTATACGGGATCATATCACTGAGCAAAACCAAGAAGTAAAACAAACTGTCATTTATTCCATTGAAACAGACGTACACACAGTGAATTACAATAAACAAGAGGAAACACACTTGCTGGGGGTTTGGGCTACAAAATTAACCTTTCCTAGTTGCCATAGCACAGAAATTAAAAGTCTTTACACATTCCTTTAGATGACAGGGACTAAGCCCAAAATGTCCTGGAACCGAAATCGGCATGCAGTTACTGACGCCACCACTGTATCCACTCTGGAGGTGCTAAAATCCCTTGACTGGGAACGAGTACCAAACGTCCTGTTACTCTTTTCAGCTTGCAGTTCCAGCCGTGACCGCTACGAAGTATTCTGAGTACTTGACCCGAAAAGCAGGACTTAGAAAAATTCTCGCCTTGAAATTTCTGAAGCCGTCTCACTGACATTTCTCACAGAGCATCTTTGCATTTACCGCTGCTGTCTTGGCTCTTAGACTCTCCTGACCTGATTGTTTTTTTTTATAGGATTACAGCCCCATTCACAGAATACATCCACCAATCAGAGCGTGGGATTTTTTCTACCAGCCTATTAGCGATTTGCAGGTGCCCTGAGGCAGGGCGGGCACGGATTATAATTCTGCAAAGGGGCATGCGCCAACCTGGTACCTCTGCCTCTTAGCATATTGAACCCCCCACTGGGCCAGGCTCCTCAGAGTCTGGGGAAGGGCAAATGGTCACCGGATAGCACTTATTCATGCCAGGACGTGGGTACTCAAGTATAACTCTGGTACTCCGCCCACCCTAACACTTTGGCATCTCTGAGACTCAGTGGCACCAAGCCTGGTGGCAATCTGAACCAGGGACTTGTGTCACGGGAGACCAGGTTTATTAACACCTTTTTATACCGGGATCATTGGTTGAGCAAAGCAAGGAGGTAAAATAAATTGTAATTTATTTCAGGAGAAGACATACACACAATGTAACACAATTTACAAGGTTAACACACTTATTGGGAATGGGGCTAACGAATAAATCTATCCTCTATACGCAATTCACAAAAATGACCTCTTAAGGAGCCCTTTACCTTGACCGGTAGGTACTCACGAAAGTCCTGGAAATAATTTCGGCATGCAATGCCAAGCGCGACCGCTATGTTCTCAAAAGCAGGACTTAGAAACTTTTCTGAGTTGAAAATCCTTGAAGCCGACTCGCGTCTATTCAGTACAGAGCATCTTTGAATTTGCCGCTGTTGGTTTGGTGCTTGGAATCTGCGCTCCTGATTGGCTGCAAGTCCCCTTATGGGTTTCAATGTCTTCTTCACTAAAATCTACAGCCTAACAGAGCGTGGGAATTTTCCTGCCAGCCAATCACCAATTTGCCGGTATTGTAAAGCCGGGCGGGCACCTTATCTCAGTCTGTAAAGGGGCATGCGCCAACCTGGCACCTCTTTCCCTTTGCATACTGAGCCCACCCTCTGTCCAGGCTCCACAGAGTCTGGGGTTGGGCAGATGGTGGCCGGATTGCCCTGTGTTAGCCCAGGATGTGGGTACTGAAGCAGAACTGCAGT
This sequence comes from Ascaphus truei, assembly GCF_040206685.1. Lineage (NCBI taxonomy): Eukaryota > Metazoa > Chordata > Amphibia > Anura > Ascaphidae > Ascaphus > Ascaphus truei. The sequence goes on from NC_134502.1 coordinate 7,326,123, forward strand.
ACCCCCCCTGTTCTAACACCTTGGCATCCCTGAGGCTTTCAAGTCCTGGCTCCTCACAGACCCATAGGCACCAAGCTTGGTAGCCATCTGGTCTGATTGGAATCCATGTCTTGGAAATGCCACAGTTCCTTTAAAGGTTACCAGCACATATACCTATTAAATGTAAGTCTTTAATAAAATATACTGTGTCCTGTCTTATGTGTGGTAAAATATATAAGTCTCGGTTCTGGTGTCAGGGATGGAGTAAGTATATATAGTACCTACCTTTACTAGCCTCATATTTGACACACTTTAGAAAAATAACTTTTAAAACTTTTACACACACGAAGCACTCTCAGCTTTATCCCATAGCTGGAGTGCCCCTGAATTCCCATACAGGGTGTAGGGTATCTGGGTATGTATCTGCGTACCACTCTTTATACTAGGGACCTGTAACAGGGGAGTTATCCCTGTTCAGGAAATATGCCTCTAATCCAGCAGTGTGGTGGTTAACTGCTGGTAGTCAATTAACAAAAACCACCTGCCTGATTAGGTTGCTTAGAAAAGCCTGCCCTTGAAACAGGAAGTAAGATTGTGCCTGAAGTCTCACAACTTGTGAGGGTGAATATGGGGACATTTGTCTTGAGCCTGCAAGAAGAAACAGCAGTGCTGCTTTCAAGACACAGGGGAAACTTCTAAACCTGAATGCTGACAAACCCTGAGGAAAAGGGAGCAACCAGGGACAGAGAAGATTTTCCCTCCAAACCACTACAAACAGATAAGACTTTCATTTATAAGACTTTTTATATCTGTTCATTTCCTGCTATATGTTTGGGGCTGTGAGACATGCTTATCTAAAGGGAGTTGTGGATTGCATAGTATTTCACTAGAAATACTCCCAAGTGAATAGAAGCTTTGTTTACCCCTTGTTTGGATGGTTTCCTGATGTTAAGGAAACAGGCGCAATAAAAGCCTTATTTAATTTCACCATAACCAGTCTCCTTGCATACCTCTGTGAGCGTCCGCCTACAGGACCCCTCTTTCTACTAGGGAACACGTGGGTGATCGCACGTATACATTAACCCCTTCGTGCCCTTTACCTTGTCTGGAAGATACTGCAGCAAGAATCCTGGCGGTAAGTCGTAATACTTTAGCGCTTTCAGAATCAGAGTTTGACCGGAGCAATGTGCTTGGCTGCATCTGGGAATCTCACTGGATTCCCGGATCCAATTCCTGGGGTATCCTATAACTCTGGAACCCCGATACATAGACATTCTATAATAACTTTCTCTGTCAAACCCACCCTGAAATTTACAGCTAGAAATCTCCCGGTCCCTGCATCCCAGGAAAGGCAAAACGCACAGAAAACTTTAAAGTCGCATAACTTGCACACAATCACAGTAATGCAATTAGGACATCTGGGTCCAAGAGCTAACACTCTAGAACCTCAACACACACAGATCAGGGTAAGCAAGTGGGCTGAACCTTTATTAGTGAGCCTGGTTAACCCCATCACCACTACAACTTTGAAATTCCCCAGCTTATATACAGTGCATAAAACACTAGGAACTACTGAAAGACGCGCAAGTTCGGAGCTCCTAGACCTTCCTATAAGAAGTTTACTTAAAAGTTGCTTCAAATTACGCTTAGGTTAAGTTTCAGAGTTTCTTCTATTGTACTGAAGTTGGACTTAGAATTAATGTCACTCTCGCAACCTCATGGATGGTTTGAGACACTCTGAACTCCAAAACCGGTGCTACTGGTTTTAATGTATGTGTTGCCTAGGGGTTGTACAGTATGAATTAATTGTTGTGTTGGTTACTGCTTTTATGTATTAAATGTATTTTTTGGCTAGTGGTTTGACTTATGTAATTGATTGCATAGTGGTTTTAATTATTCTATTGAATGCCTAGTGGTTTTAATTTTGTAATTGATTGGCTAGTGTTTTTATTTAGTTAATTGCTTGGTTGGCTAGTGCTTTTAATTTTTGTTTCTGGGTGTTTAGGTGCTTGTTGTATATGTTTTATTATTGTGTATTTTGGGCATTCATGCTTTTGTATTAGGGTGACCATTGACTGCTATAGTTGCTTATCATGCCCTTATTTTATGGGTATGATTTACAATTAAGCCACTCAATGGGTACAGGGTGGGTATAGTGGGTCTGGGGTGGGTGGTAAGACCTCCCGGGTTGGTAGCGAGGGAGGGTGGGTTAACCCATTAATTACTATAGCTGTTATTAAGTGCTAAGGTGATTAATAGGTTAGGGGCCATTAGATTGTATTTTTTAATGTGTTCTTTCTGGCAACGGAGGACATGGCCCTTGAGTATGCTGACAAGGATGCCCTTCATTTTGGCAGGGGTAAGTAGAATGTTTTTAATTTACTCTATTTATGCTGCATGGCTAATGTTTTGTTTAATAATGTGCAAATGATCTATTATCCATATCTGGATAATAGTTATGTGTACATTACTGTACTGTATGTGTTTGGGGGGTTGGGAGAGGTGAGTTTATTGAAATGTAGGCCATCTTTATTTTTTTTTACAACACGAATGGTACCGCAGGCCAGCAGGGACCAACGGGGACCACCCAAGGAACACCAGACACCCGTGGGGATGCCCCGAGGACCCCCGCCGGCCTGTGGTATTAATCCTGTGTATAAAAAAATTAATAATGGTTATATGTGGGGGCACAGAGGGTGGGTTGTGTATTGGTGTTTATTACATATTGTAATGCTTATTGGTGGCCTAGGAGGTTGGTATTTGGGCTGTTGTGTGTATTTTTTTTAATTGTGCGTAGTGTGGGTGGGTGAAGGGGGTATTATCCCCAAGGATGGGTGTTTAGGCCTTCTGGGTGGGTAGTGGGAGGGGTTAACCCCTTAATTACCTTAGCAGTGTTAACCATTAAGGTAATGAAGGAGTTAAGTCCACCCGGAAGCCCCCAGGAAGGCCTAATCACACACAAAGGGCCAAATACCACCTTCACCCACGTCCGCCACCCACAATAAGCATGGCACTGGTGGTTAACTCCTTCATTGCCTTAGCGGTTAGCCGCTAAGGTAATGAAGTTGCCTGCAAATGCATTTTTCATGCATTTGATTCATGCCGGGGGTCTCCGGTGGTGATATTAATGTAGTCTCCGGTGGTGATATTAATGGAGTCTCCCGGCATCAATCCGATGCAGGAAAAATTCCTTTTTGTTTTCTAAGGGCTGTCTCACTGCTTCTCAGCAGCTTCTCACCACAATCTTTCCAACTTTTTGTGGCGGGACGATTTCTAGAGGAATTCTCAATTCTAGAGCGGCGATCTGCCTCGATAAGCTGATCAGGGCTACAAGAATTGAGCGACTTTGAGAAACTGCCGATAAGTGATGAAAAGTGCCTAATCGCTGCAAGTTTGGCGATTTTTTTTTTTTTTTTCGGAAAAAAATTGACGAAAATTTATAGTATTGCCAATTTATCAGAGGTTGAATAGCAGTAGGCTTTTTTGCCGATAAGCTGCCGATAACTGACTTATCAGATCTTTCATCATAGAGATATGAGATAGATTGAAATAAAGAAGAGAGAGAGAGATTAGATACTGTAGATTGAAATAAAGAAGAGAGAGAGAGATGAGATAAATTGAAATAAAGAAGAGAGAGAGATGAGATAGATTGAAATAAAGAAGAGAGAGAGATGAGATAGATTGGAATAGAGAGAGAGAGACCCTTTCTGTTGCTATGTGCCTTAGGGATATTAGTGGACCTCAAAGAGCGTTACTTGAGAAGATTATGGTAAGACATGCCTTCTGATAACAGCTCTGCCCAGTGGAGTTGGGAAAAGTGAGAATAAATAGCAATAGTTTCCATGTGAGCGCTCTAGTACAGGAGTTGAACCTTTTTTCATAACAATTAAAATAAGTCATAACTTAGCGGGGAAAGCATTGCAAGGTTGGCTAATCTGCTTTTAATGTCCCCACATGGAACTCGCAGTCAGGATCATTCAAGGTCATGCAGTATTAGGTGGAACTGATAGAGAGGAGACAGGGGGCAGACACTTCAAGACATTTCTCCGCGACCAAATCTCTGCCAGCGATTAGCCGCTTCTCACCTCACTGCTGGGATCTCTCGCTGCCGGCCAATTCACGCCAAAGTAAATCCTTAAATGTTTCCCTTACACTAAAATCCCCTATTCTTAACCCCAAATACGAATGCTATCCCCAACCCTAAACTTCTTACCCTAATTCCCCTACCCTAAAAAATTCCCCCAACCCTTAAACCCCTTAACCTTAACCCTACCATTAAAACTTTACCCCCAAACGCTAAACTGCTTTACCATAATCCCTCTACTCTAATCCCCTATCATAAAAACCCTTAATAGGTCATGTTAGATTGAACTGATAGAGAGGAGACAAGGGGGAGAATATGGACTTATACATACATCGTTTCTGCCTCTACAGTTACAAAGACATATTGATAAATGACCATTAACAATCTTGACCATCAGGTCTTTTTCTACTTTCACATTAAACAAATGATTAACAGATATTCTTACCTGCCATGGTTTGAAGCTCTGAATATCTGCACAACTTCCATTATAAAATGGTCCTCTCTTCTCCTGGCATGTTTGCAGATCATGCAGAGATTTGGCAATGATATAAATCGTTGTATAAATGTTGTAGGGACCTCTTAAAATGGACACATCATTGTTACTGTTCTGGATACTCTCTAGATCCTCATTTCCTGTACACAACTTTGCAGTAATATCGCTTGAGCTGGTGAGGTTTCTCTGGTCCAAGAATTTGCATCCAAAAGTTTCTTCCCAGAATATTTTCGACCAAATTTCCCCAGGGGTATTGAAAGGACGGACGCTGTTTAGATACCCTCTGAACCCTGCAATCTTTGAGCTATGAAAAGTAAAACCAATTGAGCCGGAGAGAATTGCAAAATATTTGTCCACTGATAATATGTTTGAGATGGACCAAGCTTCACTGGCCACAAAGATCTTCCCAGTAACGTTCTGCCTCAGCATCTCATCAAGAAGCGGAATCATATCAATATCCTGGGAGAAGACAAGAATAGCCTTGGCTGTTGACTCTCTGATGACCCTGGTGAGGTGTGTAGCATTCTTAACAAGACGATTGGTAATGATATATTCAGTGAAGGCCACACAAGCTCCGGCCTTGAGGATCTCCTGCTTAATGACCTTGATGCCCTGTTGCCCATAGTCATCTCCCAAAGCCACCAACCCAACCCAGGTCCAACCAAAATACAACACCAGCTGGGCTAGTCCTTTGGATTGGAAGACATCGCTGGGGACACTCCTGAAGAAGGAAGGGAACTGTGTCCTGTCACTCAGGAAGGAACTGGTCGAGTAGATACTGATCTAAAGTGACAAATGTGAGTTTCATCAAATACAGCTAACCTGTTTCACCAAGTAGAACTATTATTTAAGATTGCAAGCCATAGTCCTCCTTGGCACCGGTCCTCAATTATAAGTGCACAGTGCAATAATTGAACAAAAGGATTTTAAAAAAAACATTGCATAGTATTGAACAGTAATAATGTTACAAATAAACTTCAACATTCATTCATTATAAAGCAATGCTTATCTGAACTACCGTGTATAAAAATAATGTGAACTAACAAACAACGGTGATCACTCACTGTGACGGTGGAGGTAGCCAGCCTTCCTAATAAAGGTCAAGCCCGGCTAGCTGGCCCTAAAAACCGTGGTCCCCAATGTGTGTGTTCTAACCCTGTATGTGTTCCTATAAACCTAGGACTTTGGAAGCGGGACTTTAATAGTTGGTATTTGTGGGAACAAGGGATTCAAATATGAATTAAAGGTTGTGGGACAAAGGTACCGGTTGTCCCACCATTTAACCCGCAGATTGCGGCTGGTCTGCGGGTACACATGTGCATGTTATAACCATTGTATTTTCCCTATGAAATATTGTGTTCCCCGCCCGCCTAGCTAAGTGTATCATCCAAATCCCTGAGCCAAGGTTAGAGGAAGATATACAGATACAGCGGCCGTTATTTTAAGGCATCACGGTGCCGTTTTCGTGTGCTCTGCTATACTCCACGTGGCATGAACGTGGCCAATCGCCCCAGGCACACGTGTTTATTGCGGTTGCTTTGTTTGAATTTTATGGATTGTGTACAAGTATATGCAATGAAATTAATGAATTGTAATGTGTACCGTACTATACTACTGTGTCAATTTCAGGTGTTTAAAAGCCAGAACACTAAAATGCCATTTTATGCACTCACCTGCACTAGCGTCTTAAGGCGGTATGGTTGGAAGTAATCCCGCGCCATTACATGGGTATTCCAAGATATACACCATGTGATTTGTTAAAATAATGGCCGCTGCATCTGTATGTGTTTAAAATGTGTATTCATCTCTATGAAGACAGTCTTGGTAATTCGATAAGCAAGGATGTCTGGATAGAGATGTTGGATCAAAGTTGATGATGGAAGTCCAGAGGTGTCGGGGCATTTGTTGAGCGGGGAAGGGTCGGAGTACAAGGTCCAGAGACAAAAACTTCCCACGGGGGAAATTCCTTGTTCTCACAGACTCGGTGGAGCCTACCCAGCAGGAGTTATGGGGCTGGCAAAGGGAAGCTGTTGCACATAGGCATGGTTCCCATTAGCCAGTTCGAATTTACCGCTTGCCGACTTCTTGAGCCCCTCGACACACCCACTCCTCTGACACCATGCCTCCATCGTGTGATTGGCTGTTGCAGTTACGATACGTTCTCTGATAGGTCGCCAGTCCCTCTTCCATGTTAAACATAGGACACTGAGGTCTATGTAAGAGGACTACCCGATCAGAGAACAGACAATCTTCGGACTTGGTCCGGTGAAGCACTGCTGGGATTTTCAAAAGTGCTTTGCTCTGAATAGCAAAGCACTTGGCACAGAGTTGCCGGAGAAGCTTAGCCTAGCTGAGGACAAGTTCTACACTCGGGCCAAGTTTTAATAATCAATGAAGACCCGGCCAGTGGGGAAAGACAGGTATCTCACCTGGAGATAGTACCGTGGTGTTCCTGGATTTGGAGCGTACAGGGTAAGCCTTCCTGAAGCAGGCACCCTGCACCTATTGAGGCTAGACACTCCCCCCATATCCCCAGTTAAGCATGTAGTACCTGTATTCTGCTGGTATTACCAGAATAGATTCCATATTGTTAAATGACCTTGTTCTGCCTAGTGAATTGATCCCGGAAGGTAAAAGGTGTTAAAAGTACTGGTCTTCCATGACACTCACACATGACTACAATCCCCCCAAAAGATCAAACACAAGGATGTAGATGCATCTGTCTCCTCAAAAAAGATGATGGATGAGGCACCCAAACACTCACATTAATGCTTGGATGTTGTCATATACAATATGGTATCAGTTCTTGGAATAAGTAGAATTCACGATTCATAACTTAAGTTCATCCATTGTACAAAAGATGAGGAAAAAAGAACATAGCATAATACTGTATAAAAATGTATTAAAATAACATTGTATTAAAATAACATAAAAGACAGACATTCTCCGTTCTTTTGAGCTTTGTATGAGAGCCTGGTCCTAGGTTAGGAGTCCCTCCGATCTTGCATGGTGCCCACGGCGTCCGAGCAATCCCAGATGACGGTATGGTAGTTGCTTCCTGGTTTACGTCCTGTGACCTGCTTTACGTCCTGGGCCCGCCTCCCTTAAGTGATGACGTCACACAGTACTCCCCAGCTAATCGGCGGAATCACCTCCGTTGAATCCTGTGTAGCCCAATGTCACTTCCACTTAAAGGCAATAAGAATAGCTCATGGTGAGCACAAAATAATGGGGTATCTGTGAGTGAGATTCTGAGTGTTTGTCTTTTAGGTTTTTTTATTACAATTACAGTATTAGGCTATGTTAATTATTTCTCATCTTTTGTACAATGGATGAACTTATCTTATGAATCGTGAATTCTACTTATTTCAAGAAGTGATACAATACTGTATACTATACAGTGTCTCATCCATCTTATTTTTTTTTTCACTGCACGATTTTAAGTGGAGACAGATTAAGCTACACCTGTGTTTTTCAACCAGGATTCCTAGAAATCTTTTGGTTCCTCGAGCCTCCCTAAAGGTTTCGTTGTAATTTTCAGGTCATTTTAAAATTGTAAAAAACAAAGAACAAAAAAGCCCAATGCCACTTCCAATATGACAAAAATACACAGCATTTTAAAATTGTACCAAATACAGAAGAATTTACAATGATCTGACCTCAGATGCTCTATTAGAGAGGGTTGGGGTTCCTTAGGATGTACTGCACCGACACACTTTATTCGAGCAAATACCCGGTATGTACCTGGCAGATACCTGGAATGCGCCGCTCCTCACCTCTGACAAGCCATGTTGCATTTGCCTTCCCAGCCTGGGTTCATGCCTGGCTGATGGGCGGCTGATCTGTTAAATGATAATGATTAGGATTTAATAGGCTGCAATGCTTCGCGTGTCTACCAGATGGCATAAATTCATGAATTGTAATGCAGTATATATATATGTACTGTGCAGTATTGCAGCCAGCATGAATAAAATGCTTCAATCCCTGCCTGGAAATAACGCAATGCACCCGGGCAGAAAACAGTCACAAACCTCAATACACCCGGGTATACCCGAATTCGTGGGACTAGCCGAGCTCGAATAAAGTGTGTCGCCAGTGTATCTGATCTCGGATACGCTATTAGAGAGGGTTGAGGGTCCATACAATGCATCTGATCTCAGACACGCTATAAGAGAGATATGTAATCGGGTGAACAAGAGTTAACCCACTAGGTGCTTCAGAAACATAGTAGTGGCTGATGCATATAGATAATCACATTCATGAGGCAGGTCATGGCAAACTACCAATGATTGTGTATGTGGTCTCTCCCAGCAACTGGCTCAGCTATGAGCACTAATCGTATTGTGTTAAAGGGACTCACGTTTCTGGAGTATATGATGCCGAGCCTCGGTAGTCCTTATGGTAATAGTAGCACCGCCAACCCTTTCGCAACTGCTCCGTCGCATAGGGCGGTCACATGACCGGCGGTGATGTCGTAGAAGAAGCAGGAAACCACCCGGCGTGCTGCCCGGAAGAAAGCAGGATAGGAACTCCTCCCACAGGAGGCTGGAGCGGAGCACAGCCGTCGAATAAACGAAGGGTAACAGTGGTGGTGACTAAAAAACTTTATTGAACCGAAGTGTGCAGATGATGGATCCTCTGATTCGTTTCAGCCCTCAGGCCTTTGTCAAAGAGTGATCCATCAGTCATAACAAGAGCCCTGATATAGGCAGTACAAACACGAACACCTGTGTGAACTGCTCATGAACAGATTTATTTTCCCAAATATTAGGGCATATTGTCTCAGGGACAAGGCGAAATAAAATATTGAGTGACAAGAATGGAACATTATACTCCCTATATCACCCCCATGGTAGTCCCTTACATGGCGTGATAAAGGTGTATCCACTGTATTCCGAATAGTACCTAGGTGTGCAAGCACTTTTACCCTTAACTCCCTCCGTGTTTTGCCCACGTACTTTAGGCCACACACACGCAGGTTGCAAGGTAAATAATCCCCTTCGATCTGCAGTTCATAGAGTGTTTTTGTGAGAAATGCTTGATGCCTCCCGAGTCACTGAATGTTTTGCTGTTTGACACAGGTGAACAGGCTGTGACATTTAAAGCAGCCTATGGTGTGTTTTCCCAGCCAAGTTGTTTTAGTTGTTTTGTTAACCCTGGAAAAATGTCTGTTCACTAGTGTGTCTTTTAAATTTCGTGTCCTGCGCCAAGTAACGCCAAACTTGAAAGTGTACCTATACGAGCCTGAAGGCTGGGTGATAGTTAAATCATTTAAAAGAAAACACGCATTGCAGCCCAGGTGGAAGGGCCCGTACCAAGTATTGCTCACAACACATACAGCTGTCAAGGTTGCGGAGCTCACCTCGTGGGTACATGTGACTCATTGTAAAGTGGTCTCCCACCTCAAGGACCCATTCACATACGTTTTTAAAGAACCAAAAGACATTTACACAAGTTTTGTTTTATAGCACTAATAGACACTTATACATTATTATTTTTGAAGAATCAAAAGAATAAGAACTTTAAAAGAAATTAACATTTTTATATATATACTAGCTGAGAGACCTGGCGTTGCCCGTGAGTTAAATTTCCCGCTAGGAAAGGGGGGGGGGGGAAGAGGGGGGGGAAAGGGAGGGGGACAGTGGACAGGAGGAGGGGAGGGGGGGGGACAGTGGACAGGAGGGGGGAACAGTGGAGGGGGGGGGCAGTGGACAGGAGGGTGGGGGGACAGTGGACAGGAGGGTGGGGGGGCAGTGGACAGGAGGGGACGTGGACAGGGGACAGTGGACAGGAGGGGATGGGGACAGGCGACAGAAGGGGACGGGGACAGTGGACAGGAGAGGACGGGGACAGTGGACAGGAGGGGACGGGACAGTGGACAGGAGAGGACGGGACAGTGGAGAGGAGGGGACGGGACAGTGGACAGGAGGGGGACGGGACAGTGGACAGGTGGGGGAGGGAACAGTGGACAGGTGGGGGAGGGGACAGTGGACAGGAGGGGGACGGGACAGTGGACATGAGTGGGACGGGACAGTGGACAGGAGGGGGACGGGACAGTGGACAGGAGGGGGACGACAGTGGACAGGAGGGGGGGGACAGGGGACAGTGGACAGGAGGGGGGACAGGGGACAGGAGGGGGGCAGTGGACAGGAGGGGACGGGGACAGTGGACAGGAGGGGATGGGACGACAGTGGACAGGAGGGGACGGGATGACAGTGGACTGGAGGGGGACGGGAGTGTGGACAGGAGGGGGACAGGACAGTGGACAGGAGGTGGACGGGACAGTGGACAGGAGGGGGATGGGACAGTGGACAGGAGGGGGATGGGACAATGGACAGGAGGGGGACGGGACAGTGGACAGGAGGGGGACGGGACAGTGGACAGGAGGGGGATGAGACAGTGGACAGGAGGGGGAAGGGACAGTGGACAGGAGGGGGATGGGACAGTGGACAGGAGGGGACGGGACAGTGGACAGGAGGGGATGGGACGACAGTGGACAGGAGGGGGAGGGGACGACAATGGACAGGAGGGGAGGGGATGACACTGGACAGGAGGGGACGGGACGACAGTGGACAGGAGGGGGACAGGACAGTGGACAGGAGTGGACGGGACAGTGGACAGGAGTGGACGGAACGACAGTGGACAGGAGTGGATAGTGGACAGGAGGGGACGGGACGACAGTGGACAGGAGGGGAGGGGACGACACTGGACTGGAGGGGACGGAACGACAGTGGACAGGAGGGGGACGGGACAGTGGACAGGAGGGGATGGGACGACAGTGGACAGGAGGGGATGGGACAACAGTGGACAGGAGGGGACGGGACGACAGTGGACAGGAGTGGACGGGACGACAGTGGACAGGAGGGGACGGGACAACAGCAGACAGGAGGAGGGTGGGAAAGTGGACAGGAAGTGGACGGGACAGTGGACAGGAGGGGTGGTGACAGTGGACAGGAGGGGGTGGTGACAGTGGACAGGAGGGGGGTGACAGTGGACAGAAGGGGGTGACAGTGGACAGGAGGGGGGTGACAGTGGACAGGAGGGGGGTGACAGTGGACAGGAGGGGGGGTGACAGAGGACAGGAGGGGGGGTGACAGTGGACAGGAGGGGGAGTGGACAGTGGACAGGAGGGGGAGGGGACAGTGGACAGGAGGGGGGGTGAAAGTGGACAGGAGGGGGGGGTGACAGTGGACAGGAGGGGGGGGACAGTGGACAGAAGGGGGGGACAGTGGACAGGAGGGGGGACAGTCGACAGGAGGGGGGGTTGCTTAAAATTTCCGAGTCCCTCCTCTCCACTCCCCCTGTATGTTTCTCGGCTCCCCCCTCTCTCTACGCTCCTGACACCCACCCCCCCCATAGCTTCGGTCCCCACCCTACAGTGCCTGACACACACACAGTGTCACACACAGTGTCACACACACACAGTGTCACACACACACAGTGTCACACACACACACACACACACACACACACACACACACACACACACACACACACACACACACACACACACACACACACACACACACACACACACACACACACACACACACAGTGTCACACACACACAGTGACACACACACACACACACACACACACACACACACACACACACACACACACACACACACAGTGTCACACACACACACAGTGTCACACACACACACACACACACACACACACACACACACACACACACACACACACACACACACACACACACACACACACACACACACACACACACACACACAGTGTCACACACACACACAGTGGCCCACACACACAGTGTCACACACACACAGTGTCACACACAGTGTCACACACACACAGTGAGTGGAGAATCGGAGGGGGGAGGTGAGTGGAGCATTGGGGGGAGGTGAGTGGAGCATCGGGGGGAGGTGAGTGTAGCATCGGGGGGAGGTGAGTGGAGCATCGGGGGGGAGGTGAGTGGAGCATCGGGGAGGGGGGTGAGTGGAGCATTGGGGGGGGAGGTGAGTGAAGCATCGGGGGGGAGGTGAGTGGAGCATCGGGGGGGAGGTGAGTGGAGCATCGGAGGGGAGGTGAGTGGAGCATTGGGGCGGAGGTGAGTGGAGCATCGGGGGGGAGGTGAGTGGAGCATCGGGGATGGAGGGGGGGGAAGTTGAGTGGAGCATCGGGGGGGAGGTGAGTGGAGCATCGGGGGGGAGGTGAGTGGAGAATCAGGGGGGGAGGTGAGTGGAGCATCGGGGGGAGGTGAGTGGAGCATCAGGGGGGAGGTGAGTGGAGCATCGGGGGAGGGGGGTGAGTGGAGCATCGGGGGGGGAGGTTAGTGGATCATCAGGTGGGAGGTGAGTGGAGCATCGGGGGGGAGGTGAGTGGAGCATCGGGGAGGGAGGGGGGAAGGTGAGTGGAGCATCGGGGAGGGAGGGAGGGGGGAAGGTGAGTGGAGCATCGGGGAGGGAGGGGGGGAGGTGAGTGGAGCATCGGGGGGGAGGTGAGTGGAGCATCGGAGGGGAGGTGAGTGAAGCATCGGGGAGGGAGGGGGGGAAGGTGAGTGGAGCATCTGGGAGGGAGGAAAGGGGGGGAAGGTGAGTGGAGCATCGGGGAGGGAGGGGGGGAAGTTGAGTGGAGCATTGGGGGGGAGGTTAGTGGAGCATCGGGGGGAGGTGAGTGGAGCATCAGGGGGGAGGTGAGTGGAGCATTGGGGGGAGGTGAGTGGAGCATCGGGGGGAGGTGAGTGGAGCATTGGCGGGGAGGTGAGTGGAGCATTGGGGGGGAGGTGAGTGGAGCATCGGGGGGGAGGTGAGTGGGGCATCGGGGGGAGGTGAGTGGAGCATCGGGGAGGGAGGGGGGAAGGTGAGTGGAGCATCAGGGAGGGGGGGTGAGTGGAGCATCGGGGAGGGGTGTGTGTGTGTGTGTGTTTGTGTGTGTGTGTGTGTGTCCTTTGGCCCATCACTCCACCTCAGGCCAATGAGAGGTGTGCGGGGGCGGGCGGCCCAAGGGAGCAATCTCATTGGCCTGGCCCAAGGTCCAATGAGATTGCCGCTAGGGACACAGGGAGGGACACAGGGAGACACATACAGACACGGACACATAGGACACTTTCAGAAATATATAGTAGATATTCAATACAGCTGAATTATTGTATACTACAGTAGAGGCAACGTTTATTCTAACATTTGCCGTAAACTAGCCGGGTTACATTCTGGGTATGTGCTGGGTATGTGCTGGGTATGTTCTGGGCTAGTTTGAGGCACGTTTAAGGCATTTCTGCATTGACTAACGACCCATAGGATTAACACAGCAGGGATCCCTGGCAGTCCAATTCAGTTTGAATGGGACTGCCAGGGACCCCCGCTGTTAATCTGATAGGCCATTAATCAATGCAGAAATGCTGGGGCTAGTTTAAGGAAAGTTTAAGGCATGTATTCAGAATGTACCTGGGTGTTTCCTGGGTCTTTTGGGGAATTGCCACTGGTTTTTGTTCGAATAAGCGTTGCCTCTACTGTAACCTTATATATTTTTTATGTTTTAATATTTTAGATACTAACATATATAGTTTAGGATTGTGACCGGAAAATACCAAACAGATCAGTGGATCCTGATTTGGGGTAGTATTAGGGATTATTATTGTTTTTATCTTTGTCTTGTAACTTAACGAAACAATTACAAAATTCATGTTTGTTAGGACATCCAGAGATAGCAGAGGAGAGAAATGTGTTGTTAGACTTAACACATAGTGTAGCCCTCAGTATTAGTATAATTTTTTGTTATACTGTATCTGTGTATGTATATATATATATATATATATATATGTATATATATATATATATATATATATATATATATATATATATATATATATATATATATATATATATATATTTAGGTGTCGCAGGAGGGGTGAGTTATATACTTATGTAAGGACTTAATGCACTCAGCAATATATCAATATAAAAAGATTGACCAGGCAGAAAATGTTATGCAATATAATTAAAGTAACACAAAATATAGTACAGACACCCCTCAATATAGTGCTGTATATCTATACAGGAGATGCATAGACATATTCAAATCTACCGAAAGATCAGAGAGATAGAGTGTGTAAAAATCACACTTATTCTGTTGAGGATTACCATACATTAACCAATAAAGAAGCAGATAAATATTTGGCCTTACAACATGTGAAGAGTTCACTCAGCTTGTTCAGACTATCCAAGTCAAGGAACTCAGACTTGCCTATGGCATAGGTAAGCACATCTAATTGCAATTACACCATGTATTGTGATCCTTTCAATACTGCTGGACAATTACTAAGATTTTACACTAGATCAGGAGATTTTAATCCTAGTCCAGGGAAGTCAGGTTCTGGTACGGTAAAAACTAATGTAACCATCAGAGAAGAAATGTAGCAAGCTAGGTTGAATATGTGTGACGAACTCCTCAATTATGGCACAGGTAAAGACTTGTATTAGATTTGTGGCTTTAAAGCATTCATAAGTTTACCTAAAGATTGATGTGGTTCTTGTTATCTAGGTAGAGGATGCCTTGGTAGGGATCAATACTGAACTGTTGGCTCTTAGATCCATGACCTTACAAAATAGGATGGCTTTAGATTATTTATTGGCAGCCAGAGGAAGTGTTTTTGCTGTGGTGGGAGAAGGAGGTTGCATCTATGTCCCTGACAATACAGCTAACATTACCCATGATACACTGGGGATAAAATAAGTAGTGTCAAAGTTGGAAGACTCATTGAAAGTAACATCTAGCTGGGGACTTGGGACTGGGCACGTGGCTTGGGTAACTGGGAGCGAAACTGGCACAAGGATTGATTATATGTGTATATGTTTTTGTTGTCATATTCATTGTTATCTCTTGCGTTAAAGGATTGATCACCAAATCATTCCCTCCATGCCCCTCCAAGAAGATATATATGAAGAACCAACGGAAAACTCTCTAATGCAACAATTCCCTCCTGATGTGATCTAAACAACAAATAAATGCCTTTCAGGAGGGAGAAAAGCAATTGGATATGCAGGGGGTGAGACTCCAAAGGATTGAGGATCCAGACCAAGGGTTATACATCAAGGAAATACCCTCTACCATGGATGGATACCGTGTTTTCCAAGAATAAAGTTATACATTTCTCACTGAAGATTTCGAAAAGTATAAGAGAACGGACTGTTAATCTAATATTGTTGAAATGAACATACTGTAGAAATGGATGACATTTTGCCTCCATTTTGTCTGTCTTTGTCTTCATAAGTCTCTGCCTTGTGTCTCATGCTGTGTTCCTGCAATCATTCGTGTGTGAAAGAATGTGTCTGTTGCAAGCGTATCAGTTTGGCTACCGTTAGAACTCAAGGCCAATTGGCCTATGGCTCAATGCCCTGAAATTAGCGAGAAACACATATTCTGCAGTGAGCAGACTTAGAGATAAAAATGTATCTTTAACAGACCTTCTTTTCTTGTTCATTGTATTAAAGCAGCAGTTCAAGCAATATCCTTCTATGTGTGTTTTTTTTAAATAAATCAGTACTGTACTATGAGAAAATACTTGTAGCATTTAAAAAAAATTGAATGTTTTAAAGACATTTTTAATGTTTCTATTGTACTGTAGGAAGCATTTCCAAAGTGACAGCCCCCTTCCCCTTCTAATAGGCTCCGGTTCTTGAGCCCCGCCCTCTCTCTAGCAGTGCACCAATTGTATCTAGTAACTGCCCAGTCAATCATATTCTAGGAACTATATTGCCCAAAATGCTGTGCAAGAA